>NC_141300.1:17952500-18160000 GCF_037954325.1 Fistularia commersonii
ACGGTACCGACCGCAGATTCTTCTGACGGCTTTTTTTTCCCCAGAGGGCGACCTGTATGCGGCCGCGCCGCTGGATACCACCGGGAGTTCCCTGCAGTTCAGACGGAAAAGTGGCGGCAGAAGCAACGTCTGGATGTATGACACCTGGGTGACAGGTGAGGACATGTGCTGGCAGGAAGCGTGTTTACGTGTAACTCGGACGGCGGGATTAGCCTGTTTGTTTGGCTCAGCCCGTAAGCCTCTTTGTCCCGGTCACCCAAGGATTTCGCCTTCCTCTGAACCCCCCTCCGCCCCCCGCAGAGCCCACGTTCATCTCTCTGGCCTGGGTGAGGAGAAAGGAGGACGAAGACAACGAGAAGATTTACATGTTTTTCCGCGAGAAGAACTCGGACCCGAGCCCGGAGGCCGAACCCTGGATTTCCAGAGTTGCCCGAGTGTGTAAGGTGACTTAAGCCCGTTTGGCACGGTAGGACCTCCTCAGAGTTACGAGAGCCTTTTCGGGAACGAGGCCGGACCTCGATGCATTCGGACCTTGCGAGCGTGGACCTCGGCTCCCAGAACCGGTTTAGCTCCTTCGCCGAGGCAGCGTCTTTTTACGCTTCCAAAGGAACCCGAACGACACGAGCCACTTTTGGACAGAAGAGTCTGAAGAACACAGTTCTAAGAACTGTCCGTTCCATTCCAGGAACGAGCCTTTTCAGTTCCCATCAGTTCAACATCAGGGCGGGCGGTAAGGTACCACGCTAGGTACCTAGCCTGCACCTGAAGCGCCACGCTCCGAATCAAAGCGACGACGAGAGGAAGAGGAGGAAGACGAGGACGACGTGGGGGTGGAAGCTGCCGCAGGGTGGAAGTTCTGCATGGCAGGAATAAGAACCTTGGACTATCACATGGGTTGAGTTGTTTTATCTTCCTGCGCCGCTTCACCATGAGAAGAACCCTGTTCGCCGTTAGCTAACTCCACACTTCTTTTGGCTAAAGCGTTGATGATTCCTCTCTGTGAGTCCAGGAAGTACCTCTGAGGCGCAGCTCAGTTTCTCCCTGGTTCTGTCCAGGGTTCTTGGTGTTGAGCTCATGAAGCCACGTCCTCTCCCAGATACTTCCTGTGGACCGTGGAGCGCCATTTTTAAGTACTACGGCGGTGACTTGTCAGCCGTCTCCTTGTGGGAAAACGGACGGAGGCAGCAAGAAACGGCGTGACGAAGAAGTCCGAGGCCTTCCAGCCTGCGACCCCACAGGGGGGTTTCCAGGGCTCGCAAAGGAACGTCGACATTTTGGCCAAAATAGGCCTGGAGTTAGCTCACGGCTAACGTGGTGCTGTAAATGGCGAAGCAGCTCAGGGAGAAGATAAAAACACTTCCACCCGTCTGATAGTCCACGGATCTTGTTCCCAACGTGCAGATCGTGAACGTTGCGGCAGCTTCCGCCTCCATGCGGTCCTGGTTGTCCTCCTCGGGCTCTCCTCCGGTGGTTATTCTTTGAGCGCGGTGCAACGTGACGCCGCTGCAGACTCCTGCGTCGCAGCCGTCCCACCGCGCTGCCTTCCCGCCTCCGCGGACGCACAGCTGAAAGGTTCGTTTCCGGCATGAAATTCAAGCCGGACGATCCTCAGATCTTTTTCTGTCCAAAAGTGGTTCCAGACTCCCGGCTGAGTCCTAATCGGCCCTTCCCAGACGGAGACGCCGAGAACATCGCCTCCCGTAACACGAGAGGTGAAAAGATAAGATCGATCCGGACCGGCTCACTTTGTGTATCGGCTCCATCTGAGATGGTGGAACTTGAGCTGCCCCTTAATTGCAGGAATCCAGCAAGTAGGCAACCACGAGGAGGAAGGGCGGGTCGGGATTCCTGCCATACCAGAACATTTTGTCAACACTTCTGTCAATTAAGGCGTAGCTGTTGGCCAACAGCTCAGGGGAGGGAAAGACAACATGTGGTGTTTTTGTTTTCCAGCTGGACGAAGGTGGATCAAAGCGATTCTTCCAGAACATGTGGACTTCGTTTCTAAAGGCTCGGCTGGTCTGCGGGTTCCCGGAGGAATCCCTGTATTTCAACCGACTCCTGGATGTTTTCGTGCTGCATGCCGAGGACTGGCGCCAAACGGCGGTCTACGGCCTCTTCGCCAGCAGCTGGTTCGACACTTTCCCTTCCCCTATCGGCAGCGGGCGGCCACCTGGGCGGCGCCGCCTCAGCACCACATGAGCTCAGCTATTCCGACCGTCCTCGTCCGCCGAGTTAAAAATGAGCCGCGGCGCGTCAGTTAGAAAAGGAGGCGCTCAGCGTAGGTCGAGCGTGCGATCTGCCGCTCTGATGAGCCGTGGAGAACATCAGGAGGTTCGCATTTCCATACCGAGTTTGCATCAGAGGATGACCAATGAAGACGTCGATTGCGCGGAACCAAAACGGTCCAATCGGACGAGAGCTTTGACGCGGCGGGGGTCGTCCTCGTCGCGCCCCTGCACGGCGTCGCCTTCGTCGGCTCCCGGCCGCCCTGCCAGGTCCTTTTTTTTAAATAAGCCACGGAGGCGAAAGGGGAATTGGCACAAACCGGTCATTCTCACGAGCGCGTCCGGACAGGCTTGGGAGGGAGGTCAAAGGTCACGACCCGAGGCGGACCTCTGCTTCCCACAGTCGCGGCTGACTCCGGCGTCCTTTCCGTCGTCTCGCAGGAACTCCACGGCAGTCTGCGTCTACTCAATGGGAATGATTGAAGATGTATTTGAGAACTCGACCTTCAAGGGCTACGACGGTGACGTCCGCTCGCCACGGCCGGGAACGGTGAGCCTTTTTTTTTCCTGTTGTGAATTACTTTGGCTCTTCCTGTTAATCTTAGTTGAAGTGCGCCGGATAGAAGTGCACGTAAAGCACGCGACGCAGAGTTACTCGTCTCGTCTCGGCCGATTCACTGTCGCCAGCTGTTTACCAAAAGGTATAAACAACGGAACTGAATGCCATCGCCCGGCGTTAGCCGTGCTAGCAGACCTGCAGGGAACAAAAGGCTGGTTCAATTCTACCGTCCTCGTCACACCATCTCTGGCCAATCAGCTCGCCGCGTGCTTAAAAAGATAATCCGTAACGCCCGGCCTCTTTTTATTTTGGTATCCTGCCTCTTCCAGTGCGTGAAGAACAGCAAGAGGCTGCCGCTGGCCACCATCCACATGGTGAAGGATTACCCGGAGATGGACGGCTGGGTCCAGGCCGTGCACCACGGCGCGCCCTTCTACGTCAGCGGCCACAACTACTCCCGGATACTGGTGGACCGAGTGCGGGCGGCGGATGAGCGCACGTACAACGTCCTGATTCTGGCCACGGGTGCGTCCTGTTTGCTCAACTCCAACATGTTAACACATCGGCGTGCCCACGCCGGCCCTCGCCGTTTGGCCTTTTACGTTGTCTAAAATTGTATAAAAGCAGGGAAGGGGAACCCCGGGACTTCCAGTTGTGCTCAAAACAAAAGCGGCGCGTTTAAAAAAAGCTCAAAGTCCCAGCGACAGTTTGGCTTCCGTTTCCGCACTGGCAGCTCGGCACGTTCTACCTCTCCATGGAACAGAAGGAAAATGACTAATTTTGTTGAGACTTTCAGAAAAGTCGAGGCAACTCGTGCTCAAGAGTTCAAGCCAAAAAGAGAGTTTTCAAGTCTTTGCTCAAACAAAGATGAGATAAGATGTTGATCCCACAACAGGGAAATTCTATTGTCACAGCAGAATTCTTCTTCTTCTTTCGTCTTTTCCCTTCAGGTGTCGCCACAGCGAATCCACCTTCTCCATCTAACCCTATTCTCTGTATCCTCCTCTCTCACACCAACTACCTTCATATCCTCTCTCACTACATCCATAAATCTTCTCTTTGGTCTTCCTCCAGACCTCTTGCCTGGCAGCTCCAATTCCAGCATCCGTCTACCAATATATTCTCTATCCCTCCTCTGTCCATGACCCGACCATCTCCGTCTGGCTTCTCTGACCTTCTCTCCAAAACATCTAACATGTGCCGTTCCTCTGATAGACTCATTCCTGATCCTCTCCATCCTGGTCACTCCCAAAGAGAACCTCAACATCTTCATCTCTGCAACCTCTAGTTCTGCCTGCTGTCTTTTGGTCATTGGAACAGTTTCTAGTCCAAACATCATCGCTGGTCTCACCACTGTCTTGTACACCTTTCCTTTTTAATCCGGGCGATGTTCTTCCATCTCTTGGTACCCCTGACACTTTTCTCCACCCATTCCAACCTGCTTGGACCAGTTTCTTCACCTCTTTTCCACACTCTCCTACGCTCTGGACTGTTGACCCCAAGTACCTGAAATCCTCCAGCTTCTTGATCTCCACTCCCTGTAGCCTCACCGTTCCACCCGAGTTCCTCTCGTTCACACACATATATTCTGTCTTGCTGCGACTAACTGTCATTCCTCTCCTTTCCAGAGCATACCTCCACCTCTCTAGATGTTCCTCTACCTGTTTTCTGCTCTCACTACAGATCACATGTCATCTGCAAACATCATGGTCCATGGGGATTCCTGTCTAACCTCATCTGTCAGCCTGTCCATCACCATTGCGAACAAGAAGGGGCTCAGAGCTGATCCCTGATGGAGTCCCACCTCCACCTTGAACTTCTCTGTTACCCCTACAGCACACCGTACTAGTGTCTCACAGCGAGCATACATGTCCTGCACCAGTCTAACATACTTCTCTGCCACTCCAGACTTCCTCATACAATACCAGAGCTCCTCTCTTGGCACCCTGTCATATGCCTTTTTTTAGGTCTACAAAAACACAATGCAGCTCCCTCTGACCTTCTCTGTACTTTTCTATTAGCATTGTTAAAGCAAATACTGCATCTGTAGAACTCTTCCTAGGCATGAAGCCATACTGCTGTTCACAAATGCTGACTTCTGCTCTCAGTCTAGTTTCCACTACTCTTTCCCATAACTTCATTGTATGGCTCATCAACATTATCCCTCTATAGTTGCCGCAATTCTCATCAGCTCTTCAAAGTACTCTTTCCATCTTCCCATCACTCTTCTAGCATCTGTCAATACATTCCCCTCTCTGTCCTTAATCACCCGGACCTGTTGTACATCCTTTCCATCTTTATCTCTCTGTTTCGCCAACCTGTATAGATCATCTCACCCTCCTTACTATCCAACCGAGCATACAAGTCATCACATGCCCTTTGTTTTGCCTTTGCTACCTCTATCTTTACCTTTCGCCGCATCTCCCTGAACTCCTGTCTGTTCTCTTCAGTCCTCTCAGTATCCCACTTCTTCTTTGCTAACCTCTTTCTCTGTATACACTCCTGCACTTCCTCATTCCAACACCAAGTCTCCTTATCTACTTTCCTTCCAGACGACACACCAAGTACTCTCCTTCCTGTCTCCCTGATAACACTGGCTGTGGTTGTCCAATCATCTGGAAGCTCACCCTGACCACCCAGAGCCTTTCTCAACGCCGTTGATTTTGAGCAAACTGTGTTTCCCGGCAGATTCTGGGAAGATCCACCGGGTCCTGGAGGCCGGCCTCGAACCCTTCGTCATATCCCAAGTCCAGCTGTCGGGCAACTCCTCCGTGCAGTCCATGAAACTGGACTCCAGAAAGGTGCTTTTGTGTTTTTCCTTCGGGTCTTATCGGACTCCCTGGAGTCGACCGCTCACTCCTGCACGCCGTTTGTTCTTCGCTGGCATTTTAGACGAGCCGCTAATTCATTTATTGAGATCCGGGTGTATTTTTTTGATGTTTTCTTCTTTTCCTCTACACCCCCCCTGAGGTTTTTAGTCCCACGGCTCTCGACGTTTATCTCCCTGTTTACAGAAAACTAAACAAATAGGAAAAGGCAGGATATTTGCTTCTCCAAATAAACCAGGTTAATGTTACTGCAATGAGAAATGCCTCCCTCCGGCTTCCTGCGTACTCCAGAAGACGATGAATCATAAGATTGATTTAAATTGCCGGCGCTGCGACGGGGCTTCCCTCTCGCGGCCAGAAGGTCCCTGGTTGGATTCCCTCAGAGAGGCCGTTGTGTGCGGAGTCTCCATGTTCTCCCTGCATCTGCACGGGTTCCTCCGGGTTCTCCGGCTCTCACCGGTAACCCTACCTTTCCCTCACATGGTTGCACGCGGCCTTGTGATTAACTGGAGGCTCCAGAAGCTCAAGGGTCGAGACGTCTTATCGCCACGTATGTCGTGAGAATATGAGGATTCACACAATGCAAAGAAGTCCTGGTTGTGCACCCCGTCCACACCGGACGCACAACAGAGACAATAGTCCTGGACAACACAAGAAGTACGGGTGACAGCTTGCAGACGCACTGAAACTAAAAGAGGACAAGCAGTAAATACATCATTGCACGGGAACCATTTCATCGAAATAAGAAATACTAATAACATGCTAAGTATTCTAAATGAAGGGGAGTCGAGCGGCCCTCGTGCGGCGTCAGCCGTCAGTTGGGGTTTGCGCCGCAGGCCGAGGCATTCAGGAAACTCACGGCCGGTGGGAAAAAACAATTCACAAGTCTCTTTGTTCTGGCTTCCGGATTCCTGCAGTGCCAGGCTGGTGGCAGAGGTCGTGTCGTGGGAATGGAATGTCCTTTGTGACTCGGCGTGAACTTTGGCCGGTCCGGAAGACGCTCCCTCCCGTAGCTTAGCGTCACGCGTGTGACACCGACGTCGTCTTCGATTAAAGATGACGTAAATGTGAAAAAATCCCCCGTGACAGCGGAGCCAGGCGTTTGCAGAGTTTACATGCGATGGGCCTTTATTTGCTTTCGCGTCCCAATAAACGCCTCACTGAGGAGAAGTGAAGTGAGCCGAGCCTTTTAGCAGGGTACCGGTTGACGCGCTCTTCGAGACAAGGTCATTTTCAAGACAAGGCCATGTTCCTTGGTTCTCTCCCCCCAGAGAAATCTAATCGTCGGCTTTGCGGACAAGGTCTCCGTGATGCAGCTTCAGAACTGTCAACAGTACAACGCTTCCTGCCAGGACTGCGTCCTGGGCCGGGACCCGTACTGCGCCTGGACCGAGTCCGGCTGCGGCCCGGCCGCCCCGTGAGTGTGTGCCGCTCGCTCTTTATTCCACGCTGAAGAATGATGGCCCGAGTTCTTCTAACCCCAGTAACCCCTGACGTGTCGTGGCTTCCGACAGCGGAGGCGTGCAGTCCCTCATCCGGCGGCAAATCGACGGCTGCTCTACATCGGCGGAAGGTAAGCCGGACGCCGCTCTCCTCCGCGTCTACGTTCTACCGACACGGTAACCTCTGGCTTTATCTCTCTGAAGAAGAGAAACAAGAGAACCGGACGAGACGCGACGCGGCCTCGCCGGAGGCGTCCCACGCCGTCACCGTGCACGCCGTCCCGCTGGGCGTCCCCTTCTACCTGTCCTGTCCCATCCACTCCTACCACGCCACCTACACCTGGGAGCGCGGCCACCGGAAGAGGCCGTGTCTGCAGATGCACTCCAGCTGCCTCCTGCTCATCCACGCCGTGACGCCGGACGACTACGGCGGCTACGAGTGCGTGTCCACCGAGAGGGGCTTCGTCAAGGTGGTGAAGAGATACCGTCTCGCAGAGCCGAACCTCCCCGTGAGGCCGACTCCCGCTTGCAACGGCAGCCACCTGGAAAACGACGCGCCCATCTTGGCCACGGACATTTCCCGGCTCACGCTTGGCCTTCTTTTTGCTTTGTCCGGAGCTTTTTAATAGAGGACGCCTGAGGACGACGCGGGCTGCGGGTTGTAGTCAGAGCGCTGCTGGGAAGCAGTGGATCGGTGGAATGCGGGAGGGTTTGTGGAAAGCAGCGGGACGCAGCGCGAGTCATTTGTTAGAGGCTTTCATTAGCAAAGGTTCCTGCAAGCACATGGCGATGGAGGATTGGTGCCAAGGACTGTCGGAGGTGTGGATCCTGTCTTGCAGCGCAGCGCCACCCGCAGGAACCTAAGTGATAAATGCGTGCGTTTGTGAAAAACATCAAGTTCAGATTTAATTGACACGGCGGCCTCAAATCACAACCCGGTTGCGTTCGGTCACTGTCGCATGTTCTGTTCCCCTCCGTGAGGAGCAGATCTTTAAGATGATCGACAGAAACCCGAGTGGAACCAACACTCGGCGACGGCGGCGGCGAGGAAACACCGACGCAGAAACCTGGAGCTCGAGCGGAACAAGGACAAAAAGACAGACAGTGAGAGTGGGCCGGACACCAAGCTATGCCGGTAACACCAACCAATAACTTCGATTCCCCGAACCGCCGGTGCAGCCCTTCCACCTTCACTTTGCGTCCAAACTGAGAGCGCCGTCTGCGATCGACGCTAAATTCCGCCAAACGCCGAAGGTCTCCGACGCCGAGCGACCAAAGCCGGTTTCCAGCGCGAAGCTTCCTGCGACTTTGGATCCACGGCGCCCCGACACTTCGGCCTGATTCAGAGCGGGTGTGTGAGCCAGGCCGGCCGAAAGACCGAACGAATTACCGCTACCAAATGAAAAGAGTGTGTTTGTCTGGTCGCAGTATCAGGCTGGATTGTTATCATTCCTGCACAGATGCCGTCTGGAGCGCCAGACGTCTGGACAGCGCCCTTGCACATTCCTTAACCCAACTATGCTGTTTGTGAACGCCATCAGGCCCCGGCCTCGGGGAGCCGGACTCCTGTTTACGATCAGGGGTGGAAAGTGCTGCCGGGAAGCTGATATTCAAAAAGGGTGAGGGTTAGCGGAGGAACCGGAGGAAGCGGAGGAAATGTTGCGGGGATCTAAGGCAAAGATTATAAGGCGTGGATTCGTGTGCACCAGTCACTTTAGTCCGGCTTGGAAGGACGTTGGCTTCAAGGTCGGCGCCGGCCGGTCGGTCCGGTCTTCTGGCAGCAGAGGGCAGTGTTGTTCAACCATTCGCCGTTTCATAGTTTATTTATTTTCTTCCTCTAGTTCATGGATGTGTGTTTTTTTTCATGATGCCTCCTGGTTCTCCCGCCCGGTCCCAGCCGTGCCTGGCCGAGGGTCGCCTTGGACCATCAGGTCCATCCCACGGGCGTGGAACTCCTTCTAGCTCAGGGCCAAACTGGAGGAAAATGGATTCTGAAGCGGGACGGAAGGCCAGAATCACTCTTATTGTTCAGTTCGCCCCCGAAACCGGGTGTCTCTTGGCTTTACGGGCCGGATCGAACCCGTTCCCGACCCTGGTTCGGCCCGCGGGCCTCGACTCTGACACCCCCGGGGGGTCCTCCTCCGCCCAGACAAAACTGTCGGGTGGGTGGAAGAGGACGGCCTTCACCTCCGCTGGAGATGGGAAGATGTTTCTGCAGAACAATGACTGTATTCTGTTCTAGAAGAAGAGCTCGGGTTGTCATATCCATACGATTATTATATTTCCTTGACTGTTGACAGACAACTCTGCAGAAACAGCATCAGTCCACAAACCAGACGCAAAAGATTTATTTGGTCCATAATCCCGGTCCGGGTCCGGCCGCCAGGGGGCGCTGTCGCCCCGGGGACGCAGAGAGGACAAAAACACGCGGCTGGAGTTCGACTCCGACGCGAACGTTGAAGGAAATACAACAAAGTTCAGACTTTCACGCCTAAACAATACCTATAAAATTATTTTATGTACTTTAGTGCGAAAGCGGTGATGAATAAAATCTGGTTTTCATTTGAAATCGCCACTTCATGACGGATGATTGTATTTTTTCAGACCAGATTCTTTGTTCAAATCCTTTCCATGTGATGTCAAGTCAAACCTTTGGAAAACAAAAGAGAAGAGAAGCGAGCGGAGCCTCCGAGCTTGTGTTTGAACATCCATTAAACATGACTTCCTAAATTATGGATCGTCTGCGCGCGGAGGAGCTTCTGTATCTTTAATCATGGCGAGCGGGAAGGGAGAGGCTGCGCGTCCACGACGCCTCCTGCCCCTTCTCTGCGCGGACGCGGGAGCGCGCAGAGGCTCTGACAGGAGAGGAAGAAGAAGAAGAAGAGGAGGAGGAGGAGGAAGAAGAGGAGGAGGAAGAAGAGGAGGAAGAGGAGGACGAGCGCCGACGGACCACAAGCTCACCGGGGGAGAAGATGGTTCCTCCGACGCGCCTCATCGACGGGATCTGTGAAAGTCATGTGAAAAGAGCCGACGTGGACGCGGACGCGCGGCGACCCTCCGACATCTGAACTTGTTGCGGAGGGGGGGGGGGTGCCGGGGACGCGCATATTGGAAGTTCTCGTCGGACAGGTAGGACGCCGCCAGCTTTTGTTGCTGCTAATCATCAGAAATAGTGCATGTGTGCGGGCGTGTGCGTGTGTGCATGGTGGACATTGACCTCCTGATCCGGAGGAGAGTGCGCTGCGTAAAACGCGGGGACGCGCGAGCTCCGTGCACGCGTGCAAAAATTGGAAAATCAAAAGATATCGCTGCAGAACACAGATACATGTGTAGATGCGAATACACGTGTAAACACATACATGTGTAAACACATACATGTGTAAACACATGTATAATAATAATAACGCGTTGGCGTGTTTTTCAACAGAACTGTTGTGCGTCAAAACGCGGAGCCGCTGCGCCCCGTCCGCGCGCACACACACACACACACACACACACACACACACACACACACACACAGACAGACAGACAGAGGTCTTAGTTTCTTTGTTTGTGTGTGCGTGTGTGTGCGTGTGTGTGTGTGTGTGTGTTTTTCCCTGAGTCTCCCCGCCCGTCTGGTTTCCCGCCCCTTCGGACGCGTCGCCCCCCCAGAGTCCTGGACCACCAATGATTTTTTTTTTTCCTTGTGGTCGACGCCGGCAGGTGTGTGAAATGGCGGCGAAGCTGGCGCTGCTGCTCGCCCTGTGGACGGCGGCGGTCGGCGTGGCGGCGGGCTGTCCGGAGCTCTGCAGCTGCCAGGACAAATTCGCCCACCAGTTCGCCGACTGCGCCTACAAGGACATGCTGGAGGTCCCGGTGGGGCTGCCCTCCAACGTCACCACCGTCAGCCTGTCCGCCAACAAGATCAAGCTGCTGAAAAGCCAAAGCTTCGTCAACATCACCCAGGTGACCTCGCTCTGGTTGGCCCACAACGAGATAGTGACGGTGGAGACGGACGCCCTGGCGCCTCTGGTCCAGCTGCGCAACCTGGACGTCAGCTACAACAAAATCGTGGACTTTCCGTGGGAGGACCTGCGCAACCTCACGGCCCTGCAGCTGCTGAAGATGAACAACAACGAGATGGCGACGCTCCCCAAGGACGCCTTCTCCACGCTGAAAGACCTCCGCTCGCTGCGCATCAACAACAACAGGTTCACCTCCATCGCGCAGGGCACCTTCTCCGCCCTGGCCTCCATGTCGCACCTGCAGATCTACAACAACCCCTTCAGCTGCTCCTGCGGCCTGGAGTGGCTGAGGGACTGGATCGTCCAGACCAAGATCTCCGTCCCCGAGCCCAACGCCATCCTGTGCGACGCCCCCGAGCGCCTGCGAGGCACGGCCGTCACCCAGATGCCCAAGCTGGACTGCCGGGCCCCGACCGTCTCCGTCAGGCGCCGTCCCGGCGAGCTCCTGGAGGGCGTGGCCGTGACGCTGGCCTGCGAGACCGCCGGCAACCCCGAGCCTCGGGTGAGCTGGGACGTGATCGCGGGGAACCAAAACTTCTGGTTCCCGCTGCCGACCGCCGACGACGCCGAGGACGCGCCGGGCGACGACAAAACGGCCGGCGGGCGATTCCTGGTGTATCGCAACGGCTCGCTGGTCATCCCACGCCTGAGCAGGAAGGAGGAGGGGAACTACAGCTGCACCGCCGTGAACGACTTCGGCCGGGCGGAGGGCGCCGTGCGGCTGGTCCTCCCGCCCGCCGCCGCCGGGAAACACGACGTGGTGGAAAAGACGCGGCCCTTCGTGAGCAAGGCGGCCGAACCCGACGCCTCCAAGAACAGCGTGATCGGCGACGGCAAGCCGGACGAAGCGACCAAGAGCCTGGGGGCCTCGGGGGCCAAATACCGCGGCGTCCCGGAAGCCGGGGGCGGGCGGGGCCGAGGAGCGGCGGGCGGCCGCGGCGGCTCCAAAGACCCCGCCTTCGCCAGCTCGTGCGGCGTGAGGGACGGCAGCGAATACATCTCCAACAGCGCCTTCAACGCCAGCCTGGACGACCTGAAGCAGTACACCTTCGACTTCGGCGTCATCGCCCTGGAGGTCTCCGAGACGGAGGCCAAGGTGAAGCTCAACCCGCTGCAGGTTCCCGCCGTCACCTCCGGCCTCCGCACGGGCAAGGGGGGCGACGCCGAGATCGTGGAGAAGGAGCCGCTCTCCTCGTACCGCTCGGCCTCCGGGAAGACCAAGCTGGACCTGATCTATCTCTGCGTCGACACCGGCGGCGGACACCTGCTGGTGGAGTGGTCCAAAATCAAAGAGGGGGTCAATTCCTTCCACTTCCACGGATTAACGCCGGGCACCAACTACACGCTGTGCCTCACCTACGGCGGGCAGGACTGCCAGGTCCAGGTGGTCTTCACCACCAGGAAGAAGATCCCCTCCCTCCTCATCATCGTGGTGGTCAGCATCTTCCTCCTGGGCTTGGCTACCGTCCCCCTGCTGGGGGCCACCTGCTGCCACCTGCTCTACAAGTACCAGGGCAAGACCTACAAGCTGATCATGAAGGCGCAGAACCCGGATCAGCTGGAGAAGCAAATGACGGGGGATTTCGACCCCCGCGCCTCCTTCGCCGGCTCGGAGAAGACCCTCAACCCCAGCGAGATGGGCGAGGGGGAGGCTGACGACGACGCCGGCGGCGGCGGCGGCGGAGGAGACGGCGACGGCGAGGCCGAGGGCAGCGTGGCGGCCGAGTCCATCCCGGGGTCCTCGTCCAAAACCAACCCGGAGGAGTTCGAGGTGGGATCCGAGTACAGCGACAGACTGCCGCTGGGCGCCGAGGCCGTCAACATCTCCGAGGAGATCAACGGAAACTACAAGCCGCCGAGCCGCTGAGCCTCCCGCGAGCCTCCCTCTGTAAGATAGCCACCTCTTCAGTAGCCCTCCGTCCCAGCAGGTAGTCCCGTCTACGTCCCCGCTCTCCGTGTTCCCTGAAAGTGGATTTGGTTTTTCTATTTTCCCTTTTCTCACCCCGGCGACCCTCGTGAGCTTCGGCCCCTCGGCCTCTCAGCCCACACACACCTTCCTGCTCACACACCCCGCCGCTTTTCTTTTAGGTCACACCGACCAGGAGGTCGAGGGCGGCGGAAGGTTACATCCGGTGTCACGGGGCCGGAAGCGGCGTTACCCGCGCGCGCGGATGCTGCCGTTTTACCCGCAGCTAAAAACCGGAAGCGGAAACAAAAAACACACACACACCAAAAAACAACAACAAAACAAAACAGAGAATCCGATGTTTGGGATTTAAGCACAATTTCCGGGAGCACAAGACCACGCGAAGAACAACAAGAGCCGTTCCGCGGTTTTTATAGATTTTTTTAATTTTATTTTTTCTTACCGCGGCGGCGCGCCGACGCGCACGGACACAGAGACGTCCGTAGGAGCCTCTCAGGTACGTGCACTGCGGGCACCGCGCGCTTCACCGCTCCGAGACAAAGATACCGGTAAAATACATTTAAATACGAAAAGAATTTTTTAAGATCACAAAACTCCGGAGAATCTCGCGCAAAACGCGCGGTCCCGCGAGATCAACGCCGCGATTTCCGTCCGCTGCCTTTCACTGACTTCTTATCTTATTGATATTATTTTAATACCGTCAAAATAACTTTATATACACTTGACCCTCTGACGTAAAACCCCCCGCCCATTCCCAGTCAAACGTGTCCGTGGAATCCGTGGGATGTCGCACCCCGCTCCGTGTGTGTGTGTGTGTGTGTGTGTGTGTGTGTGTGTGTGTGTGAGAGAGAGAGAGTGTTTGAATCGTTGTGCGTGTGTGGGTGTGTGTGTGTGTGTGTGTGTGTGTGTGTGGGTGTGTGTGTGGATTTATTCTGACCTAGTGTAGCCTAGTAGACCTGTAGATGTTTCCTGTCATCCTGTGATCGTGACGCCGCGTGGATCGAAAATCAAAATGATTATTAATATTATCTCTATTTTTTATTTTGTTTTCTACGCGGTGATTTCCCTCCTGGAGCTCGAGCGTCTGGCGGCTTCACCGTCTCGTACAATGAAAAGTGATTGTTCTTCTTTTTAATGTGAATATGTTGTAAAATGTTGAAGGGAAAAAAAAGACAGAAAAGAAAATACAAACCTGTGACCTTTTTGGATTTTTTTCAAGTATCGTTTTCTGTAAGTGGGATTAATAAAAAGGTGAAACGTAAAAAGGCTCCTTCTGTGCTTTTGACCCGCATTTTTCCGGAGACACGGATTCACGCATTCGATGTGCAGCGGTTTCTTTGTTTTCTCATAATAATAATAGTAATAGCAATAATAATGATGATAATAATAATAATAATAATAATAGTAATAATAATAATAGTTGTTAATATGGATCGGAATAATCACACGCCTCCGTTACCGCCTCCAGATTATCCGGACACCGATGTGTTAATCCACTGGATTAGAAACGCCCGGCGATTATTATCCGTGACAATAAATGAAAAGCAAAAACAAAAACATGATCTTTTCTCTTTTTCAATTTATTTTCACAGCGATCGGAGGAGGAAATCTGTGTGTTTTTGTTTTTTCAATAAGAACAATAACAAGCGTCCGGCGGCTCGGACGGCGTCGCAGGAGACGCTGTGAAATACAAATAAAATACAAATACTTTGAATGCACTCCTATTCCACCGGGTGAAATACAATTTATTATTCCAGTCAATCAGAACCCCATGAAACCCACCGGTGTTCGGTTGCGGTAAAAGTAACGCACTCGTTGGAAAGAGTCAGATTGGACGGACGGCGCGTCCGGATGTTCGTCTCGTCCGGTGACGCGCTTGGATCGTCGGCGGCTCGTCAGTCACCGGGTCGGGACGCGGATCAGCCCGTCCGGGATCGGGGTGCGGGGTGCGGGGTGCGGGGTGAGGATGGGCCCACAGACTGGGACCTGAATAGCAGGGTTGCAAATGTAATCTGACTACTGCATTCTGGAATCAGGAGGGTGGTGGTGGTGGCGGTGGTGGTGGTGGTGGCGGTGGGGGGGTCACGCCTTTCGCTCAGTTGCAGGCCGCCGCCGCCGCCGCCTGCTCGTCCTTGCTCGCCGCCTCCTTTTTGCTCCCCTCCTTGGCGCGGCGGCCCAAGCTCCCGTTGACGAAGCTGTCGGCGGCGCGGCGCTGGAAGTGCTTCCTGGTGCCCACCAGGGACGGGTTGTTGACCAGCGTGTAGAGGAGCTGCCAGTGGCCGCGGGCCCTCTTGGCGCTGGATACTTTGTGCTGCTTCTTCTCCTGCTGGACCAGCTGGATCCCTGGGGACACACGGGACGCCGCTGAAGCCTCTCCTCCCCCCGCAAATAAAGGGGGCGTGCGGCCGCATAAGAAAAATAACATTTCCAGGCCCCCGGGGGGGCGGGGGGGGGGGCGGCGAGGCGCCGCGGAGGCAGTAATAATGGAAAGCAATCATTCTAATCCTGCGAGCGTATTAAGACCCCCGAAGCCCCGCGGCCCCCGGGGCGCATGAATATGAAGCAGGCAATTAGCGGAGCTCGTCCGCGTAATCAGCTCCTCGCCAAACGGTCCCGGCGCCGCAACAGATCGCTCACCGCGACGAGCGGCGTGCTTGTTGCGCGGCTGCGACCGCCGGATTCCAGGACAGCCTGCGGAGGCCCGAGGAATCCCGCCGGCCGTCTTTTCTAAACAAACGGCGTCGTCCACAGCGCGCATGCAGCCGGCCTGGCGGCGTCGCAGTCCCGCTGTCACGCCTTCGCCACCTTGAGGGGATTCGGTTCTCGCGATTTATCGCTTTTATTGCGGTATTTAATTTGTCGTTGGTGATGACAGAGCCACATTCTAGCCTCCGAAGAAAAAAACAGTAAATAGTCCAATTCATTTTACAAAATAGATAAAATGCAAGGTCTCCTTTGCTAAACAAAGATGCTCAGCATCTCCAACTCGCGCTCCAACCATTGTAGCCTCGCCTCGCCACGTCTGGTACGGAATAGCACTGGCGAAGGAGTGCCATCCGTACTTGGCACACTATTGGCTGATGGAGCCGGTTGTTCCGTTCCTCGTGTTGATTGGTTCACGGAGAAGCGGCCGATCTCCTTGCAGGTCGCGCCCAGCGAACCGTGACCCGGTCCGCTTTGCCCCGTTGGCGTAAGCGTGACCGCTGTCCGCCTGGAGCGACGTGGTTTGACCGAAGCATTGAATGCCCAGTATAAGAGTACGAGAGCTGTATAAGAGCGTGGGGAGCTGGTGGGGGGTCGGTAGCCGTTTGCAGGAGGTTGGTAAGGGTTGAGTGAGGTCTGCTGAGGGTTAATATTTCTGTAAATACCCTCAAAATGATCAGGTCTCTACTCGTGCAGATATTCCCTTTGGCGAGGGCTCTTGGAACGTGAGGCTCCTCCGTCCATCACACCCGCCCGTCTTCATTGTGGACGTCAGTGCCTCGTGTCTCAGGAAAGGGTCGAGCCGACGCGCTGATCCGTTTAAGCCACATCGGGTCGAGGAAAAGCTCCGGAATTATTGCGCCGCAAGATTCGATTTGCTCTCGACATATTAAATCGGGCTTCCGCGGGCGCTCCCGCCCGCCCGCCCGCCCGCCCGCCCGCCGTCCCCGTGATCCCATTAGGGGGTCGGAGAACGGACCGGCGGCCGGATGGTAAAAACCCGTTGGAGCGATTGGAGGAGCGCTGAGACCAGCCGCTCCGTCCAAACACCTTACTTCATCAAGACGTCACGCAAATTGTGTGTGTGTGTGTGTGTGTGTGTGTGTGTGTGTGTGTGTGTGTGTGTGTGTGTGTGTGTGTGTGTGTGTGTGTGTGTCCTCTTGTGCAGACCTTCCTCGGCGTCCCGCGGCCTCTGCGGGGCGTTGGCGTCCTGGCCCGTGGACTGGAGCAGGATCCCGCAGAAGGCCTTCATCACCGGATGGGACTGGCTCACCTCGATCTTCAGGTAATGAGCATAGCAGCGGTAGGCTGTGGACCGACACGGGGGGGGGGGGGGGTTGGAAATCACTCTTCCTCCGAGGACGAAAAAAAAGCAATAAACACCTCGGCGTGCACGCCGGGCCGGCTCTGTTGCCATCTCACACACACACACACACACACACGCGCGGGCCAAAATCACACTTTCATTTTTTTTTTTCCTTTTCCTTTATGAGACCACCTGCTTCTGCTAACAAAGGATCTGGCATCTATATTGTGGCGTGCAGAGCGGCCGCACGCTGATCCGCCACAGGACTCGCACGGAGCCTGAGGAGGGGGGACGCACATACGGATCACTAATAATAAATCATGCACAAAGAAAAGCAAGGAAAAGGCCCCGCGTGCACTTTCAGTGTAGAATATTGGATATCGCGGGGGTTTCGCCGCGAACGGGCCGCCGACGTGGTCCTACCGGGGTCAAACGCCTCCACGTTCCTGTTGAGGAGGCTGATGTCCATGCGTCCCATGTGCACGATGTTGAACAGGGCGGTGATGATCATCCGCCAGAGCGCCAGGAAGACCCCGATCAGAACGTTGACAGGAAACAGCAAGTAGGTCATCAGGAAGAGGCCGCCCCTGCCAGGCGGGACAGAGGTGATCCAGCAGAAGTGGCAGAAAGCAAAAGCCTGGGGCGGCGGCGGCGGCGGCGGCGGCGGCGGCGGCGGCGGCGGCGGCGGCGGCGGTGGTGGCGATGGCTCCTCCTCCTCACCTGTTGTCCAAGTCTCGCGTGCCGGCGTTTTTTTTGATGAAACAAAACCTTGCGGTGAGATGTTGAACGGACACGGCCAAGAGCAGCGTGAGCCAGAAAGGCCTGGGAGGAAACACGCCGTGTGTGATTACATGCAAGCGCACGAGCACGATCACCCCGGGGTGGTGGAGCGGAGCGCGGAGATGCTCACCACATGCTCCACAGGATCTGGAAGAGAATCAGGTTCTGTCCGTGCAGGACGGGGATGATGATGAGGAAGACGGCGACGAGGAGGCAGAGGAAGAAGACCATGGTTTGGACCATCATGCCTGCGGGGCAGAGAGACGAGCGTCACTCCCTCCGGCGACGCGACCTCGGCCATTGGATCGGCATAAACATCCGCCGGATCTGAACCGCCGGCCCGGACGAACATCTTCAACGTGCGTCACGAGCGGCGTACCGATGCAGACGTGGGCGGCGGTGAAGCTGGTGTATCCCATCCAGCAGACCAGCGACGGCCGCGACGCCCTGATGCTCCTCTGGCAGTTGTAGACGTTGTAGATGTCTCCTCTGTACAGCCCCTTCAGGTTGGACCTGCAGAAGGACGAACGCCGGCCGGCGACGAGGAGTTCAGCGCAGAAGAGGGGAACCGAACGAAGACGAAAGCCGGAGATCGGGCCCTCGGGGATCTTCCTTTCTACCTTTCTAGCTTTTGCTAATGGATGCAGCTCCGCTACTTATCTTAATAGCCATTTTAAGAGCGCGGCGTTCAGGGAGCCGCCGCCGCCGCTCTGGCTTCCTGGAGGGTTATTACTTCATTGTGTCTACAAGCGAGCCGTCTCGGAGCGACGGCGGAGCGCTCTCGAGAAGGAAAGACGAGACGAGAAGGAAAACCGACGGCCGCTCTGAAACCCGCGTCTCCTCCTACCTGTGGAGAACCATGGAGCGCATGAACATCGCCAGGTTGACCAAGCCGGACAGCGTCATGGCAGAGATGTAGCACACTGGCAGGAGAAGGAAACAATATAATGAACGGTGGATTGGGCTACTTTCTGGCGACGCGGTGGATGAAGCGTCTCGCTGCTCACCTTCCACGCACCACATGTAGTAAACCACTATTCTGACCACTTCGTGTTTGTCCGGAGAGAGCATGATCTTGAAGCCGGCCAGAAGGTTGGCCACGTCCTCGTTGACGCCGGCGCGGGCCGTCTGGAGGGTCGGCACCACCGCCAGGATCAGCAGCAGACCCACCTTGGAAGGAGGCAGGTTTTAATTCAAATCACAATCAGAAAAAGACTTTATTTGCCCCGAGCAGCAATGGGGCGGGCGCATGGGGTCGCGGCATCAAATGATGAAATAGAAAAAATGAATATAATAATGGATATATGCTCAACAGCATTGTGCAAATTGTAAGTAAGTTCATATCATAAATATACCATGATTGGTGTTACACTCGGCGGGGGTTGGAAGGCGTGAGAACCTGTCTAGGATTGTGCCGTTCACCTCAAAGATCTCAGCGTCCTGAGCAGGAACTGATGATCTGATGATCTCCTCAGTGTGCGAGGAGAACTCCAGGAAGTTGTCAAAGACGGTCTCCCCTTGTACGGCGGCCAGTCTTAATGCAGGAACGCATCCCCTGGATGACCGGCTCGACGTGCATCCCAGGGGAGCAGGGTTCGACCCCATCCATCGTCCCCGTGCTTGTGTTTTGGCTCGGCGGGGCCTCACGGGCTCGCAGCCTCACGGCCTCCGGGCTCACGGGCTCACGGCCTCACGGCCTCACGGCCTCCGGGCTCACGGGCTCACGGGCTCGCAGCCTCACGGCCGTCATGACAGGAGTGTGTGAGCTCTCCCAATTTCAGCGTCCACTTTGTCAGGTCCCTTGCAGTCTTTATCAACCCTCCGTTCACCATCTGTACCTCTGAACCGCAGGGTCAGGGACAACGCAGGGTCTCCGGTGAACCCGCGGTATGTTTTGGACTTCGTAAGGAACTCGGAGGAACCCGATGCCGTCGGGAGAACATGGAGACTCGGCACAGAACGTCCCCCTGCCGGACGCGGAACCAGGGACCTTCTAGCGGTGAGACGGAAGCGCTGACCGCCGCGCCACTCGGCTTGGTTGAAGGGATTTTAAATGTTACATTTTCAAATATAATGAAATGCAACTTTTATGAACATCATTTCTAGGCGCAGCCAGGGCGTCGAGGGATCCGGTTTTGCGGCGGCAGGATCGAGTCTCTGCCTTTCGCAGATGATGCGGTTCCGTTGGCTGGATCGGGCACCGGCACCTCCAAAGCCGAGGCTACGGCGCTCCGCCGGAAACGGCCTGAATGCCCTCTCGGGGTCGGGGAAGACCAAAGAACCAGATCCCAGATACAAGCGGCCGAAATGTTTTCCTCGGCGGGTGGCCGGACTCTCGAGCCGCCGCTCCTCCGCATGGAGAGGAGCCAGAAGAGGAGGCCGGTCCCTGGTCAGGACGGGAGGTGTTCCAGCTGGGAGGAGGCCGGGGAGAAGACCCAGGACAGGCCGGAGAGACCAAGTCTCCATCCGGACCTGGGAACACCTCGGGATCCCCCAGAGGAGCCGGACCATGTGGGGGGGCAGAGGGGGGTCCGGGCCTCGCCGCTCCGGCCGCTGCCCCCGACGACCGACTCCGGATAAGCGGCGGAAGACGGACGGATGAAATGGAACGCGCAGACGTTGGGGTTCTGAGCTGATGGAAGGCCGGGGGTCAAAGGTGAGACCGGATCCGGCTCCGACGCTTATTCGAAGAATCTAGACGAGTCGGGTTTTCATGTCAAATACAAGTCAGGGGTGGCAAACCTGACCTGAAACGTTACCTGGTAGAGCGTGATAAACGACACCACTCCAGATATGGCCAGCTTCAACGGGAAACGGAAAGCTGTTTGAAAAGAGCAAAGTTTTGAAAGACATCGGGGGAAATAAGACGCTGCGCACAAAACGGGACGTTAGCGGGGCGTTTACCTTCCTCCGGGGTGTAAATGTACGATTTCACGGCCTCCAGTATTCGTCGGGGGAGCTTGGGGGACTCGGCGCTGGAGCCGCTGAGGGAAAAAAAGCGAAAAACGCAACGTCAGTATTCTTTGATTCGGGAGAAAAACAGCTTCATTTTGTGACGAGAGGAAATGTGATTGTTGCAGACGTCGGCGAACGGAGAGGAAGCGACACCCGGACAGGAAGTCTGTTCGTGGCTCGGACGGGAGTCACCCCGAGGGACACGCCGAAGGTCAGTGAACTCAAACCGGATCCCTCCGGTGACCTCGATCGGATAATGGCGAGATGTTTTCGGGAATCGGCGGTCACCTGATGGCGTTGGCCTTCCTCTTCTTGAGCATGTTCTTCACGTAGTCCTTGTAGTAGCTGCTGCTCAGATCCTGCACGGGGAGGCGGCAGGAGAAGACAATGAAGCCGAGGCCTTTTAGCTTAGAGCGCTTTAGCCGCGCGTCCGGCGGACGCCGAGCGTCATCTGTCATGAGTTTCACACAGAACCGACCCCCTTAATCTTAATCTCCGCAGGAAAACGTTCAGAACGACTGCACGCCGGTCACGCCGGGTACATTTCTGGGGCGGGTGGAGTCAACGCCCCCCCACCCATGCCGAGATTAGCATGGAATAAACACGGCATTGTGTCTCCTCAGTGGAAAAAACAAGGCAACCTTTTCATAATCTGATCAAGAACATAACATAAACCAATTACATCAAATCTGCTTAAAATGATTAAGCCTCCGCCGTGCGCAGCCGCCGCGCTCGCATTTTCCCCTCCGCCGGTGCCGTATCAGCGTGATAAGCCCATTTACTAGTGGGCGGCTTATAAAGGCTCCTCACATGCACGGATCGGGCGAGAAATGTGCGCCGTCGCTGGGACTCTGGTCTAAAATAGTGCAGGTTTCGCGTTGCGTGAACGTGGCGACGTAAGAGCTGCGCGCGCTCACCTCGGCGGCGTTGTCCTTCTCGGCGCCCTGCAGGCCCTTGAAGAGGAGGAGGGGGTACTGGAAGCTGAGGAACGCCAGGCAAGCTATCTGGGGCAGGCTGGAGAACAGCGAGTAGTGTTTGTGGATCTGACGGGGAACAAAAGACAAAAACACGTGTGAAAGAGTTGAATTGAGACGAAGGGTCAGAGGGTTTGTGGGATCCCGGCGTGGATCCCGAACCGCCCAGTGATTAGCATTCGTGTCCATTGAAGATTTTCTTCTTAACCTAAAGGGGATTCGCAGCACAATGTCAACATTGTCTCCTCTGCGTTATCCAACGCGACCGAGCGGTCCGGCCCGGCCTTGAGATCAACGGCGGGAAACTTTGAGAGGAGACGCTCGCACGATGGATGAAGCCCCCCCACCCGGACGCCCCCCTTTTAGCCGAGACGCGCTAAACTGATTAGCCGCGGAATAAAAGGGTCTTGATGAAGACGGGCAGACAGCGGAACCGATCGGGTCGACCGGAGAGAAAAACCCCGCAGGGACGAGCGGTCGAAACCTCCCGACACGAGGCCGACGTTCACCTTCTCAAACCGAACGATAGCGAGGCGGCGGCTCCGTACCTGAGGCGTTTTGGGGCAGTCGATCTTCTGCCACACCAGGACGCCGAAGTGCGTCCAGGACAGCAGGCTGCCCAGCACGTAGCCAACTTTGTTGTGCAAGGTGCCACATGCCAGGAGAGGGTAGTACAGCGCGGGGTAGTAGAAGACTCCCAGGATGATCCAGTTCACTGGGGAGGACCACAAACCGGCGTAAACGACCCGCGGACAAAGGGCCCGTCGGATTTCCCGAACGTAAACGGAGCCGCTCGCCGGATTCCGGAGATGAATCCGGCTTGTAGAAATCAAATAACCTGCAGTTTCTGGCATTCTGACGCAAAAACAACACGGAGGGGAGGGCAGAGGCGAGGGGGGGATTTGACATCGGCGTGTCGGCGGGGATGATCTCACGTTTGTTCTCCGACTCGGCGGTGAAGGGGAGGGGGTTTGGCGACAGGACCAGGCCGCAGAGTTTGCACAAGAGCACTCCAAACACAGCCACGGCCAGGCCCTTGTGCTGTGTGTGGTCCAGGAAGTTGACCGGACTGTGAAATCAAGCAGCAGGTATTTAGAGCCCAGGCGCCATCGGACGCGCAAAACAAGAATCGCATTCAAAAGGGGTCGTGTTGGTGTTTTAAGATACGATAAACTCGATGGATCCCCACAGGGGAAGTTCCTCTGTCACAGCAGCATAACGATGAAAATGAATTGTATGAAATAAAATAATTATGAATATAGATAGAGACTAGAAGACAGAAGATAGCAAGACATCCACAAATAAAGAGACATCGGGGATAAGAATGGACAACAGAATGGAGCAGTGAGGGTGAACGATGCACGGCGAGAACTAAACCACAATATAAACAGACCGCCGGTGACAGTGATGAGAAATAAAATCGATAGGCAGGTAGATTTTGACAGATTTCCAGACCGCCTGGAACGGACACTCATAATTTATCCCACATTTTCGAGGCCCGGCTTCCGGTCGGTGTGGAAATTGAGCGAAGCCGTCGCCTTTGGTCCTTTTCATCTCAAAAAGCTCACATGGCTGTTTTTTATTCAATCAATCAATCGATCAATCGATCAATCGATCAATTCAGAGCGAGAAGCTCAGCGTGGGGTTCCGCCCAAAGACCAAAACCACGTAGGAGGTTAAATTGCCCAGACATTCTAGTGAATGGTTAGATTTCTCTGAATCACAGGTGTCAAACTCAAGGCCCGCGGGCCAAATGTGGCCCGCCACCTCATTGGATGTGGCCCACAAGAACCTCTGAAACGGTCCGATCGTCCTCAAATTAATAAGTCAAACGCGTGCGTTGACCAGAAACTACATTTCCCACAATTGATGCCGATCAGGTTGCCGCCATTAGATCGCATTGAATCCACATCCATGCCATTTTCAAACCGTGGAATTGAGAAATACTAATGATCCCTAAATGTCCAGGGAGAGAAACGTTGATGCAGATGGAAGGCTGTTTCAAGAAAGGTGGGAAGGCCAACACGTGTTGGTGCTTGAAGGAGGAAAAGAGGCACCTCTTCTGTGTTACGTGGCGGCGTCGGTTGTCAAAGAGCGCCATCTACGTCCAAACACGGGGCTAAGTATGCTAAAGTTAGCCTTCCAGAACAACAGCTAATTGTCCGAGAATGAAAAGCCGAACCAGGACGGCAGCAGAACGTGTTCACCGAAGCTGCATCCAGAAACACCGCAGCGGTGAAAGCTGGCTTTGTAGCAGAGCGACGAAGAAACATCATCTCTGCAAATGCAGACGTAACATTTGGGATTTGAGTGAGTTATCGAACACGAAGGAGTGTCTCTGTGTATTTGACATTCCATTCAGTTCCATTGATGGTGAGACCACCGTTCCACCGTGGGGGTGAAAACGAGTTTGGCGCCTCTGCCGGACACGATGTGTGAATGAGAGGATGAATGATCGTCACATGACGGTGAACGGTTGCATGTATGTGATGGGCTGCCGGCGTGACCTTCGCCTCTCACGGCCTTTGGAAACACAAAAAGGTCTCCTCTGGAATGTTCTGCCTTGTAATTCCTAATCAGCCGGTATTATAGTCTGATTGAAGTTGTTGGTTTAGAACAGGACGGCGGCGATGTGGCACGGAAGGCGTGACCTTACCTGAGTAAACCCGGGAGTCCTTTCTGTCGGCCGCCCGCCTTCCCGCGCCGGGCTAACATGGCCAGGATCAGCATGACCACGAGCTGGGAGGAGACGCAGAGGTTAGCCCTGGCCTCGCCGACGCTCCACTTTCAAGTCGAGCTCTCAGAATGAATCCGGGCTCCAAACGGAGGGGGTTCAGAGGCGGCGTCATTAGCGCTCTCACAGATGTGGTCCGGATGGACCGTCATCCGTCAGCATCGCTGACCGCGGAGAGTCCTGCGACCTCTCCTGACCCCAAACACATTTGCCCCTCTTTCAAACTGCACTTTTACGGCCCGAGACAAATGGAGGGGGAGTAAAAAGCCGCCGATCTAAATGTAAACGTGGACACGATGTCAGCTGGGGAATCACACCTCATCCCTCGCCCGCTCCAGAAGTCCCCGCTAGCTGTTTTGCTCATTATGTCGAAAATCGATCGACTCTTTAAAATCGATGGTTTTTCTTTCGACGTTTCGCTTTTACGAGAGGGAAATGTTCCCAAAAACCATCCAGGGTAAGAATTGGCTAAAAGAAACTAACATTCGGGGCCCATTTGCAGCTCTCGCTGTAGCAGCAGCCGTGAGATCCGGCTGCTCCTTAAGATACAAATCACTTTCTACACGAATATTTTATTTGATTGTTTGAGATATTTACCAGACATTTTTTCTATTAACTTTGTGCTTATTTTGCATATTTTTTCATTAAATCAAATCAAAATTCATTAAATCAACATAGGAACCCACTTCTGGAACAAATTTGCATCTTAAGGGGCGGCTGTGCGTGCATCCGTCAGAGCGAGCTAGCATGCTAAGTTACGCCGCCGGTCGGCGTGCTCGGCAGCGGGGGGGCGACTCACGGATATTGCGCTGATGCATATGTGGTAGAGCCTGTCGTCGGCGGTGGGGTCACATGGCTGGATCACTCTGGAAAGAAAAAACAAAGGACCATAAGGAGAACAACCCCATGGCTTTGCATAACTCCCAGGCTTTGAGTCGGAGCGACCGGCACCTAAACCTGCCCCACGTCACCGTCGGGGCGGGAGGGGGTCGTCGCTGGAAACCCTGCGAAACTCCGCGGCGGAGATTTGCATTTTAAACGGATTGGTATCAACACGGGACGGAAAACAAGGCGAGCCTGTGCTCGCGGGCCCGTACGGCGGAAGAGCGGGGGAAGGACGCTCGGTCACGGGGGGAGGAATTATCCTCTGCGACGACGCCGGAGCTCGAACCCCGGAGCTCGAACTCCGGAGCTCGAACCCCGGAGCTCGTACCCCGGAGCTCGTACCCCGGAGCTCGAACCCCGGAGCTCGAACCCCGGAGCTCGAACCCCGGAGCTCGTACCCCGGAGCTCGTACCCCGGAGCTCGAACCCCGGAGCTCGAACCCCGGAGCTCGAACCCCGGAGCTCGTACCCCGGAGCTCGTACCCCGGAGCTCGAACCCCGGAGCTCGAACCCCGGAGCTCGTACGCCGGCCGGACGGGGTGCGAACGGGCGGCCCGGCCTCCCCGACGCCGCGGCTAAAGCAATCACCTTCCGGACGCGGGTACTTTAAGAAAGTAGCTGAAAAAGCTGGTGACGCATTTACAGCTCCCTGACCGTTTACTCGAATCGTCCCGACGCCGGACGGGAATAAACACGGCTGAAAAACGCTCACATTCCCGTCTCGCCGCTCGTCTAGAAGACGTCATTCCACATTCTGAGCAGCTCTGTGACAGCGGGTTCAGTGGAAACACGGGCGTTTTTTGGGGTTGTTTCAAAGATATATGTGACTAGAGCGGCAGGCCGGTGCATTGTGGGTCGGTCCTGGGAGGCTCAGCGCGGCCCCGCCGGCCCGACAGTAGAAGTATCGCCGGCGGGCACCGACGGGTCGCCCGGTTCTCGCCCCGGTCCCGTTATCCTCCCGGTCCCCTCGGCGAATCCTCGTCTTTGGAACGCGAGAACAACACAAAGGCGACTGGATATCCCCGAGGGAACCGAATCTCCCTGAGAATTCCGTCAGATGCTGGATAAAAGTCAGCAGAACCACAAATACACACACACAGACACACACACACACACACAACACAAGTGTGTGTTTCATGTTAAAAACCTTGATAAGTTAAACTTCCATGGAAGCTAAAAGTCTTAAAAAGAACATACTTACTCGGCCTGGGTTTTGGTCGGCACGGGATCAAAGTCCGGGTACTCGTAGTCCAGCAGGGCATCTTTGTCCATCTCGCTCTTTTTTTTTTGTTCAAGCCGGTGGAAGTTTTCACCTAATCTCAAGCGACACCGCGCCGCTATTAAACTGCAAAAAATGCCCCGTGTTTTCTCGGCGGCGTCCTCCTCGCTCTCGCCCCGCCGGCGTTTGGCTCTGGGCTCCCGGTCTCAGGTGCCCCCCCGGTCCGGCTGCGGCGCTGAGAGTAATGTGACAGGTCGGGGCTGCAGCGTGCCGCCTCCACCCTGCAGAGGCCCTGCTTCAGATGAGGGTTACCACAACACCAGCAACCTGGAGGGAGAGCAAGAAGGAGGGAGGAGGAGGAGGAAGAGGCGGCGGGGGGGGGGAGTGTGTGAAAGGAGGGAAAAAAAAAGGACCGGGCAGCCAATCTGGAGGGCCACCTGCCGCCGGCTGGGATTAAACCCGCTCTGCCGGACCTGCGGACGAAGGCGGTCCAGGTTTATAAAACCCCGGGCCGCGGCTCTGTGTGTGTGGGCAGGTGATAACGGGGGGAATTCACCGGCGGCTCCATTAACCCGCCGCTCGGCCCGCCCGTGAAAGGTCACGGGATCTGACCGGGAGAACGGGTGGGCGGGGGGGCGACGCGTGCCGGTCTTTACCTCCGAACGGGAGCTGGATAAGAACGGAGGAAGGGTTCGCCCAACCCGCCGCCGCCGCCGCCAGAAGATAAGTGAACCTTTCCGCCACGAACGCCGGCGCGTAAAAACCAGCGATAATGAGAGGGAACGGGCTCGAACCTGCTCAGGTTTACTCAGGTTTGGAGTCCATCATCTCCCAATAAATAATCTTTCATCTTTCCAATAAATAAATCAATGAAATCAACTAAATCTATACGTCTGGATTCTCAGAGACAAAAACAAGGAACATTTGCACCAAATGTCACATTCAACAGCAGGATCTGCCCCATCGCAGCTACTATACAACGTTTGGCCAGATGTTTGGGATCCAGCTCTGTGTCGTCTCACACACACACACACACACACACACACACACACACACACACACACACACACACACATTTTGGTCACTCATCCTTTGTCTATCAGTCTCTGCATTTTCTGCCCGTTTCCTGTGTTGAGAGAGAAAAAAAGAATCACAGCAGGAAAAACGTATTTAGGTTCATTTTAGCATATAAGGGGTCAAAGGTCACGGCCAAATCCTCGCATTTTCAATTATGCCCCGACATCCAGAGTCAAGATGGCCGTCCCGTCCCGGGCCGAGCGGTCGTGTCCGTCTTGCAACGCCGCGTCCGTGTCAGTTTGGCGCTCATTATGCCTGGATTACGGCTCGGGGAACAACAGGACGCCCCTCCTGACACTCCTGAGAAAGCGGCTCCTGGGGCCGGTAAGCCACCGAGTCCGAGGTGCTCCCGAAAGAACAAGCGGCCCAGCAAATAGCGGGGTCACTGAGCAAAGAATGCTTTGAACGCTTTAATTACATCAGCGAGAGGCTCTCCGATTGGACCCGACACTTCAGCCGTATCGGGTTCGGGAGGTCAGACTAAAATATCTGGTTTTATCAGAAATATGGCCGTTGGATTTCCGAAATCAACCGTCGCGCCCGGTAACGCCACCGCCGCGTTATCGACGTGACCCGAGACGGACCCGACGCCTCTGCCGGGCCGCTCCAAGACGACCTCGACGCGCAGATAATCCTCGCCGAACCGCTAAAGCACGCAAAACACATTTTTGGGGGATTGGACGCCTCGGCGACCCACATGTGGCTCGCACCTCCTTCAAATACCCCGTCTTTCTGCACAAACACAGAACCATAAAGGGAAGACTTCAGCAACACAACGGAACTCCAAGTCCTTCACACGCGTGTGAAATCAAACCGTCCACTTAGGAAGCAACACGGATTCATTTGGATTCGTTTTGGACGTGCGTGTGTGTGTTGTTGTGTGTTTTTCCACTTCCGTTTGGAGTGTGACCCCAACCCCGGCCTCCATGGGTTTGTACATTTGACTCCCATTGATCACATTTGTATAATTTTCTTGTCACAGTATAGTGTGTGTTATTTTAGTGTTTTCTTTATTTTTTGGAGCAGCGTCTATTCAGACGTGCAGGAGATGCAAAGTAACCCGCTTCTGTCCCCAGGAAGGAGATGCCTCACTTTCACTAAAGCTGGGCACCGAATCTTGACCGGAAGTCAACATAATACCTCATAAAAAGGATTAATTGTGAATTATTATTATTACTACAATCTGTTCAACAAAAATAGACTCTTTTCACTTTCAATTTTTAAACATTCAAAATTAGACAGAAAATATGCAAATAAAAATAAAAAAAAACACTTGGGCTAAAAATCAAATCAAGATATAGTTTGACGAAGCGGTGACGTCAGGCAATCTGTCTAAAAATAGAGCAGTCTGCGCCTGCGCAGTGGAGACCCACCGGCGCGGAATCAATTACGACATTGATGAGCTCAATGAGCCCGAGCGGACCCGCGGGCGCATGCGCACCTCGTTCCTTCCTCCCCTCCCCCCCCCCCCCCCCCCCCTCCCGGTTTCCGGTTGCGCTCGCGCATCACGAACGCACGCCAGGCCTTTGAAGTTGAGCTCGGGCTTGGAAACAAAGAGACTCAGCGCTCGCGTGCACGACCGGTAACCGGATAACTCCCCCCCCCCCCCCCCACACACACACACACTCAAACACACACACACACACCTCCCCCACTGCCGGTGCGGATCGTGTGCGACCCTGAACTGGTGGCAAAAGACAACAATAAGGTTTGTGCGTGCGCGTGTATGTATGTATGTATGTATGTGTGTGTGTGTGTGTGTGTGTGTGTGTGTGTGTGTGTGTGTGTGTGTGTGTGTGTGTGTGTGTGAGTGCGCGTGTGCGTGAGTGCGTGTGTGTGTTTTGCATATTTCCCTATGAGCCGTGCAGGTGCATCCAGGATGTAATAAAGTTGTGAGTTTTGTCAGCACAAACTAAGTGTGAAAGTGAGTGTGTGTGAGGTGAAGATCTTGAGGAGCTCACCTCAGCTCCTCAGCACCTCAGCTCCTCAGCTCCTCAGCACCTTAGCTCCTCAGCACCGAGCCGCTGTCCGTCCGTCCGTCCGTCCGTCCGTCCGTCCGTCCGTCCG
The DNA here is from genome assembly GCF_037954325.1 of Fistularia commersonii. Classification (NCBI taxonomy): domain Eukaryota; kingdom Metazoa; phylum Chordata; class Actinopteri; order Syngnathiformes; family Fistulariidae; genus Fistularia; species Fistularia commersonii. Next base: position 17,982,188 of record NC_141300.1, read on the forward strand.
TCCACGTTCTGTGTTTCCAATCGTCCGCAGGTGCCTTTTTATAATTTCTGTGGTTGTCGGAACGACTTCCGGTCAGGGACTTTGGACTTCCTTTATCAGCGCGGTTGTAAAAGGGAGGCCGGCGGCGGCGGCGGCGGCGAGGGACCGGAGCGGCGCACGCAAGCTTTCTTGCCAAAATATCTTAAGACATTCCACCATAATCATTTTCAAAAAGAAGAGTAAAACGGCTGGAGCGTCTGGCGTGGCCTCCTGTGGCAGGACGGTGGTCGTCGGCCCGGCCGGCGTGGAACCCTCCAGAGACTTCCTCCAACCGTCCAAAGCCTCAGGAGCTTCTCAGGAGGCCTCGTGTCGTCCGCATGGCGTCCGTCGCAGCGGCACCTTCCTTCTCCTCTTTCCCGCTCGCAGCGTCTAGTTTTTTGCGCACACGGTTTTACTGGCACGTTTGTGTTTTTGTTTTTTTGTCTTTTTGTGTTGTCATCGTGTGATATTTGGTTGTCTAAGGCCTCCTGAAGCCGTGGTCCTGCCCGTCGCTGCTGCTGCTTTTCTTATTTGTTTGCCGCCCGCCGCTGGCGTGTCACGCGTGTGCCACGCTCACGCCTCCTAAGGATGCTTGTCTTAGCGTGTGAGCTTCATCATGGGTGTATATTTTTACTTTTGCATGATGGCGCTGAGACTCATGGAGTTTCAACGCTCCGCACGTGTGAACACGTGGCAGGATTGACCTTAAAGTTGACTGCCTGTTGACCATGATGTTTCCCTGACAGGTCCAAAGACCATCTGGTGTCGGCGACCCCGGCAGAGAAGACCACCTCCTGTGGAGCCTTCAGAGGAAGGTACGTGGACCTTCCACTCACCGGTCTACGGCTGGACCAGCATCTGATGAGAATGGGAACAACTTTATTTATCCTGAAGGAAATTGTTGTGCCAGAGTTTCAAGCAAAAACACAACAGTAATAGATAATAGTAGGAAGGAGGGAGAATAAGAAATACAATGAAATATAAATTGTCTTCATGTATGATGCAGGATCTTCTCGATGAGGGAGGAGGCCACTGCCTGTCCTCGTATCCACGGTGTTACCAAAGTATATTATTGGGTCTTGTCCAGGTGATTCCAGGGAACCTCTAGAAAACCAAATATACCTGGATAGCTGACGTAAAATGTTGTTTTTTTCATTATTGTGCTTTGGCTGCTGCTGCTGCTTTGTTCCTCCGCCATGTTGTTTCTGGTTTTGCTTCTTTTTTACCGTGTCTCGCTGGGCTCGCGCTTGTTTGTTTAGAAGTTTATTAGGACAGTGTGCAATTACATGAAGCGCAGAGGCAGAGATGTTTGTACCAGATTGTAGCTCATAGCTAATTTCCATCTGTAGTCCTTGTGTCCTTCATCCACGATACAACCTGAACTTTAAACCTTTGTCTCGGCAGAAACGCAACCATCAAACCCCTTTTATTTTGAGTTTAAAACTCGATTATGTGACTCAACTGCGACAAAAAGCATCTCATTTCCTGCCCCCCTCAGAACTCTGCTCCTTCTTCTTTCCTCCTTTCCTGAGGTATTAAAAGCGCGGCATCATCATTTTCCGCAAAACCCCGGCGTGAATGTATTCAGGCGGTGCTGAGGATGGCGAGCGGAGCCGTGAAATCACCACCGGGCCGCTGTCCGATTCACTTTCGTGCCGCAGGAATGTTTGCGTCCCGTCTTCATGGATGCGTGTCGGACAGCGGATCCGTTGCTGCCTCCTGAAGGCTCCCGGGACGGCGGCTAATCACGCACATATTTCTCCTTCTCCCGCTCTCAGTCCGACTCCTGCTCCGGTTCCGTCATAATCAATGAGCCTTGTAACGCTCACTTAGGCCCTAATTGGATTCGCGCCTGTTTTATTCGTACGTGGGAGTCGACATGAAGGGGCCGCTTATCGCCGCCGACAGCCGCGGCCGGGCCGGTGGTGCATCTCCCGAAGGTGTGTGCACGGCGCCATGAGTCGCACACCTCGCTGATTTGCATGATCGGTGTCAATTCCTAGTTTCCTCGGCGCTCATGTTTTGACCCCAGGGAGATTTGTGGGAAAATAAACACTAATCCGGTGCGGCCCGTGTGTGAATCCTTGTGGTGCAAACCGACCTCCAACCAATTCTATGTGGTTCACTGCACTCAAACATCTGGCCAAGTGTTTTAGGCGACTTCGGTAAGCGATTGATCGGTCGTCGCAGCGTTCCCGCCTGACACCAGCACGTCGTACTAAAGTGGCTCCTCGGTTGAATAGGGGCCGTGACGTCGGACGGCGTCGGATAACCAACGATGTGGTGCCCGAATACGACGTGGTTCCGACCCCACGCTAACTTCAGGCGTCCGCTATCGCTGGCGACCATAAAGCGATCAGAGAACAGGACGTCGTGTTCTTACCGCTGGTACGTTCTGTGCTGCAACACAAGGTCTCTGCACTTCTGGGTGGATGAGGAACCCCAAAACCTCCGGCTGGTAAGAGTCGTGCTTACACACTGGAAATGGATCTGGAGGCTGTCAGTGGCGCAGTAGATGTCGGGAACAGAGCGGCCGCCAAAGAATTCAACAGGAATGAATGAATGAATGAATGGGACGGAAGCGGATGAACTGCGGCGAGTGAAGAAGACCAAGCAGAGCTTCCAGGGAGCTGAGCTAGAGGGACGAGACGGATAAAGTTTGAATATACTGACCGTTTTCTTTGGCTTTATATACCGTATGTTTTATCGTGGGCCTTATAAGGGGGTGCACATTATGGATGACATAGACTTGGTCATCGATGTTGCAGTTCTAATGCAGTGCGCTCGCGGTTCACACGGCACGGTAATAGATGGCCAAAGGAGCAGCACTGCAGGCAGGAAGGGGCAGAAAGATTCCTGTCAAAATGTTCTTGTTTCGGCCACCGGACAGAATTTGAAGTGGCGTCTCCCCTCATCTGCAAGACTCCTTCAGGTCCGAGGAAACGCGATCAGAAGAAGCCTCTGGGATGAGGTGGTGAAACGTCTTCCAACTGAAGAAAGTTCCCGTCCAGGAAGATTTTGACAAGAACTGACGGCGACCTGAATGTCAGACCTTCCATGGAGGTGCAGAAAAGTTCTTTGTTTATTTGTATTTGTATGTTTGTTTCTATTTGGCGTCAGAGGGCAGTGTTAGGATTGTCTGATCAAAAAGGGGTTCGCTTGACACTTTGGACACTCCTTGTCCAAATCATCTTGTCTCGGCAACTTGAGCGTCTTCGCTTGAAGACGATTCGACCTTTGACCCAGAAGCTTCTTCGCTTCTGAACTCAGGACTCTGAGCTCCAGTTCAGCCTGACCTGGATGACCGAGAACCTCCGCAGACGTGTCAGCACGCCGTCCTCACGCCGTGATATGTTTTTGTTTTCATTTTGTGAGCCCGGTGTCAAGACCGCCATAAACTCAACCTGGATGGGGCTTATCATCTAGAGGTCAAAGGTCAAAGTTATATTGACTCAACGACACGCGCTCATAATGAAGTACGCGGTGTCGGGGGGGAAAAAACGTGGCCTGTCCTCGGGTTGGAAGTTGGACGTGGCTGTGACGCCTTCTGCAAAAATCACCCAGAGATTTAACCTTCCCGTGGCTGGAGTTAAATGTCACTGATATTTTCTCCTTCGCCCTTCAGGCGGCAGCGCAGACCCGACGCACATCACGGCCGCGTGCAGTCGCGGCCGGGCGTTTGATTACGGCGAGGGCCGAGCTCAGACCGCAGAGTTGCGCTATTAGTCACGATGATTTACGAAGACAAAGATGCCCAGAGAGCAGGATCCGATGGCTCGCGGGGCCTTTACGGGTTCTGCGCGTCCGCCCTCTTCCTCCCGCCGTCCCAAAAACCGAATTGTGCGTAGACGTGAACGGCAGGATGTTTCCCTGTGTTGCCCCGTGATTGACGGGTCCGAGTTAAACCCCGCCTCCTGCCCGCTGCTAGCCGGGTTAGCACGTAGCAGCACATCAGAGCATCATAATGGAATTTTTTCCATTATTTTCCAGACAGCGGCCGCCGGGGGAGGAGGAGGGGGAGGGGAATCAATTCTCGTCACACGGGCCGTTTCTGTGCTGATCTATCGGTGTTATTGCGTCGGGCAGGACGTGGGAGATTCATCCCCTTGTTTATGAGCCCCGAGAATGAGATGTTTGGGTGTCGGCGGCCGTGACGAGTACAAATCTTCCCGATCGTTATTAAAGTGTCCGCGATCACTGCGCCGCAGACACACCAGTGAGCCGCGCTCAATGTGTCACGCCGCCCCGACGGGCGCTCAGATTTATGGCTGGGAGAAAGGGGGCTGCGCAGCAATCTTCTTCTTCTTCTTTTTATGTAACCGTTCAAAGAACGCGGTCGGCGGCCCATGGAGCTTCATCTGCTTCTTCATGTTCTGTTTATCATGAGTGACAGTCAGCGCCGGCGCCCGGACGATTCGTAGCCGGCTTTGTGCTCGCTGACGGACGACCGGGCCATCGGGGAACAAAACAAACCAAACAAGAAAAACACCTCAGGCCAAAAACATATGCAGACAATTGCCATGGATGAGGTTCCTAATGAACGGGACCGTCTACCAGGCATGTGTGTGTTGCCGTGCTGCTGCTGTGATAGATGATATCCTTGCTCTGCCCTGTGTGTGTGTGTGTGTGTGCACACTTGGGTGGTCTGAGCACATATTAAAGTAACCCCTCTCCACCCCCCCGTCCCCATCTCTTTTTCGGATGTAGGTCATGTTTTACGGCAGATTATTTCTTTCCTGCAGAGTTTTGTCTCATCAGGTTGCAGATTAAAGTTCAACGGTATTGACGTGTTGTTTTTTTAAAAATGTTTTTAAATTATTGTCGTTCTTCCCGGAACCCACGGCATTTGTTTATTTTGACTCACCTATGTGAATTATTATTCTTGTAATTGTCCTCTTGGCGTGTGTGTGTGTTTGTGTGTGTGTGTGTGTGTGTGTGTGTGAGGAAAAGACTACATGACTAGAATTAAGGGATTATTTCACTGGAAAAACAAAAGCCCAGGAAAGGCGTCATGAATATGGATTCCCGCCTCGAAGCAATGTCTCCAACCATTTACATTTTCCGCGTGTCTGAGTTTTTGACTGAGAAATTGCGTTTTCATCCGACGTTATTGATCTTCAGAACAAAAGTATGTGATTTGAACACACATTTGTCGTCCGGGGCGGCGACGCGTTTGTGGAGCCTCTGCTTTCACCGGCCTCGGCAGGAATCCCCTCGGCTGTCAGCGGGAGGTGGTGAGCGCCGGAGGGAGGGGGAGGAAAACAGAAGAGATCTGTTTTGTTTCGCGGCGTTCTCAGGCTTCGCGCCCGTCGGCTGAGCCGGCGCTCTTTGGAGATGAAACCCAGGCGGCCGTTCAGCGGTCACGCCGGGGGGAGCGGCGCTGCGTTTGGAAAATCACCTTTTTGGACCAAATCTGCAGACGGCGGCCCAAACCTTGACTTTTAACGAGAATTCGGTTCTTGAAGTCATGAAAATACCTCTTACTGATAAGATAAGATCAACTGTATTGATCCCTGTAGGGGCAATTCTTTTGCCACAGCAGCGTAAGAAGTTATTAGTGTCAATAATTAGAAAGCAGCCAGAGACATCCACAAATAAACAGTGACACTGGCAATGACAAAGTCAAATAATAAGCAGTGGTTGAGACCAGCAAGGATGAAGCAGCTCCTGGTGAGGCCGGGTCACCTGTCGATGTGTGTGTCGCCGAGGTGGAAGCGGCACAGACGCTCCTCCGGCCGTCCGGACCGCCGTTACAGCGTCCGGTGGCGGCGAGCACCCAGGAGCGTCCCGAAGCGGCCTCGGGAGCCTCGGGAGCCACGTGAGGTTCGACTGCCGGGACGCGGCGCTCAATAACCTGGCGGTGGGCGATGACGCCTTCATCTCTCCTGCATCTGGCAGACAGGCCACCCGACGGGAAATAACTTTTCTGATGACGCATGAACCTCGGTCCGCGGACCTGCCGGCACCTGCAGCCGCTCCGGGCCTGCTGGGCCGTCTGTGCAGCTCTAAGCTGATATCCTCCTGTCGGCGCGCCTTTAAGAAACAAACACAAAAGAAATGCCTGACCGCGTCGCACAAGTCGACACAACCCTGAACACTCCAACCTCACCTACACTGCAGAGCAAGGAAACCTTTTTGTTTCCACTTTTTATGTCTTTTCACTTTTTTCTCCCTACATATTTATCTATTATTCTTCTCGATGTTATTTATACATATTTGGTCTTTTTTTCCATCTTTTACCTCTAACTCAGAGACGCTGCTATCGTTCTATTGTTGTTTTTCGTCCTTTTTAAGGTTTTTTTGTCATTTTATCCTGAGAGCTGCCGTCTCTCAAATTCGTTGGGCTTCGTGTGATGACAAAAAAAGTCTTGAAACTTCTTACTGCATTTTCTTTTTGTTTTTAATGTCACCAAGAAGTGCAGACGGAGGTCCGCCTTCTTCTGTCAGAAGATACGGATTGCAGCGCTCTCTTTGAAGTTTTCTGTGTTTTATTTATTTTTTTTAGCATCAGCTCAGCCCAAATGGCCAGCAATCTGGAGGACACACACACACACACTCACACACACACACACACACACACACACACACACACAGTAAAACTCCATTAGCAGGCCTCGGGAAAAGAGTCCAGAGTGAGGAATGCTGGCGGCCATAAATAAGGTTTCGATAAACAGCGTCCGACAGCGGAAACGGTGCTATTAATAGACCTGCCTCTTTCTGTCGAGTGGTTTTCTGACCAGGGGTTCTGAAATTTGGCGGTTTGTAAATCAAGTCTTCGCACCATGTGGGTGTTTGCTTTTGTTTCCCCCCTGCAGCTCTCAACGCCGCCGCCGCCGCCGCCCCGCTCACCTCCTGCTCTTCTTTTTCCCCGTAATGGTCCTCCTGGTCACCGTGACGTCAGCCATCAGATCCACCTGGAGACTTGTCACGCTGGCAGGACTGACTCATGTGTCCTGGCACTGATGTGTCATATTCCAGGAAGGGAACCCCCCTTCCACACACACACACACACACACACACACACTGGGTGGCGTGACAGGCCGAGCTGAACATCACGTCACACCCTGCATTTTCCCTCTCTTTGTCTTTTATGCTGGACTCTGATAATATATCCAAATATAATGCTGAGGAACCGTCATGCTGCCGTTGCACCAGATCGCATTACGGAACTTCTTACTGACTTTTGCACTAAAAAAAGAAACTTCTGCTTCTTCTCTCTCATGGTGTCAAATATAAGTCTATATCTGCGTGCACTTCGTTCTTCATACCCTGGAGTTTGTTGATGGTTTAACAGAAGGAAGGACGTTTCTGTGTGGAGTTTGCATGATCTCCCCGTGTCTGCGTGGGTTTCCTCCGGGTTCTGAGGTTTCCTCCCGTCCAGAAACATGCATGTTTAGGGGAAAAGATGGGGAAAGATGCCCGGAATGAGCGAGTGAATGGTTGTTGTTCCGTGTACGGGAGCCACCATTGCCCGGCGACGGGTCCAGCATGAACCGCCTCTGGCTTGACGCCAGCTGGGGTGGCGTGCGACACCCCCGCCACCCCAGCGCAGGGGAAGCAGAAGAAGATGGATGGATGAATAGAATTTTATTCTTCCCAAAGGAAATAGTTTTGCCGGAAGGCTCCGGCATGACATCCATTCGCTGTCAGCGTGAGATTGATTTTGCGGCTGTCAGGTTTCCTTCTTGCAGAAGGAACGAGTCGTACAGTTCGATGGTCGCGGCCGAAGGCGCTCCGGTAGGACTTGGGTCCGGCGTGCGAGGCGTCCTCCTCTCAGATCGGAGGCTGTTAGCGCGGCCGCCTTCAGCCCGGCGCCCGGCGCACCACATAGAAACACCTGAGTCTCCTGACAAAGCACAGGCGACTCTGAGCTTTCTTTATACGCCGTCTGGGTTTTTGGCGTCTCCATGGACGCCGGGCGCTTTCACTCGTCCACAGTGTCCACGTCTGTCCCGTGGATGGAGATGGACTTGACCCAGGTTCATTTCATGTCACCCTTCATCTCACCCCTTGGGAGAAATCTTCCCGATTCCTTTGTACGTCTAATACATGCAGAGAAACTCACAATAAATCTTCATCTTAAGGCTTTCACTCTGAGATCACCTGGTTCTCGGCGGCACCACAGCTGATCCTAAATGACGTCTTTAGTTTCATGGCTTCACCCCCCTTTTTTTTTCCTTTTTTTTTTTTTATACATCCCCGCCTCTCAGTTAGGTGACAGATTGTCATTTGCATGTGTGCGTGCGCGTGTGTGTGCGTGTGTGTGTGTGTGTGCGCACACTCAACACACACTTAGCGTCAAGTGCTGCTGCGAAACAGAGCGCCATGAAATACAAGTTGACGGTTATTTGAAGCTACGACGGTGTTTAGTGTTGAATTGCATTGTTTAATGTGATTTAGCAGCATCTTACCCCCCCACCCCCCCACCCCCCCATCGGGGGTGAAACAACCGCCTCTCCATCTGCTGGGAATCAGTGCCTCTGGAGAACGGAGAGGAGCTTTGATTCGGGCCTCCGTGTGAAGAGGGAACATCCAGATATTCACTCTGAAGAGTGGGAGGGGCGAGAGGAGCCTCTTTGTTTGCTTCCAGATATTTGAATGAATCATCAAATATGCAACGCCTTTTTATCTGCATGCTTTTGCTTTTTTTTTTTCCCTAAATGCAAGATTGCGCTGAAATCGTCTCCGATCTGCAGATTTTTTTGTTTAATTTCCACGCTGTGTGACCATGAAAGGAAGCCCTATATTATATTTTAAGGATCAACCCGCGTCAATAATTTATCACACGTTTATTAGCATTCCTTATCTTTTGGTGTGGGATGTTTAACGCCTTCCCCCCCGACGAGCAGCGACATCTAATCCAAACACGGGCTGCGACTGAAAACATATGTTTTCCTTAATGTCCGGCCCCCCCGCTCGCTTCCTGCGCGCCCCTCATTTACATACATGTCGTTTGACGGCTCAATATCCCCCGTCATTTTTCATGGCGGCGGCTGGGATTTGCATTTTTGGCTGCAGACGCTGATGAACCCCCCCCTCCCCTCCTCGCCCTTCTACACCTGTGGCTCCCGTGTGGTTTTGAATAGAGCGCATGAATTTGTCCAGATAAAAACACAAACCTGTGTGTGTGTGTGTGTGTGTGTGTGTGCGCTGATTGACAGGCAGAATCCCCCTGCAGCCTCGGCTGCCCTGTAATCCCTCCTCAGGGTCAGATGCTCTGAGCCTCCTCTCTTCTCCTGCATCTGCCGGCCGCCTCTGCCTTTTCTTCTCCGTCTCCGTCCCGGTGCAGCGGATGGACTCACGGACGGCGCCCGTCCAGGAGTCCAGGCTTAGTGGACTCACGGACGGCGCCCGGCGCGCCCCTCCAACATGTGCGCGGCTTTATCTCGCCGGGAATCAGAAAGCAACATGGTGTTTTCCCGTCTTTGTGAGACGATGTACACGGTACATTGAGCATATACAAGATATTGTGTGTGTGTGTGTGTGTGTGTGTGTTGAATAAGAATATCTCTGTGTCAGATCAGCAGAGGCAGATGGAAGTGTCGTAACAATCATGGCTGTGTGAGTTGATAGAATCCCTGGAAACTGGACGCCAGCGAAGCTCATTCTTAAGAATGTGGAAAGACTTGGTAACCTTTGGACGCGCTGACATAAATAATATCCATCTTTATATTTCTGCAGATTCCTCCAAACATTCCCGCCCAGATCCAAAACTCCCCGTTCCCGCTCCGCCAGTGTCCGGCGAGCCGTTATCTGCGGTATAAAAAGCAGCTGGACAGTGCGTGCGGTAACCATGGAAACCGCAGGGATGCTCCTTGTCCTGGATGCGGGGGGGGGGGGGGTCGGCAAAAAAGGCAGCAAAGTAATTTGTACCGTCATTCATATGTGTGTGTGTGTGTGTGTGTGTGTGTGTGTGTGTGTGTGTGTGTGTGTGTGTGTGTGTGTGTGTATATATACAGGACTGTCTCAGAAAATTAAAATATTGTGATAAAGTTCTTTATCTTCTGTAATGCAATCAAAAAAACAAAAATTACTAGTTCATGATATTCTAATATTTTGAGAAAGGATTTTTGAGTTTTCTTAAGATGTAAGCCATAATCAGCAATATTAAAATGATAAAAGGCTTGCAATATTTCAGTGGATTTGAAATGAATCCAGAATGTTTGATATTTTTGTTTTTGTAATTGCATTACAGAAGATAAAGAACTTTATCACAATATTCTAATTTTCTGAGAATTCTCTTTTTTTCCTTTTTTCCCATGTTGAGGCTGCTACCTCGCGTCCCCCAGTTGTCTCAGGAGCAGATCCAGTTTTTCCGGTTCAGAAGGCCGTTCTCCGGTGCGAGCGAGGACGTTGCTGCTCCAGACGAGCCAAACAAAGCTCTTATCTGGTCGGCCGAGTGTCTTGGCCCCGATAGCAGAACGGCTCCTTCGCTGACCGGCGAGTATTGATTCGCTTGTTTGTGCCTCGGAAAACTTTCCCCCCCCAATCCAAAAGTCAAACTTGTCTATGCTTTTCTTTCTTTATGCGTGATAAAGATTCTAGTTTATCGTGTCACAGTCCAGATATTAAGCAGACGCTGTCTGGAAGCACGGCGGCGCTTCTGCCTCACGGCCAGGAGGTCCCCGGTTGGATTCCCAGTGCAGAGTCTCCACGTTCTCCAGTGTCTGCCAGGGGTTCCTCCAGGTTCCTCCAGGTTCCTCCAGGAGCGTCTTTGTGTCTCTGCAGGATCAGCGGTTTAGTGTGAGAATAAATGAGCTTCTGAAACTAGAGGGTCAGTGAAGAAATATTTGTCCACTCGGCCCTCAAGACACCTTTGTCATTCATTCCAGAGGATCTAAAATCAATTTTTCCTCATTTAAAATCAGAGAAAACAAAGTAACACAAACTCACAAGATAAGGATGTTAATATCAATTTACCCTGAAAAATAACTTTGTATTTGCAACATAATAGTCAACTTTGGAAAGCTTCTCACTGCCGTCCATCATTTCTCTTGCGTCAGGATGTGAGTATCATGGATGCATCGCCATCATGTTCACGTGCAATGAAGATAAGATGAACTTTTCTGTAATTCCTTTGTCACAGCAGCGCAGCCATGATGTCAGAATGTGTGTGTGAGGTCATGAGATGGTAGAATGGCGGCGCAGAGTTGCGTGTTGTTGTGCGGTCTGATGGCCGTGGTCGCAAAGGAGCGTCGCTCGCACGCACACCAGGTTTGTGCTTCGCTGTTATTTCGTGCTTAATGTCCATGGAAAGCGTCTCCTCTCTGGTTCACCACAGGCTCTCTTGGGGCAACAAACATGACTTCAAAAATACACTGCTCAGGTGCCGAAACCTGACAACTCATCACCTCAGGTTGAGCCGCCTTTACACCTGCAAACGACACATTTCATAGCCTCAGAAGGGGTTTCGCTGGTATAATTGTGTGTGTGTGTGTGTGTGTGTGTGTGTGTGTGTGTGTGTGTGTGTGTGTGTGTGTGTGTGTGTGTGTGTGTGTGTGTGTGTGTGTGTGTGTGTGTGTGTGTGTGTGTGTGTGTGTAATGAGACAGCGGGGGTGCTGAGGGTCCTCATTGTCCTCACCTCATTATTAGCCACATGTATCACCCCCTCCTCCAAAAAGAAAACATTCACCAGACCATTATGAGTGCCTCAAGGTTGTCACCTGACTTTGAATTGGATCGAACCCCCCCAGCGCGCACACACACACACACACACACACACACACACCGTGTGAAAAGCTACTGCTTTGAAATGCAGCGGCTGTTGAGAAATTACCTGTTGCTTAGGAACGGTTGCGACTGCGCGGCCGCCCGACGCCTCGCCGCCTCGCCGCCAAGGTCGTCCAGCAGGCAAATTCTTCGGCAGCACAGAAACTCCACCTCTCTTTTTCTTCCAATTTCACATCTTCATCGCTCGTCTGATACACATTTCCTCTCTTCCTCTTGCAAACTCTTGCGAACCTTCTGTTTTCCTGGGTGGCCCCGAAGGCATCTCATCAAGCACATGGATGTTCACATGTATATAAACTCTGCTCCAAAAAATAAAGACTAAAAGAAGACATTCTAGATGTGAATGAATGAAACACTCTTAGGAAATCTTCATATGAACCCATGGAGGTGCGGGTTTGGAGTGACGCCAAATGAAAGTGGAAAAACACACAAACACACGTGTCCTTAAAACAAGTCCGAATGAACGTTGTCAAAGTCTTCCCTTTATTTTTGGAGCAGTTTATATTTTATTGATGAAGCGGGCAGATCTTCATACAGCTACCGCTGCTTTGGGGGGAAGGAGATGTTTTTCGGGGGGTTTATCGATCACCGCAGTGCAAATCCTGGACCTGGATGTCATGGCGACAGTGTGCGTTTGTGTGTGTGTGTGTGTGGGATGGATTCACATGAAAGAGAAGAAAGTCAAGGGTTTTTTTCCTCTTTAGGTAATTAAAGAGGCGTCTGTCTGTGGGCGTGAACCTTTGCGAGTGCAGGCCTGCTGGTGGAGCTGCTGAAGATCTCTGCAGGAGGCGCTGGCGCTCAGCAGCTTCTCAAAGCTGCTAATCAATGTCATATTGTTGCACGCTGACAGAAAAACATTGTCCCTGATCAGTGAGCATTAGCCGGGGCCCGTGGCGCCCGAGCAGCTGCCAGGGAGGGCGGCGGTTTGGAGCGGAGACGGCCGACGGGGGCAGCGGCAGCACAGGGAGCGGCGGCACTTCAAATGGAATGCGGCTTTTTTCCAGTCATATGAGTCATAAATATTTCATCTGCAACCAGCTTTGAGGCGGGGGGGGGTTAGGGGGGCGGGGAGGGCGGCTCGGCTGCAATTGCAGGCTTCCAACAACAAACGGCGGCTCTCAGAGACAAAAGGCAGCCGGGGGAAGGGCACTCGAAACCAGCAACGCCGACTGAAACAAGCCGTGGTCCAAAATGGAGTGAAGCAAGCGGCCGCTCCCGCCGTCCATGTGGAATCAACAGGGTGGCGTTCTGCAGCGTGCGGGGGGGGGGGCGTCGCACCAAACGCCGACGCCACAGTCGCCAACCGAGGGGAACAATTAACCATCGGACGCCACCGGTGGGGTACGAGCGCGGAATGGGGTCATTTCTGAGCTTTCATGCTGAAATGACAGGAAATGGACCCTTTGTGAAGAGTTCTGTACGCAGCTCATCTTTCCTACTAGATCCACAATAAATGCTAAATTTCTTCGTTCATCCATATTTACTCTCTTTTATTTTTGAATTCTTGCATATTCACTTTCCTTTTTTACAGAATATCATCCACATCTGATTGGTGGTTGAAGCAGGACGGTTTTAATTTAAGCTTTTTCATATTAAATTCACAATAAATGGTTTTGTAAATACAGAGAAATGATTTATATCTGAAGCAGGGTTTTAATTGAAGGCTGTTCATGTTCAATCAGAAATCCATGCTAAATATGTCGCCGTGTTTCTTGCACAGTAATTTTTTTAAATCCAGAAAATGATTCATTTATAACGGCCCTATAAGGAGCAGGGATTTAATTTTAGATTTCTCATATTAAATGCAAAATATTGTCCAAGATTTCCCGCCTTTTATTTTGAAATTTTGGACGTTCCCATTTTAAAATCCAGAAAACGATTCATTTCAGACCAACCCTTGAAGCAGCCGTGCTGTAAATCGCTGTCCCATGAAACCCTGAACAAATGCGAGATATATTCCAGCTCAGGGTTTGGTCGCGTTGGACGACCGCCGTCTTCTCAGGCCTTTTTAGCCGTGGTTTTAGAGGCGCGTCTTTATCTGGGACGGGAAATCAGAGTCCAGTGCGCGGCGTGGTAAAAGCTTCCCGTCATAAAGCCCCTGAGCAGACGGTGCAGCTCTGCGGAACGGCTGCAAATTTAATGACCGAGTTATTTCTTTATTTTATATTCTCCTTGTCTTTTTCCCTCCGGTGCTGGCGAGTCCTCGGGGTGGAAGCTAATGCAGCCTGACGTGTCCGTCTCTGTTTAAACAGCCCGTCCTTAAAGGGCTAATTAAAGGTAACCGAGAGAAAGGAGAGGACGCCGCCGCGCCGCCACGACTGCGTCCTCTTTTGTGGAGCGGATTCGCCGTGCCGGCGCTCCGTGTCCTAGATTTGTTTTTCGAACGGCGGCTTCACGTCGTCAAGCGTCTCTGCTGAGGGTTTTCTGGATCCTGAATCGTAGCGAAGGACAAAATCAAGCGTTCTTGCTGTCCGTCTCGCTCCCGGTCGGGCCGATGCGCAGAAAGTCCGTCCCATAAACTGCTCCGGAGGTCACTCGTGGGCGTCTTCTGCCCGCTGAAACCGCGCTCATCCTTGTACCTGCACTTTGTGAGCTGCTCTCAAATATCTCATTACACCGCCGCTGCTCTCTTGCACCGCTCATATTTCTATTACCGTCTTCGCTCTTCCTAGCGGTGCACGTCCAGAGGCAGCGCGGGGAGCAAAGAAGGAATTTCAGTGTGCAGGTAAAGACTTCTCTGCACCGAACAGGCCTTGGTCTCCCGTGCGTCCTGCCGTCATCCTGCGGTTTATTTGGAGGCTCGCGGATGTGGATGCCGTGCGTCGCCCCTTCGCGTAACCTTCCAAGACCCTCCGCGAAAGGTGAATTTCCTCAAAGTAGATGGTGTTTACTGATGTATTAACCCTCAGTGAACCTCACTTTACCAACCCTTTACCAACCTCCCGCAAACGGTTATCGACCCACCGGCCGCTGTATTACGCTTCCTATTCTTCTTATATGATCTCGGCGAGGTCCTCGAATGGCGGCCCGTTGAGCCTCCGGCGTGGTCGCTGGTGGTGTGTGAGAATCCGTCTCCTCCAAGAACGCTCCTGTCACCTTCGGCGTGGTGGATTTGAGGGGTGCAAAGCCCTTGTGGTGCTGGACCTCCATGATGGGAATCCCTATGAGATCTGGCGGGGGTGCATTGGTAGGAGCGAGAGTTAGCCATGCTGGAGATCTGGTGTTTATTTATTTTATAAAGTGAATTTTAGTTTAATTTGACTATATTTTTGACAGTTTTTTTTTCTTCTGAGGGTAGAATATCGCCTTTTCATCATGAAATGAAAATTCAAATACTGAAAAAAAAAAAAACTAAAGAACGATAAATCACGAAAAAGGAATTACAAAAAGAATCTGTGAAGTAGCGAGGCAGCGAAAGCCCGACGGCGAAGTAACGAGGGTCTGTTGCATCGCTTAAGATCCAGCGGCGGCGGCGGCGGCATCTGTCCGCCACTGATTGGATTCCCTCTTTTACATTCGCCGATGAAGACGAGCGGAGTGACGGGCAGCCGGGCTGCTGTCGGACCGGCGGGGGCCACGTTTGCAGAGAGACTCTGCAAACTCTTGCAACCCTGCAAAGTTTTTGGTGGTGAAGATGGTTTTGTCCGCAGAGGAGCCGAGGGCCGGGACGGAAGCGTGGCCTCGAGGAGGCGAACTCCTCCGCCAATTAAAAGTTCCCCTGGAGGAACCCCGTCCCCTGGTGGCAAAGGGAAGGTGGCGCCTCCCCGGCAGCCTAGCTCGCTGCTCGCCAGCTGCCCGGAGGCCGGCGGCAGCAGCTCCCTGAGCCTCGGGGATCGCTCCAGCTCCAGCTCCAGCTCCAGCTCCAGCTCCAGCTCCAGCTCCAGACGGAGATCAGCGTCTCGGTGTTGAGGCGTCACCGACCCTCTCGTTAGGTTCATGTTTCACAGTAAATGCAGCCACTTGTGGACCATATCTTGCTGTGAGGTGCGCGATAAGACAGACAGAATAAAACCGTCAGTTTAGTCTTTGTAGTCCTTTGGCAAGTGTTGTCAGATGGAGTTGTTATGCGGACGGAGAGATGACGCCTTTTCATTAAACGGAAACACCAAGAAGGACCTCCTGAAAAGTGATCAGCCTTCATGCAGCATTCGATGGCTGAGTGGAATGGAGACTCCAGAGTTGTTCTACCTGCTGCTTTCTGTTCAATAACCCACCGATCAATTTTGTCCTCTGACTGCAACCATCTCACTTTGTTCCCTCGGAAACTCTGATTGGTCTTCTTTACTCACCGCGGTTCATCTGCTTGCGTCTCTGACCTTCTCTCCAGAACATCTACCATGTGTCGTCCCTCTGATGGACTCCTTCCTGATCCCCTCCATCCTGGTCACTCCTAAAGAGAACCTCAGCATCTTCATCTCTGCCACCTCCAGCTCTGCCTCCTGTCTTCAGGTTGTTGTCAGTGTTTGTAGATCATCTCACCAGCATCTCCTCCACCTGTCCTTTCCTTCTGGCTGGTGTTCTTCTATCTCTTGGTACCCCTGACACTTTTGTACACCCATTCCAACCTGCTTGAACCACACTCTTCCACAACCTCCTACGCTCTGGACTGTTGACCCCAAGTACCTGAAATCCTCCATCTTCTTGATCTCCACTCCCTGTAGCCTCACTGTTCCACCTGAGTTCCTCTTATTCACACACACATATATTCTGTCTTGCTGCGACTAACCTTCATACCTCCACCTCTCTAGATTTTCCTCCACCTGTTCCCTGCTCTCACTACAGATCACAATGTCATCCGCAAACATCCTGGTTCATGGAGATTCCTGTCTAACCTCGTCTGTCAGCCTGTCCATCACCACTGTGAACAAGAAGGGGCTCAGAGCTGATCCATGATGGAGTCCCACCTCCATCCTCCTCTCTGTTACCTCTACAGCACACCGTACCACTGTCTCACAGCTAGCATACATGTCCTGCACCAGTCGAACATACTTCTCTGCCACTCCAGACTTCCTCACACTGGTATTACAAGAAGTAGGTAAGCGTATTACGTACTGTTCTCTGCTTGGTTTATGGTTTTTTGCGAGACTTGAAGTTAATGTGAGGTTGGAACAACGTTGTATTCCAGCACGACATGACTGCTTGTCTCAGGTTGTCTGATGTTACCACCCATATTGAACTGAGGACCCTCTTGAATACGACGTCCCCGTGTCGGGTTGGAATGGTCTGACAGTTTCTCAAGCGGAGCGACCTGGTCGCTGAGCAAAGTCGCGCTCAAACAGTTTGACAGATTTGTGTGTGAAGTCAAGCACATAAGATTGGTTTGGGGTCTGTAAACACAGCAAGAGTTCATACATAAGGCGCGTCGATTTTTGAGTAAACATTTTAAATGCGCTTTATTGTGCAAAAACTCCGGAGCCCCTTCCTCCTGAAAGTTAAATGTTTCAGGCTCATGGTGATGTGTGCGCAACACAAAAACAGCTCCACCCTCCAACATTTGGTCTGTGTTTTTATTCAGCTTTTCATTTCTTCATCAAATTGCTCAGCGGCATGAGGTCTCCCATCGCTCCCCCTCGCCGCCATGAGGGATTAATCCTCCTCCTCCTCCTCCTCCTCCCTTTCACATATTCCGGGAAATATTTGTTTGCTTTTAGCCTGAGAGACCCTTCGACCGTCCCGGGGTTCTGCTGGGTCACGCTTTAGGGTTTCTGACGCAACTCTGTTTGGCGCTCTGCAAGTTGGAAGCATGTTTTGTAACATCTGGTGGAGGGGGATCACATCCGGTGACCTTGTTCATGACGGTCCTTCCAGCTTAGTCACAGTGAAGCCGAGCGCTGCGGACACTAAGCTTGTTTAGCACTGGAGGAGCTTTTTGCAGTTTCTCGAACTGTTTCAGGATTTCTGTGGAGGCTCCCGGTCATCCGGGTCGTCCGGGTCGTTCAGGTCGTCCGGGTTGTCCAGGTCGTCCAGGTCGTCCAGGTCGTCCAGGTCATGGTGAATTCTTGAGGAAATCTTCTCATCTTGGCAACTGGACTTGAGTTTCTTCAAGTTCAGTTTCCGAGACAGGAAGAATTCACCTTTCCAGGAACGACGCCGGCTCTCGATGCATCCGGCCTGCAGCCAGTGGTTCCCCGGAGCTCCCGGAGCCGTTTCAGATCCTTTTTACGTCTCCATCGGAACTCGTACGTCATGAGCCACTTTTGGTCAGAAGTATCAGAAGCCTCCTCCCGATACGGGGATCTTTTCCGTTCTGCAGTGAGGTACGTAGCGTTAGCGCGCTAGGACGTGCACCCGAAGCTCCACGCTCCAAATCAAACCGATGCCAAGAGGACGAGGACGACGAGGACGACGTGGAGGTGGACGTTGCCACGGCGTTCATGTTCTCGGACCATGGATTGTCTTCACCCTGCACTGAAGAACCCCGTTAGCCGTTAGCTAACTCTGCAGCTGCTCTGGCCACAGTGCTGCGGCTCCTCGGCGAGGCCTCTGCGGTGCAGCAGGCCAGAAGAGCTCGGGCCTCTTCGCCGCTTCCTTTCTCGCCGCTTGTTGCAAGAAAACATCCGGCCGGTGGCCGGGATGGTTCTTAAAACTGCTATTTCGCAAGAAGTATCAGCTAATGGGCGGAGCTTGTGAGTCCCACCGATCCCCGAGCTTCCATGAGTTCCTCTGAAACCGTACAAAGACCCTGTTGTTGTGGGAACTGAAGAAAGCTCCCGCGGTGCCAAAAAGGATCTGTATTGGGATCCGGGGGTTTCTGGCATTTGTTTTCCCTCCCCTGTCGGGAAGACGGAGCAGAATGTGAATTGGGATCCCGCTGTTCGCGACGCTTTTTTCTTTTTCTTTTTTCTTTTCCGTTTGTGTTTGAAAACGACGCTCAAACGGCTTCTCGTGATATCTGATTATTACGTCCGCCCGCCGCCGCCGAGCGTTCAAAGCGCTGACGGAGGATTGATGTGCTCGCCTCTGTGAAGCCTCCCGACAAACTGTTGCATTTTACTGAATATTAATGAAACGTTTCTCCCTCCGCGGCGCCGCAGAAAATTTCGTGAATCTCCTGGATCGGCTCGCCGGCGCCGGACACAGAGGCGGTAAAGAGTGACAGAATAATTATACACAAGGCCGTCGGGCAGCGGGGGCGACGGCGGCGAGTGTGAAAGGAATACTGATAGCCTCCGTCTGTGGCCTTTTTATTTGTTCCTCCCCGAGCTGCTTTATTGGAGGAGGAGGACGGCGAAGCCGACGGGCCGGCGGTCTCACCAAGGCGCTTTCTGCAGGTTCGGCTCGCCGTGATGGAGGCTCGCGTCCGTCGTCCTCCTCCGCCCGATGGAGGCGGCGTCGGCGTTAAATGCCCCGGTGTTTCTAAACCAGACCCGGAGGTGGGCGAGGATTTCGCCCCGGAGACCCGAACCCGGCGACCCCTTCGGAGCTCCTCGGTTGTTTGCATCCTCGGGCGACTTCAGCCCGCAGAAATTTGGCAGGATCACGCCGTCTTCCCTTTGAGCCGTGAAGGAAAAAACAAAGCAGCGAAGGTCGGTGGTGGGTTCGGGGCCGCCGGCTTACGAGTCCAGGAGAAGCAAGTTCTGCGTGGCAGACGGAGATCATCACATTCGCCGCCTCACGAAGAAGCCAAGGAGGCGCTCCTCTCTATCCCCTCCATTTAAATTAGCTTTCGGAGCCGTTCCGCCTCTCCGAGCTCCGGCGTCTGACGGGTTTCCGCCTCCAAACGTGCTCCAGGAGCGTCACTTCCCGTCTCTGGCTGCCGTCCGATGCTCTCCCTCCCGCTAGCGCGTTAGCACTTCCACCGTTTGGTCCTTGCAGCTGTCCTCTGCTGGGAATCTGTTTCTCCTGTCTCACCCCGCTGGAAGTGTTTCTGTCAGCGTCAAGCTCTTGTTCAAATATCACGCTTCATGTGCGCCGCTTCATGTGCCTCGCCTTCCCTTCCCTTCCCTCGCCTCCTCCCCCCGTCACATGAAGGCCGCGGCGCACCGGCTCGCTCCTTCAGCCGCTGCAACGCCGACCACACACCATTTTTACAGCCAACCGTGGATGAGAGCCGCCGGCCTCGTCTGCCGTTCTGTGTGTGTGTGTGTGTGTGTGTGTGTGTGTGTGTGTGTGTGCGCTCATCATCTTCGGCATGAGGCTTGGCTTCCTGGGACTGTTGGTATTGAGCAGCGAGAAGCACCTCGGGCGCAATCCATCAAAAAAAGGAGGCGTTTGCATCACGGGAATAGACATGAATAATCCATGCTTTCTTCACTCCCACTTATCTGTTGCCTCTCCATGTATCCATCCTATTGTTATTATTCTTATTGTCCTTTTTTACCATTCGTTTTTGATATATTAATACCGTTTTTGATAAATAAAATAAAAGTATCTTATATTATTATAATTTAGACAAAAATAGTGAAAATAAAAACATAAAAATTTGTCGCAAAATGTATTTATTTTTATGCTATTTTAGCTGGACTGAGGATCATTTAACCAGCCGATTAAAAAATGACCCTTTTTTCTCCCGGACTCGTCATATTTGAATCTCTCCGTGCAGGACGAAGATTATTTCCCACGTGAGGCCGTTATTATCCTCAGCCCAGCTGCGCTGCGTACTAATGGTGTGGCTCTCATTTCCTCTGCCGGTAGCCTGGAGTTCTCCTCCTCCTCCTCCTCCTCCTCGGTCCACGGCCCGGCTCTGGCGATGCGAACCCTGACCCGACCTCCGGGCCGCTGACCCGGTTTCCCGGCGCGTAGAAACGCACTTTAAGGACGAGGACGGCTTCGGGAGCTCCCTCGTTTGCCGTTTTTTTTATGACGGTCGTAAACATTGATTTGCGCGTGGTGGTTAATGGGGGGCCCCCGGGGGCCGCGAGCCGTAATCACTGTTTATGAAATCCTGCGGGTTCGTCCCGTTTGTTTGTTTCCTCCTCCTCCTCTCGGCCCCTCGGAGAGACGCTGTCCGAGAAGCGGCGGCCCCGTTTCTATCCGCTGAGATTTCACCGGACGCCGTCGGATTGCAGCTTAATGGGCGGGGCGGCGGCGTCCTTCCTCTGCCACCTTTCTCCTGGCCTCTGATCCAGCAGCTCTTTGTCCACAGCCGCTGACATCCATCCCAAAGATGCGGGATTCAGTTTCCCCGAGGCTGCGGGCTTTGCTAGGAAAATCATTTTTTATTGTAACGTCTGGGTGAAACGCCGCGGCCTCCGTCGGATGCAGCGAGAATTCTCCTCCTGCAGGGTTGATCTCCTGCCGGCAGCGAGGTGTTAAATAGCGGGGATTTAAAGAGTGTGAGCGAGAATGTGGGCGTTCGTGTCGACTTCCTCCCGCCTCGTCTTGCCGACGGATCCGTCTCGCTCCGCGCCGGCCGGGTCTCTAGTTTTGTTTCTGTTTTTAGGTGAGGCGAACATTATCTCCACGTGCCATCGGCTAATGTAGCTCCTCCTGTTAGCGCCGTTTCTTCTCCTTCTCCTCCTTTGGTCTTTTCCCTTCAGGGTCTCCATGGCGAGTCAACCTTCTCCATCTCACCCTGTTCTCTGGATCCTCCTCTCTCACACCAACCTCCTTCATATCCTCTCTCACCACGTCCATCCATCTTCTCTCTGGTCTTCCTCTAGACCTCCAATTCCAGCATCCGTCTACCAATATCTTCCCTCTCCCTCCTCTGTCCATAACCCGACCATCTCTGAGCTTCTCTCCAGAACATCTACCATGTGTCGTCCCTCTGATGGACTCCTTCCTGATCCTCTCCATCCTGGTCGCTCCCAAAGAGAACCTCATCATCTTCATCTCTGCCACCTCCAGCTCTGCCTCCTGTCTTCAGGTCGTTGTCAGTGTTTGTAGATCATCTCACCAGCGTCTCCTCCAGCTTTCCTTTCCCTCTGGCTGATGTTCTTCTATCTCTTGGTATCACGAGGTGATACAGATTTCTTTATCCATGCAGGATTCATTCTAGCAGCTTTCACTCCAGTTTAATCAGGACATTTTATTGACTTCAGACACTTTTGTATCATTAAATGAATCTCCACGTTCCAGTTCCTGTGTGTGTGTGTGTGTGCGTGTGTGTGTGTGTGTGTGTGTGTGTGTGTGTGTGTGTGTGTGGTCCTGCCTGCCTGTGCACAGTTGGCATTTTATTGCCTCCCCCGTCCAGCTCCTAATAACAGCTCAGCCGTTCCCGTCGTGGCGCGAGGCTTTATTTGTCTGGCAGTGTTTGTGTTTGACCCGAGGACGCTGCAGAAAAATGATAAAAGAATATGTCATGTAATATAATTTATGAATACTATAAAAACTAAAAACAATTAGATAAATAATAAAAAATAGAATAAATGACTGTACAGAATTGCACAAATTGTATGTCATCTCGCTCTGCATTTATAATATAACTATAACGCTCCAAAACTTAAGGGAAACATGAACAACACAATGAACTCAGAGTCCATCACACGTGTGTGAAATCAAACTGGCCACTCGGGAAGCAACACGGACTCATTTGGACTTGTTTTAAGGACACATGCGTGTGTGTGTGTGTGTGTGTTGTCGTGTGTTTTTCCACTTTCATTTGGAGTGTGACGCCAAGCCGGACCTGCATGGGTTCCTGCATTTGATTCTTATTGATCATTTTTGTGATTTTCCTGTCGGCACATTCAACTATGTGATGCACAAAGTATTTCCTGAGAATATTTCATTCATTCACTTCTAGGATGTGTTGCTTTAGTGTTCCCTTTATCTTTTGGAGCAGTGTTTATAATTAATAAACAGGAAGAAAAAACAAATACATTTAGAATGTAAAATAAATGACCGTACAGAATTGTGCAAATTGTAAGTGAGATTGTTCTGTATTCATTTCATAAATGTAGCATGAGGGGTTGGCATGGCGACGAGGGGTTCGTAGGGCTGCTGTGAATTGAGGCGTCGGACGGCTCCGGGGACGAAGGTGGTCCTTCTCCTCCGGAGCGTCCAGCCCGCGAGCGCAGGGGAGCCGCCGGAGGGCCGGCCGTGCGACGCGGGGCCGATCCGCCGCCGTCTTTACGGCTGTTTTCAATATTTGTTCGTCCCGACCTGAAAAGCAGCGCCTGTGTGTTTCCTGACGGTAGGCCGGTCATGGCCGCCGTCCCAGCCGAGAGAGCCAGTGTCCCCTCCCTTCCTCTCCCTTCCTCCCTTCCTCTCTTCCCCTCCTCCTTCCATCTCCTGCCGTCTGTCACGCCGCCGCCGCCGCCGCCACGCTCGCCCTCCCTCTCCATCCCGCCGCCGCTCGGCTTCCTCGCACAGGAAACACGCCGTCCCTCCACTCATCTTCTGTCAATCGATGCGCCGAGCCCTGGCCCTCATCCGTCTACTGATCTGTCCGTCTTCCCTTCCATTTCCATTCTCTGCACACACACACACACACACACACACACACACACACACACACACAACTCGTTGATCAATAATCACTCGGAATATTAATTATTCATGCCTGTTTTTATTTATTTTTCTTTCTTTCTTAAAAGCCTTCCCCTCCCAGCGGCGTGCACGTGAGGCCTCCCACCGGCGTAAATCTGACTTTGTAATCTCCGCAGCCTGTTTTTGCCTTTTCTGCTTCCCCGTGCAGTTTTTTTCCTGCACGTTTCCTCCGCCGATTGCTTTTTCAGCGACGCCCCTCCCGCCCCCCCGCCTATTGATCGTCCTGGTGCACTAATTATCCTGCCCGGCCTTGTATATCTTTACAAACTGCGGTCGGCTCTTGACTGACGCGCCTGGATTCATTGCGTTGCTGCCTTTTCTCTTTTCCCTGCAAAGAAAACCCTTTTCTTTCCCCGCGTGACTCAATCTGTCCGTCGGCGTGTGGCTTCCTGCGCCGCAGAATGAGACCTCGGCTTGGCCGCTCACCTCCGGCGCGCTCACGCGCATGTGTGTGTGCGTGCGTGCGTGCGCGCACGTCAGAGTGGCGTTTGCATATGCATCCTTGCATTATGGGCGTGCACGTACGGGCACGGGTACGTCCCGCTCTGCCGCCATCTGTGCTCGGGCGGGCGACAGGCCTCCTGCTCCATATAGCCCGACCGTCCCCGTTGCCGATTCAAAATATGAAAATGCACGTGGAAAGCTGCGTCCCCGCCGACTCTGCACCTGCAGAAAGGCAATCACGTCTCATTTATCCTCGGCTCCTCGGCGGGAGAGCAACCGCTTCCGTCACATGGACGTGAACGCACAAATACTGTATGAACGTATCTCCAAAATGTATTCTGTCCCACCTCGCTGCCGTTGCCGTTGTTCTCTGCTGTCTGTTTACTTGTGGATGTCGTTTGCCATCTTCTAATTGTCTCTATTTACATTTCTATTCATATTTATTGACATGATAGCTGTGAGGCTGCGGTGACAAAAGAAAGTTGATCTTATCTTAAAATAATGACGGATAATGTGAAATTTCAAGCTTGTTCTTTATTGATATCTTCTCTCTGCGGCCGGCGTGAGGCGGCTGCATCGGGGTCTCACCGCCGCGGCGTGCTGCATCCGCCGCGGCGGTCTGGACGGGGAATCGATGCGAGGCGCGGTGACCTTTTGAATGAGCTTCGGTGACATTTGAGACGCGCCGTCCCCGCGGGGGAAGCCCCGAGCCGCGTGGTGTCAAATGGCATTTTCTCGGGGCGTTCGTGTCCTTCCGACACCTGCGCTCCCGCAAACCCATCCGGCGCCAAAGCCGCCTCCCCGGGTCGCTGTCCGAGCCTCCGAGCCTCCGAGCCTCCCGCCTTCACCTGCAAGCTGAAACACAAATGGACCTCCTCGTCTGCACGGTCTCGCAGGAAGCCTGCTTTCTGAGGACGCCCCCCCGGCGTCGCCTCCATCTGCCAGCCGTCCCGTGGCGGCCGCGCCAACCGGCGACCGTCCAGACGCTTCCAGACCGCAGAGACGCTTCTGCTGCGATACTGTGACCGGGAGTTTAATTGCTTCTGGGACCGAGTTCAGTAACTCAGTTTGCTGGAATATCAAATTAAATTTCCCCTTCGGAATGAAGCGAAATGCTCTTAATCCGTTTCAGCCGCTGCTTTTTGTTGCGCGATATTAGTGTGGAAACATGAGAAATAATGTATAAAAAAAAAGATATAATAGAGGAGACCTGAAGAAGTGAACTGCCCTAACCCGAACCCTAACCCGAACCCTAACCCGAACCCTAACCCGAACCCTAACCCGAACCCTAACCCTAACCCCCCCACCGCATCTCACCAACAACAACCTCTGCATCTCTTCATAGACGAGTCCATGATGTGCACGTGATGTTCCCTGGGCTAGCTAGCAGGGCGTCCTTTTTGTTTAACGCCACTTCACCGATAGCGGCGGCCACGTCGGTGTGGAGCGCTCGTCCTGCTCGCTAACTCAGATCTCGGCTCCAATCACGAGATTGTTCGCTTGTTCGTCAAACCTCCGTTTATCATTTCCTGTTTTAGAGGCGTGGCGTTTTGTGCCAGAGACCCGTGGAGGTCCCGTGTGTCTGCTCCCGGGAGGTTTTCCCCCGGAGATGCTTTGTTTGTGCATCTTTCTCCTGGAGCAAAGCTGCTCCTCCTGCCATGCTTTGCAGCGGCGGCCCTCCCCGAGCCGCTCCGTCTGAAAGCCGATTAGCCGTTTCCTCCTCGACGCCTCCGAGGTGAAGTGTCCTGCCCCCGTCGCCGCCGCCGCCGCCTCTCCCTTTACGAGGCCCGACTCCACCGGCGAGCCGGAGTCGCGCGATATTAATAGACGCTTCTCCGGCACGATGGCTCTCCGGTGTGTCGTTGTGCCCGATGTTGTTCGCAGGCAATCATTTTCTAAAAGAGACGCCCCGAGACGCCACTTCACTGACAGAAAACCCTCGGGGATCGTTCGGCCAGTTATCAGACGATGACATAAAAATAAATGTGGTTGTTTTTTGTGATGGGGTGAAAAAAACAGGGTTGTCGAAATCCGTCTTTGGCCTCAAGGTCAGGACGTTCGGCTCATACATAATGTATACGCGATAGCAACCCGGGCTAATTAGCACCGACAGGAAAAAGGGCGCCCCCTGATTGGAGTGTAATTTGCATAAATATAATGGCACACAGGAGAGTGTGTGCACTCCTGCGGGAGGAGAGGTGTCGCTGGGACGGCCGCGCCGAGGGTGATAATTGACGCAGGGCTGCGTTTTTAAGGGAGGGGGAAACACAGGCCGCGGACGACAAAGAAAAACCCGATCGGACAAACGGACCGAGATTTTTAAACGTTAAAGTCATTTAAGATGATGAATAATTATTATTTGGACAATCGTTGCAATCACTGGGAAAAAGCAGGCAAAGTGTGTGTGTGTGTGTGTGTGTGTGTGTGTGTGTGTGTGTGTGTGTGTGTGTGTGGTTTCAGGCTATAGTGATACATTAAAAGCAAAGTGGGGGCCCTAAAGTGCCAAATTAATTACCCCCCCCTCCAACCGGCTGGATGGCAGAATAAATGGCTCTGCCAGACGTGCATTAAAATCCCGCTCGCTGGTTTAGCCGAGTGTTATTGTGACGCGGCGGCGATGCGGTTCCAGCGTCTCGGGCCAGACGGGCAGGCGGGCGCGCCGCAATTATCCCCGGGCCCTGAAACGTCCCCGGCTCAGCAGGTGCCGCAGGCTGCGGGACCGGCGGGAGCAGGTGCGGCCGGGACTGATTCCCGGATCCCTTTTTTATTTTTTAACGTCCAATTGCAAAGTGGTCGTTATTTCTTCAAATCCAAAAAGGGGAATTGATTAAAAGGAAATAGCCGGGGTTTGATTTGCGGCGCCGTGCTCGATAGACCCTGAAATGTAAAAGACTCCCAGGAGGATCAAACGGCATCCATCAGCCAAACCGCGTCCCACGTAAACAACCCTCCCGGCGATATTAATGCTTGGGTTTTTTCCCACTCGCTGGTTCCCATCTCTGCCGAGCACCCGGGGAACACACACCTCTGACGGATACCGACGCCGCTCATCCGAGCAGAAGCGGCCAGATGTTTCTTTTTTTTTTTTGGTTTCCTGCATAAAGAGATCCTGGATGCAGGACGCCGTCAGAGGGTGTGACGGCTAAAGCCGGCGGGCCTGTTTATCACCAGGCTGCCCTTCAGAAGAAGCGATAGCGGACCCGGCGGACGGCGGCGGGGGGAGATATCCTTTCCGGGTCCACGGGAGCCGGTGGTTTACTTTGACCTCGCGGTCCAGACACAAAGGCCAGGCGGCTGCTTTGCCGGGAGTTTATTCCCCAATACCAGATACGGTCCGGCCGCCATCTTATTTTAATGTGTTATAAATAATGTTATCCAGCCGTCGTCTGCAAAAACTCCTGGGAGTCAGAATTGGATTTGTTTTCAAGGGTCGCTTTTAAGAGGCGAACAACTCTGCCGAAGGAGCGAACGGAGACGAAGACGAAAAACACAAATAAAATATCAGTTTTCGCAATCAGAGTTGATTGACGGCGGCTCTGCTCCTCCTGCAGCCGGAGCGCAGGAGCTCGTCCTCGCCAACATCTGGAGAGGATGAAGCCTCTGCTGGCTTCACCCTCTCCTCCTGGCTGAAGTCTCATTCCTGAAATACTTTGGAACGACTTCCGAAGGCGTTGTTAAGATAATAGAATCAGAATCAGACTTACTCAACCCCTCCGTCAGTCTCACCGAGTCAATTCAGGAATTTGCTTTGAATATTTGTGGCAAAACCTGCAGAAACACGAGAAAACCCAACTCTGAAAGGAGGGAGACGAGGCCAAGAAATCCCCGAAGCAATTAAAAAGGGAAAAAAGGTGCAGAGTTAAAAATACCATAATTACCAGACTATAAGCCGCTTACGCTTTCACATGCTCTTTACGTGCACTCTGGCCGCTCTCCTCCTACGCGACTAAAAAGCTCTCCGAGCGGCCGATAAAACTTTAACTCCATTTATTACCTCAACATACAGGAAAAACATTACAAGCCGCCGCACAAAGATAACACACACAAAAACCAATGATTTACATAAATTAGCCGGAAAGCTCCTACAAAACGTGCACGCAACTGAAATGTGCGCGTAGGTTTGGATGAAATAAAATTAAAATGAATTTACGGTCTTTTCCGGACTATAAGCCGCTTCTCTCTGCACAGGCTTTGAACGCCGCGGCTTCAACCTGGATGCGGCTCATTATCGGATTCTCTGGTTCTGACGAGCTTCAAGACGCCAAAACATTTCGCCTCGTCACATCGAACACACCACGTGAGCGTGAAACTCCGAAACGCCGTTCGATTCGGACAACGAAGAAGGCGGTTTGGATGATTTTAGTGCGCAGGAGGAAGATGGAGGTAGACGACAGCTGGAGGAGGACAAAGAAAATGGATGCATGGATGGACTTTTCCTCGTCTTATTTATTATTCATGTGTTACAGCCACCGTTTGGAAAAAACATTTCCAGTGGGTGGATGTTACTGCCATGGATTTAATAAGACGTTTGTGTGTAAATATCAGATATTACAACATGGACACCTGCGGCTTCTAGACGGGTGCGGCCTTTATACGTACACATAGATTTTGTGTGCGTTGCAGCTTCTATTCATGAGCTCTCAATCGTCTGAAATGATGCTAATCAGCAAAAAAAAAAAAAAAAAACGTTTTAAGATGAAGCTTCCTCGTGCTTTCTTTATGCTCGTACTCCGACACCACGGGTGAAATCAGGCGCCGCCCCTCCGCGTGACGCCGACACGTAGTTTTCCATCCGTGTGATGACGTTGTGCTCGCATACCGGAACCTTCCCACCGGGCCGCGCTCGCCGTCCGACCGCCTTCCCGCTCTAGCTGTTGCTCGCCGATGGACGATGAGCTGGATGGGGCGGGTCGGGGCGGCGGGGCGGGTCGGGGGGGCGGGCAGGACTGGAGGGTGGGGCCCCGATGTCTTTGTTAGCCGGGCCCGCAGCCTCCTCCTCCTCTGCAGCCGGTCCCCGGGGAGGCCTCGCAGGCTGCCTAATTGAATCAAGTACACATGGCGCCTCCCCACGCCGGCGCAGCCCCTCCCCGCCAAAGACCAGCGGCGAGCGCAGCCGGGCTTTGATGCTTTTGTTCTCCTCAGCACCGCGGACAGCGCTGGGGGCCGGGCAGGACCGGACGGGGGCTGGGCAGGACCGGACGGGGGGCGGGCAGGACTGGAGGGGGGGCGGGCAGGACCGGACGGGGGGCGGCAGGACCGGATGGGGGGGCGGGGGCTTCGCTGGATTGAGATGCTCCTCGTGGCGCCCGCGATTGACGACGTCCGAAGCCGGGACGGACGCCGGACCGGTTCGACCCCGAAGCACTTTTGCACAAAGCCACATTCTGTCGCTTCTGTTTCTAGTCCATGCGGGCGGGCGGGCGGGCGGGCCGACACCGTTGAGACGAGATAAGATACATCTTATTGATCACCAGTGGGGAAATTCTTTGGTCCCGGCAGCGTTACACTTATAAGTGTCAATAATTATGGATATTAATACAAATAGATTATTAGAAAATAGGACATCCATAGATAAATGGATAGCAGAGAGAACAGCAACAACATGGAGGATTAGAACAGACTGCAGAATGGAGAATAAATAAGACAGTAAGGGTGAAAGTAGACAAACTAAAGGACAACAGAAACGAAGTGCAACAACCGCAATGACAAGAATGAAGTAAACAAACAGTAATTGGCCTGCTGAGACCAGCAGGGATAAGAAGACGACAGGCGTGACCCGGTGGAGAGGCTGTGGAAAAGTATGTCTGTGTTTGTGGAGGAGACAAAGACGTTGGAGTGTGACGTTGCGTATCTTCCAGCCCTGCGTTCCCTCCGCTAGCTTTCCTCGGCCCCTCCCCTCTGCAGGCAGAGGATCCGAGCCGCGCCGCTTCTTCGACGCGACCGCTCGTTACGACACACTTTTACGAGTCCGCCAGACCCTTAGAGGGTCCGTCTGTCCGCCGGCCGCGGGGGATTTGCCGTCTCCCCCGGACGATAAAGACTCAGGCGTCCGTCTTCCTCGTCCTGCCGCTGCAGACGCCGGCTCGCGATGAATCCCAACCCTTTCTTTTTAATCAACTCATAAAACGGCACCGCGTAATGAAAGAGACTATTTTCCCCTCATCGGGTCGGTAACACGATCCCGAGGTCGTACCCCTGGACGCGCCGCCGCCTCGAGCCGGGGTCTCGATCCGTCTAAAAGGCCGGGGATGTAATTGTGGAAGCGGCCGGATCGGCGCATCCGCCGCTAATGATGTTACGGGAGTCTGGACGAGGGTTGGGACTCGCGGCCCCGGGGAGGAACGGACGCTCGGGAACAAGGCCTTCCATCTGGAGCCGCGGGCCGCCGTTTCCCGATTATTGATTTTCAGCGACGTGAAGCCCCCCCTCCCTCACTAAGACCACGCCCGAGACCTCCGACACCAGCCGAGGCTGCGGCGCCCGACATGGATCCGTCCGTCTTAAGGATGAAGATACCGCTGCGCCGCAAACGGCTCCGTTTAAAAAAAAAGAAGCTCATCACGTGTAAATCTGAAAGTCTCTCCGTCTCCGGGCCTTTTGATTGACGTCGATCGATATCCACTTTGTGTACAAATTTCAAATTAATCAGGCCGCCTTATATGGTATTGATTTCTTCTTGGGACGTTTCCCGCTCCTCCTCCGTCCGTCGGAGCGACACGAGCGAATGACAGCGGCTCCTCGGGGGGGAAGATCCCCCCGCTCCCGCTGCCTTTCGGCTTCGAATTTCCATCGATCTCCGGCCGCTCGCGCCATCAATAGCAATTCAGTTTCCGTCATCGCCTCGATATCAAGGCCAATCACCGCGAAGCCTTTTCTTTCTGTATATGTTTCCGGTCGTCTCGGACCCGAGAGGCTCCGCTGCTCCCCGGCGGCCTCGTGTTCGGAGAAGCGTCGCGGACGGGGGAGGCAGAATATTAATAGGCAGCTCGACGCATTTCAGCCGTGCAGGTTGGACGCCGCCGTCCCTGAATGGCGGTCGGCCGGTGGGCCGGCCGACGGGGCCACAGTGACATCTACTGGCTCGGCTCGGTGGCCGTGAAGCGAGGCGTTCTGACTCTCCGCGGGTCCCGGACACTCTTTTGTTCGCAAGACGTGAAAATGTCATTCAATTCCCCGCGCCGTGATTTACTTCGTCTCCCGCATCTGGACTTCCCGTCCGCTCGGAAGACGATTTTACTCGACGCCTCCTTTTGTGTGAATGGCCGACGCGGCCGTTCGACGGCGCTGCGGATAAAAAGAAAGCAAAGAGGGAGTGTTGGGGGGGCGGGCGGCGCCGCCAGACTCATGAGCTGCAGGCTTCAGAGACCTTGGGCGGCGAGGGTCTCCGCCAGTCAAGGTTCTGGCGGCTCCCGGATCGAGCTGAGCGTCAGAACCCGGGGGACAGGCGTTGAGCCGGTAATGTAAATTCCCCTTTTTTTTTTACAGCATCAAAATGCGGTTTTGAATGCGTCCGACATGACTCTCTCATTAGCGGACGCCGGCTTCATTAAGACGCGCTTGTTTTCCGCTAATTCCTGGCGCCTCCCCGTCCTGCTGCGGTCCGATAAGGCCGTCGCCCCTTTGGCTCCCGCTCAGCTCCGGCTCTTCTGTTTGAAGTGCGGCGCCGGCCCGTATCTTCCCTCCGCAGACGACCAAAAGCCTTTTTTCTTTTTTCCCTCCTCCCCCGCCCCGTTCCCGGCTCGGCGTCTGCCTTCTGAACGGGGCGGCTCTACGGTGGCTTCATAATGAACCCGTCCTTTTGTTTCGCCCCTCTCGTGTCCGCCGAGCCCCCGGCTAATGGCCGCTGATCCCTCCATTTAACGTGCGGCGTGCGGAGGAACGCCGGCCGCTCAATTAACACCCGAGCCTTGTCCCGCGCCGAGAGGGTCCCGGGGTTAATGTCGCCATTCTGCATTTCAATCTGATTTCAGAGAAGTGCACGGCTCCGGCCGGAGGGACGAGTTCCCTCCTCCTCCCTCAGGGCCGCACCTTTGCTCCCGTCCATCCGCGGGAAGCTAATGCGAGTCTTTAACCCTCCGTCGGACCCAATTTAACGCCCCGGATCCGTCCCCGC
This sequence comes from Fistularia commersonii, assembly GCF_037954325.1. Classification (NCBI taxonomy): domain Eukaryota; kingdom Metazoa; phylum Chordata; class Actinopteri; order Syngnathiformes; family Fistulariidae; genus Fistularia; species Fistularia commersonii. The sequence continues at coordinate 18,013,923 of NC_141300.1, forward strand.
TCCTGACGGATTGTGTTTGCCGCGAACGGGAAACCGAGCCGCGATCCAAACAGCCATTTCAGTCAGTAATGGGTTGAGCGCGGCCGCGATGGAAGGGGGGGGGGTTTCCAATCACATCGGCCGACCGTTTGACCTCTGCGCCGGGGAAGGGCGTCGGCATCATCGCTGCCTGACGGCCGCCGTAAATCCAACCGCGGCGACGGCCTCTGCAACACGGGAGCCGCTCATCAATCTGCTGCTCATCAATCTGCTGCTCATCAATCTCCCCAACCTTTTGTCCGCCTGGCGATCGGCGGGAGGGTTTTCTTATATTTCAAAGAGGGAGTGTGTGTGAGGGGGAACATCATTTGGCTTCGCCGTGCATAAACACACCTTCAATCACGCTCGTCCGCCCACTGTGCCGACCCCCTCGCCCACACACACACACACACACACACACACACACACACACACACACACACACACTAAAGCTTTTACATGCTCTTACGTGCACTCAGGCCGCTCTCCTCCTACGCGGCTAAAAAGCTCTGCGAGCGGCCGATAAAGCTTTAATTCCATTTATTACCTCAACATACAGGAATAACATTACAAGCTGCCGCACAAAAATAACACACAAAATAATTTACAAAAATTAGCTGCAAGGCTTTTACGGAACGTGCACGCTACTGAAATGCGCACGTATGTTCGGACAATATAACAAAATGAAAACAAATTTACCGTCACTTCCGAACTATAAGCCGTTACTTTTTGCACTTGCTTCGAACGCCGCGGCTTCAACCTCGATGCGGCTGACGATTGTTGTTTTTTTTGTGTGACGAGTTTCAAGCCGCCAAAACATTTCGCCTCGTCACATCGGACCCATGAAATGAAGGTAAAACTCCGAGGCCGCTGGATTCAGACGGCGAAGAAGACGACGTGAACGGTTTTAGAAGAGCGAGATAGACGTCATGAGCGATGGAGCTGGTGAGCCACGGCCCGCTTCCACACACTCCTCGCGGAGCGCCGTTTTTGCAAACTGCCGAGGTCACCGGTCAGATGTTTTCTTGCGACAAGAGCGCCGAGAAATGGGCCGACGAAGAGGTCCGGGGTTAGCTCGCGGCTAACGGGGCTCCTGACGGGGCCAGGAGGCGATAAAGACACTTCAACCGGTCCGATGGTCCGTGTTTTGGCTCGGCGGACCTTCGAGGCAGCGTTTGGACGGCGACCTTCTTGCTCGGCTTCCTCCGCCACTGCAACCCTTGAACCCTCGTCGCTCCTCGCCGTTCCCAGCTGACACTGGGTCACGGGCCGGCTGTCAATCACAGGGCGTCACGGAGATGACGGACAACTTAGTCGTATGAACCCGTAGAAGCCGGAGAACCCAGACGAGGGAACACGGAGAACCCGGACGAGGGAACACGGAGAACCCAGACGGGGAACACGGAGAACCCGTCGACCACAGCAGTCGAAGCATCAGCTGCAGCAGCAGTGAAAACGTTCCACCACCACATTTGGAAAAGGGCTCCAGCAGGGACAACATTTGCATAGAATTATCCCTTGTGACCTCCTGTGTAATGGCTCTGCGTGTAATGGCTCTGTGTGTGTGTGTGTGTGTGTGTGTGTGTGTGTGTGTGTGTGTGTGTGTGTGACACCAAAAAGCTGATTCCACAATCAGCGCCGCTGAGGTTTCTCTGAAGTAAATGTCAGCCTCTGAGTTTGTAGCTGCGGCGCAAACCTATCATTTGAGAAAGGTCGCGTTGAGCCGGCGGGGAAAAGCCGACCGAGGCGGCGCCATCGACGGCACAATAACAGATCAAAAGTCCAATAAAATATATTTTCTACCTTTTTATGATTAAACATCAAGGCACCTTTCATCGTTTAATCGACCATTAACCCTAATTTTTTGGGTTGACCTTAAATGATATGAGGAAATGTTGTCACCAATTAACTTTTTTGAAAGTAGTGCACAGTGAACCCTTAAGGTACAAATCACTTTATACATTTTTATAATTTTTATAATTATATATGTATATATATATATATATATATATACAACATTATAAAAAATTGATTTCTAATTCATATATAAATTCATAAAAAAAATAATTATAAATGATAAAAAATGTATAAAGTGATTTGTATCTTCAGGAGCTACTGTTCACTACTTTCAAAAGTTTATTATCAACATAATTTCCTCATATTGCAAAATGTGCTCAAATCACTTTGCCTTTTTTCCAATTATTTTTTTTGTAACAACTAGAGTTTGAGTGGTTCGGCGTCTCTGGTGAGTGTTCGTGCAGGAGGTTTTGTCCGAGCTCTTTCAGCGCTTGTGGCCGTGAAGACCGCCAGCTCGCGATAACGTAATGTCAGACACGTTGGATACGGACGGAAACCCGTTACTAGGAAAAGACGGATCCACGACGGCTCCGATTACCTCGATCGATCGAGATCGCGTCGCGACTCCAGTAGAACGTCTCAAATTCCGGCTTTCAGTTTTTAGTCTGCGACTTTGAAAATCTTTCAGCGTGAGATGATCTGCAGACTGGAAGCGTCTCCGCGGGCGTTAAAGACCTCGGGAGACCTCGGGCTGCAGGGCTGAAGACCTCAAGCAGACCCTCGCTCTGTGTGAAAGACACAAGTTCTAAAGAACTTTAAAAACAGAACCGTACAATATCTACTCACCGTTACGCAGAATCAGGGGAACCCCGAGTTTGTTTCCCTGCACCTGGATGTTCCCTCCAGGATCTTCTTCTTCTGGGCCTCGATTGATGCTCTTGTTTCTTCATGTTGACGTTCGTTGTGTTTCTTTCCAAACATTCCAAGGCTGGTCTTGGAGGACTCTTGCTATGTTCTGGTATCTGCTGCTCTTCTGTGTCACTCTGTGACTCTTCTGGTTTCCCATCTTTTCAACTTAGCTCTTCAAATGGTTTTGCGTGGTCGTTTCAGCGAGGCCTGGCTCGGCCACGTGCACGGAAAAAGCCCGGTGACTGAGTCAAGTGCATGTGTGAGGCGCGGGCGGAAGCGGCAACGCTGTAGGCTAATGAAAATAAGATACAAAAATAAGAAAAATAACATACTAAATGTCCTTTAAACACTCTTTCATAATGAATGCAACATGATGATCATTTTATCTGATACTCTGGAGAAGGTTGGATCCACTAAAACTCAGACTTTTATCTTTTTATCTCATTTTATATCACAGATTTTTTGCCGTACCGCTGCTTTTTGCAGTAAGAATGTATTTTACACATTCTACATTGTGTATTTCACAATACACTGCTCAGGAAAATAAAGGAAACACTAAAATAACATCCTAGATCGGTGTTACAGCCACTGTTTGGAAACAAACCTTTCCAATATGTATTTGTGGATGTGGATTTATGAAAACCTTCTGTGTTCCATCGCTTTTCTATGTACATTTAGTTTATTTCAGCCGGTGCTGCTTCTATTCAGGTGGGCTCAACAGTCCGGAAATGACGGTAAGAGTATAGGATGTGTTTGTAAAGCTTTAGAAAAGATCTCAATAATAAAATAAAAACATGGTTGCTACTTCTGGAGGCTCCGACACCTCGCCGGCCGACCGCTGCGTTCGGGTGCAAACATCACCCCGACGTCTGTGGGGTTCAGGGTCGCCTTCTTTACACAAGTGGCCCTGTTTGTTCACGCCGGGGGAGGGGCTGGACCGGCCAGATGTTGCTTACTGCTGATGCTTTCCTGACACACACACACACACACACACACACACACACCTCAGTCTGTTTTGAAAACCTTCACGCCCGGCCTGCCTCTGTCGGGGAGTCGATGAGATTATGCTGCTATTTGAGATGGGAAATGAAACCCCGTGGTCCGGCCACTCGTTTGAGGAGCTCAAAAACATCTTCATGTTTTTTTTTTGTCTTCTCCGTCCTGTATCTCAGCGGGTGAAAACACAAACGTCTCTCCTCCGCCCCCGGGTGAGGATCACTGCTGCACCGTTGCTCGGCTCGGCTCGGCTCGGCTTGGCAGGGTTCCTGCGCCGACAGGAAGAGCAGCTGCGTCGTCTCCTCTCACCCTCCACACCTTCCGCCTCACCAGCCCTCAGCTTTTCAACACGCCCCCCTTTTTACCTCCGTGTCCATTAGCGCCCTGCACCCATTTCCGCTCGGCCTGTTATGTGTTGATGGTGGCAGGAGGAGGAGGAGGAGGAGGAGGAGGAGGAAGGAGGTCCTCTGCGAGAGACGGGACGGGGAGGACACCGAGGTCAAACATGCAATGGGAGGGGAGAGGAGTGGCGTCTGATGAAAAGAGGAGTGCGGGAAGAGGAAGAGGAGGAGGAGGAAGAGGAGAAGCCTCCTGGGAGCTGCCTTCCTCCAGAAGGGTAATTGAAGTGCGCTGGCGGCCGACGCTGAGCTGTCACTCCAGCGCAGGGACGTCTCTGCAGGGTGGCTTTTTATTGTCTCCTGAATTCTGATGATGCTAGCAAAATAGCAGCCCCAATTACAATGTCTCACTTAGCGACCCCTCCTTCCCCCCCTCCATCACACACACACACACACACACACACACACACACCTCCAAACATCTACATGTAACAGGCTGACACGCATTCTGAACACGGGCGGCGGCTGCAAAGCACAAAATGTGAATATGAATGATTTCCCTCGGAGGATTTAGTACATTTGTGGAGCCGCCCCACGCATGATAATGCCACATTAGACTCCGTGGGAGGAGTTTTTATACATTTATTTTCTTTTTCTCGCACGGGTTTTCCCCTCGTTGGATGGGGGAGATTATACGTCTGCTCGCACAGCCGCCAGCTCTACTGCGTGAATTATTGATAGCGAATTAAGGCAGTCAGTAATGAAAATATTTACCTTTCGGACGGGGAAAAAAGTGACATTTTTTCATACCTTGAGCTTCAAATGGTGATTAATATTTTTTTTCCACGTGTGAGCAAATGTCCGTTTCGCAGAGCTGATTCGAGCGAGCGGCCATTTCCTTATTGTGTGTGATTTTTCAATCTAAAACTGATGGAGCATCTGTTTCAGGAGCGACACCGATCCCATCTATTTTACATTCAAGTCACGTCCGTGCACGAGCGTCCGTGCACGCCGGGTCCGAGCTGAACGCCGCAGATTTTCATACAAAGAAGGAGGAGAATACGAACCGGCGGGTCCGCGGTGACTTAAGCCCGGCCGTCAGTCGCTCGCTCATCCATTATTTATACCACTTAACGGGGTCGGCGGCCCGGAGCCGATCCCGGGCGACCCGGGAGGGGAGGCGGGGCTTCAGCCCGGGCGAGGAGCGGGAGGAAGGACGGCTGGTGCCTCAATCCAGTTCCAAACATCTCCGATCACTCGGATCAGCGAGCAGATAAAGTCTCCGCCAGGCTTCACCGCTTCCTTGTCCATGTCACTGCTGCGTGTTTAGGCTCTGAAGGGGCTAATTACACTCTCTAATTGGAAGTGTGTGTGTGTGTGTGTGTGTGTGTGTGTGTGTGTGTGTGTGTGTCTGGAAAGACCAGAACCCTCGCCGCCTGCCGATGCGGCCGCATCGAAGCCTGCCGGGGAGATACTTCCCTTTGTATCACCTACGTTACCCAGCAACAGCGGCGTCGGCCGTGCTCGAGGCCGGCGGCGAAGGACTCGGGTTGTTGACTGACAGCTGGAGTCGGGGAGCGGCCGCCGCAAGCGATGATGTAACATCTTCGTTTGGCGAGGAGGCGAAGGCCGCTTTTGGATAAGAGCGTTTTGTTTACGTAGATGAAGGACATGCTGCCCAGCCGTCAAACCCTGGCGTCGCCGTCCGAGGCCGGACTCTCCCTCCCTCCCGCCCCGTAACGCATGACGACGCTGGCCGGGGAGGCGGGCGGGAAGGCTGACAGAATCCCGGATGACGCGAGAAGAAGCCGGACGAGGAAGGTCGCGGCGAACCGGAGCCAAAATGGCCGCCCGCGAGCCGTTCGGCGTCTCGGACGGCGTGCGGCGCGACCAGGAAGTAACCATGAGGTTACGCTTCTGCTCGGGGACGTGGAGACGATGCAGAGGCATCAGAGTCCAAGAGGTCGGGGTTGTGAGAAGGTGTTTTGTATTTCAAGGAAAAAGAGCTCCTTGCAGAGCGATTCAATCCACCAAGACTTGTTCTCCCCGAGCGTTCGCTGGCGTTCTTTGTGTCGCGTTCAGGGGAAAAACTCCCCGCGGCTCCGGCTGCGCTCGGCCCGGCGGGCGCTTCAATTAGCCGCTCGCCGTCCCGCCTCGCTTCCCCCTGGGAGCCACGGCCGCCGCGACGCAGCGCGGAATCCCATAATGTCCGTCTCTTCAGCTCCACGGAGAAGCGTGTGACACGGCGGCGAACAATGAGCGCCAGCCGTGTGCGGAGCCCTGCCTTCATAACAACCGCCTGCTACAACGGCCATTTCCAGGACGCCAGTTTGGTATTTCTTATAAAAGATAATGATTTTGACCTCCTAAAAGAAGCACAGGGAAATGAAAACAGAAGATTTCACCGACAGACAGGCCGGGTCGAGCGTTTGCGGTTTAAATTCAGGATCGACCTTGACCTCGGCGCACACAGCACCGTATTATGTTCTGTTTTGACTCTGGCTGGAGTCTTTTTCCCGGCGTGCGGTGCCTCTCCCAAACCCAGACCGCTCAATTATTGATCAAACTCTGTACATTAAATATGTACTGGCTACCGAGATGTTTGCACGGGCCGGCCGTGGAGGATCTCCTGCAGAGACGAGGAGCCCGGCAGACTCACAGACGGCGAGCAGGAGACATCTAGTGGCCGTGACGGCTCGCTGCCAGAAACTCACCCCGGCCGGTGGCTCGTCTCATCAGGACAGCGAGCGCTTTTAACACATTGTTCGGCGGCGGCGGATCGATCGGAACGAGGCACGATGGTGACGCGTTTGCGGCTCCACGTCGACAAGAAGGTCCCTGGTCGGATTCCCTTCCTGTGCGGAGGTTCACCGCTGGCCCTGCACCGTCCAGATGTGTGAAGGAGTGAAGGTTGCATGTTGGTGGCTGATGTGGCGCCGGGCAGAGGGATCGTATCCAGAGGGATCGTCCTTAAAAACCAATGTTCTGGATGGATTCCCTGCCACGTCCTTGAGCAGCACACGAAGCCCTCGTGCTAGACGGCTGCCAGCTGCTCACGATGGAGTAAAAGCAGAGAGACATTTCCTGCAAGGGATTGATAAAGTATAATAAAAGTATAGACCCGGAGGTCTGGAGGAGGACCGAGGGAGGACCGATGGATGTGGTGAGATGATATGAAGGTAGTTGGTGTGCGAGAGGAGGATCCAGAGAACAGGGTGAGATGGAGGACTCGCTGAAGGGAGAAGCCCAAAGGAAGGCATGTAGATGAGTGTGAAAGCTTGTATGATTGGTGTGTGATTGGCCGGCGGCCCCGCCGCCTGTCGCCCAATCACTGCCGGGTCGGGCGACCCGAGCGCCTCCGGGGACAGACGAGCTGCGAATGGACGGACGGAGCCGAGCCGTCCCGCTGACGAGCCGTCCCGCTGACGAGCCGCGCTGCGCTTCGGTTTCACGTGGAAGGCGTCTCCGTCGGCGGGCAGACGTCAGGCAGACGTCAGGCAGACGTCAGGCAGACGTCAGCCGCTTCACGATAAGGCGTCTCTTTCGGGCCTTGGACGCGATAAACTGGCGGCGGGAGCGGTTATCTGCTGAAGGACAGGCTGCGACCCTCGGGGACGAAAGCTCAAGGACTCTGCTGGCAGCCGAGCAAGGAGACGCTCTTTGAGGAACTTCAGAGCGTCACGACTTCAGAGGGCTGATTGATGGGTCATGTGATCAGCCATCTCACACACACACACACACACCCACACATGACTTGGACCTGATGGCCTTGCGTCCAGGAAATAGACAGGTGTCTTAAATGACCTATCAGACCAAAACAAACATAAAAGGGGGGACTAATGATAGAAATAAGAGTATATATATATATATATGTATATATTTAGTTTTCCATGAGGTGAGGGTGTGCAAGTAGAACCTGCAGCTGGAATGAATGTCATCACCCACCAGCCGTCCCTTTTATTCCACTCTTACACAGTGACATCATGCAGTAAAGATACTTTCCTCAGTTTGTTGCGCCCTTTTTTATCATGACGTCACACCAGGGACTTTCCTTACAACTTGGACATTGAGGTAACCGATTGTGGGAGCTGCATATATATATGTGTATATATATACAAGTACATATATACACATATATGTATCCAGCAGCGTCCACTGTTGAGCTTCTACTGGCTGTTGACGCTGGAGGACGCGTCGTCGTCAACAAAGGTTGTAAACCGGAGCCGGGCCTCGTCCCGCCGCCGTCTCCGCCTCTCAGGCTCCCGCTCATCAGCTGCTCGCCAGCGGCTTCACCGTCAACATGATGGGCTTCTCTGGGAGGAGGATGAGCTCGAAGGTGCTCTGCACCTCCACCTGCCGCTGCTTCTCGAATCTGAAGTTCTCCAGCATCTGCGTGTGTGTGTGTGTGTTTGGAGAAGGGGGGGAGTTATAACAACGTGAGGCGTGAATGGGAACGCTGCGTGAAAACTCTGTGCGTCTCACGTGGATGAGGAAGATCTGCATCTCCGTCTCGGCGATCCTGCGTCCCAAACACTGACGCGGGCCGAAGCCGAAGCCCAGGCTCCTGAAGTACTGGTTCCCCGTGCGCAGCCAGCGGGACGGCAGGTACTGCTCCGGCCGGGGGAAAACCCCGGGGTCCCTCCCCATGGCGTAGAGGCCAAGCTGGACCAGCGTCTGGACGCGGGTGCGAGGAGACGTGAGCAGATCCGGACGGAGAAACTAGAAACACACTCACGACACACACGCGTGAACGCTCACCCCGGCTGGAATGTGGTAATTCTGAATCACGATGTCCTCTGCCGTGTACCTCTGCAGGCTCACCGCCACCGGGTGCAACCTGGGGGAAGACGGCACGCCGTTTCAAGCGGGTTCCCGCCGGCGAGGAACCGAAAACAAAAGCGGCGTCTCATCTCCGGGTACCTCAGGGTTTCCTTCAGGGCTCCTTTCACCAGAGGGATGCGCCTCAGCATCTCCAGCGTGTCCCCCCGGCTCTCGGCCCTGGCGGAGACCACCTCCGCCCTCAGCTCCTCCTGCAGGGCCGGGTGTCTGGCCAGCTCGTACAACGTCCACAGCAAGGTGATGGAGGTCTGCGGTGCGGAGACAGCATTAGCTCAGGTCTAATCCGGCCCGTGCGGCGTGCGGCGTGCCGCCGGCGCGCGATTTACGGTGTCGACGCCGCCGGCCATCAGCTCGGTGACGCTGGCCTTGATGTCCTCGATGGACAGCTGGTCCAGCATGAGCAGGCTCGCCAGGACGCCGGGATAGCTCTTCGGGCCGCCCGTCTCCCGCCGCAGCTGCCGGTAGATGTTCTGGATGCAGCGGTCGGCTGAGGAGCCGGAGAACACAAGTTGGCACTCGGCCGTACCTCGCCGATCGAGCTGGCGCCGCGGGCGCGGTCGCACCTTGGTTGAAGATGCCATCCCACGCCGCCACGTGGTCCTGCCACAGCTTGGCGCCGAGCCGCCGCAGGAGCCCCGGCGGCACGTAGAGCATGGGAGAGGTGGTCTTGAACATGAGGGTGATGCAGTCGATGAAGCGCTGCGCCTCCGGATCGATGTAGTCCAGCATCAAACCCAGACGCTCGCCGTACAGGACCGAGCTCACCGCTGCACGGGAGAGCCGCCGTTACCACGGGAACGCGTCGCCCCCCCACAGATTTTCAATAATACTTTGAGGACATCTCTCACACACACAGAGGTGTAAGCCTTACACTCCAGCGCGTATTTAAAGAGTTCCTGAGAGAGGTCTACCGTCCACTTGTTCTGGCCGCTGCGCTGGATTTTCCGGTGCACCCTGGCCACAAAGTCCTGGCCCACGTCGTCCAGCAGCGGCGCAAAGTTCCCCAGCATCCGCGGCGAGATCACCTCCTTGTTGAGAACCACGCGGTTGGACCTCCAGTCTTCGCCGTTCCTGCCGTGAGACTGCGCGTGAAGACTCGTCGGCCACGAGCCAAGATAGATCCGGTTTCATGGAGGGACACTTACTTGAGTAGAACTCCGTACTTGCGGTTCCTGTAGTCTCTGTAGGACGTCCAGGCTTCCACCTTCAGCCTTTTGGGATAGTGGCCCTCCGCTTTGAACAGGATGGCGGCGTCTTCGGGGTTGATGATGTTCACGCTCTCGTAATAACCAATTTTTTCCCTGACGGAGGGAAATAAAGGGCGCGGTACCCCGTCGGTGGTGGTGTTGAGGAAAGATGTGCAGGCTGCGTCCTCGGCCCCCCCTTACCTGTAAATGGGCCCAAAGGTGTTGAAATTCTGCAGCATGATGTGGTGAAGGTTTCTGAACCCGTCCAGTTTCCAGAAGTTGTACAAGTTGGCCAGGCTGTTCTTCCACAGGCCGGGAATCTCGCTGAAGGGCTTCACGCCGCCGCCGCCGCCGCCGCCGCCGCTGCTGCTGCTGCTGCTGCAGCGGCGCCGCCCTGCCGCTGCCAGCTCTTCTACCCAGGACAGGGGCAGCATCGTGGCGCGGCGCCACACACGCCACCCAGCCATCCCAGCGGTCACAACACGCTGTCTGTGGAAAGACGCCAGTGCGATTCTCCAAGAGATTCTCTGCTGCCCCGCGCGCAGGCCGCCCTAAATACTCCGCCCTCCGCAGCCTCCCTCCGCAGCCTCCCTCCCAGCGCTCAAGGTTCTTCAGTTCAGCCTCCGCTGGCAGCAGAGCGATACGCCTGGGAGCGTCACTGACACGCTGCTTTTTTTTTTTTATTTTTTACTCTGGCGATGCAGGAAATGTCAGCCGCCTCGCCATCCGACGGGCCCGGACGTGGATTTGCAGTAAGAAAGCAGGGAGAGGAATTTTATTTATAGTGAGTTTAATCAGAGCAAAAAAGCTGCTCCCAGCTGCAACACAAAAGTTTCCAATAAATAATGTTTACACACGCCGGTGTTTCTTCAGCAGCTGGATGACCTGGTCCAGCCTCATGGCCGTCTGAACGTCCCCCTGGACCCGGAGCCTGCCGGCGGTGTAAGCCGCCAGCGGCTGCAGCTCGCCTCGTATTAAGGCCGAAAGGTCGCCGTCGCTCAGACTCAGAGTCACATCGGGCTCCCGGCACGGGGACCCCGACCCAGCCGCTCCGCCGCCTGGACCGACACACACGAGCGATCAATAATCATGCATCTAACCCTTTCATTGATTCTGTCCTCACAAAGAGATTTCACCGCGCGCCGTCACCTTGGCTCAAATCCACAAAGTAACTGTGGCGCCGGCCGTCCGACGAGCTGACGTGGAACTGGAAGCACGCCGCGACCTGCCTCACCAGGGCCTCCGAGAGCAGGGGCCTCACCCGGCCCAGCAGCTCCTCGGCGGAACCCGTGGCCCCGGCCCCGACGCTCAGCTCATCTGTGAACGTCACACCGGCCTCTGCGGAGGACAGCGTCGCTGGTCCAGAACTTATGGCGTTGCGGATGTTATGCAAGATCTCCAGTGTGTGTGTGTGTGTATGAGTTGTTACCATGATGAGGCTGTGAGCCGCCCAGAAAGTGCATGGCCAGCTGCTGAATGGGCCCCGCAAGGCCCTCCAGTCCAGGTGCAGATTGAGGGGCGCCGGGGGTCGGCTCCTCCGAGGGTTGCCGCAGGGAGCCGAAGGTGAGCTCCACCCTGTCCACCTCCAGCCCCCAGGGCCGGGTCATCTCGTTGATGTCCATCTGTGAAGACAGCGGCAGCAATAGTAAAGGTGTGTCTGTGTGTGTGTGTGTGTGTGTGTGTGTGGGGGGGGGGTACAGGTGTGTGTCCTTACTCCAAGATATTCCCCGAGTTTGACCCTCTCCGTCTGGATCTCCCGGACAGTTTTCTTCGACAGGCTGTGAGTCAACGCGTTCTGCGCCGTCATCCTCGTGGAGGCGTTCAAGTCCTGCACCGCCACCACCGACAGCACCGGGTTCCAGATCCTGAACTGGGTGTCGGCTCCCACCGACAGCACGCCGCCGTCCCGAGTGATGACCTGCAGCGGCAAAAGGTATTTGTAAAAAATACCATTTGACGGCTGCCTTTTGGGCATCCCGGTGTGAAGTCAATCGGAATATGAACGCAAAAAACATTTATATTTATTCCGTTCATGTTGTACAAGTGTGTTGCTTTAATTTAGAAAACGGTAGCGGTGTTTACATTAGGATTCACGTACATCTGTGATAAGAGAAGCTTTATTGATCTCCAGAAGGGAAATTCTTTTGTCACAGCAGCGAAACAAAAGTGTCGATAAATATAAATAGAGACAATTAGAAAGAGCAAAAGATATCCACAAATAAATAGACAGCAGAGAAAACAACAACAACGTATATAAATAAATAAAATAAACAAACCAAAATAACACCAAAAAAATAAGCCGATGTTGAACACGGCGTCGTCAACAAGACATGGGCTGCTGAATATTTAATCTAGAAGCCAGAGGTAAAGCGGTGTGTAAGGATTACCATTTGAATCGTCTCTACGTGACTAAACGTGGAGAAGAAAACAACTTGTCTGAGCAAAAAAACAAAGGTATTTTTGGAAAGCTTTGCACACCATCAAATGCAGCTTTCATGGCAACTTACGCCGTATCCGGCATCACTGTGGGCCTTTTTCAGACGGACAGATCACCAGGGAGCGATCATATGATGCTAATAAAAGTTGCACTATTTCCATGAAGTTGATCAACTGCATATCTTTTAACACATTTTTAATGTTTGTGAAGCTCAACATGTTGGACCTGCTGAGAACACTGATGGAATGATTTATTTTTTTTATTATTCTGATAATCAGTAGCAGCTTACCAGGTATGTCATTTACTGCCTTTTACAATGGGGGCTAATTAAAACATTTTAGTCATTGTCGGTTCGGCCTTCGAACGCCGTTCGGGTTTCTCGCATGGCTCCTCTAAAAAAACAATTCCCACCTCTTCTGTAGAATCTAGGGAAAAAGGGGGAGTATAGAAAGTGCGCGCGCTCCGAGACCGCCACCTACGGGACAAAGTGCAACACGTCACGCCCACGACACCCACAGGCCTTTGACAGTGACGTTCAAATGGAGAAGATTATCTATCGTTCTTAGCCTTCTGCTGTCACCGGACAAGAGGCGGGGCTTCTCCTAGAGCTGTCAATCACAGGGAGGCCTGAGCTCTGCAGGGGAACGACACCCGCTCACTTTTAGGATTCAAAGAACTTTTATCGTCACACCAGCACGCCTTACAACACCAGTCAAACTTAAGGCCCGCCGGTCAAATGTGGCCCACGAGAACGTCTTAAAAGGTCAGCTTGTCTTCGAATGCGTGCATTGACCAAAAACACCGGGCCCATCATGTTACCCGCGAAGTGACGGCATCCCGCCATTACATCGAAGTCTGTCTTCGGTTTCAACAAGTGGAACTGAGAAATACAAATGATCCCAAAATGTCCAGGAAGAGAAATGTTGATGCAGCTGGAAGGCTGTTTCAAGAAAGACAGGAATAAATATGTGACATTTGGAATTTGAAAGAATTATAAATTCAGAGGTATTGGACATTAAGGAGTAGTTCCATTTATTTTACATTACATTTGGTTATATTTCTTCTGATCCCATTCCATGTGGCTCTCTGAGGGCAACCATGATGCTGCTGTGGCCCTCAGTGAAAATCACTTTGACACCCCTGCCTTATAGTTTGTGGTACAAAACAAGTACCCAGGTCCGGTTTCAATAGAAGAACAAAAAATAAATAAAAAAACAAAGCAAAAATTTAAGCATGTAAACAATTAGGAACAAAATGAAGTAGAGGCTGAAGTTCGAAAACTGCATGTGAAAGCAGGCTAGTGTGTATTATTGCACCTTTTATAAGGAAATAGTGCAACTGATTGTTTGAAGTCTATGTCGTGCAGGTGGGTAGAGAGAGAGAGATTATGTGTGTGTGTGTGTGTGTGTGTGTGTGTGTGTGTGTGTGTGTGTGTGTGTGTGTGTGTGTGTGTGTGTGTGTGTGTGTGTGTGTGTGAGAGAGAGACAAGGAGAGAGAATGAGAGCACTGTTTATTTTCAGGAAGAAACAATGAAAACAACTCAATTGAAATCCACCAACTAAATCTTTTCGCCCATGAGAACTGGCTGTGTCAAAGAAACAAAACTCCAGCCGTCAGAAGAGCCAGTGTGTCTCCAACTCTTTTACGGCCCGGGGCCGCAGAGGCCTGGGGTGTCGAGTCGAGGGGTGTCAGGAGGCTCACCTGGCACGGCGGGACGTTGAAGGCGCGCGTGCGCAGATCCACCCGCTGCCACCTGTCGATGAGGGGCAGCGCCAGGACGGTCCCGGGGCCCTTCGGGGGACACACTCGGCCCAGGCGGAACACCACTATCCGCTGGTAGTTGGGCACCGACTGGGGGCGAGAGTCGAGTCCCGTTGAAAATCGCGCCGATAGCGGTCTTCGAAAGGGGGTCCATGAGACATTTCTGATTCATTTGAAAAGTTTTACAGTTTTTTTTAATATTTTTCCACAAGTTTCATTCCGTTTAAATACACAAAAATACAAATCCAATATATTTAAGTGAATAAATAAATGAAGCTTATAAATGGCCCCCGTACTCACTGTGTACCTTGAACATAAATATTAATTTATGAACGCGTGCATGATTTGAAGAGCTTAGTATTAAATGCATAATAACAAGGTACCTGGTAAAATATATGACCAAATGTTCAAGGATATATAAAGTAGGGTTCACTGTGGGCTCACTGCTCGCTTACTTTCAGCACAAACCATCCAGACACGGGGAAAGTGATAAACGTGAGGAGGTAGACGAGGGAGATGACGACCACGTTGCAAATCCATGACAGCCAGCCCTGGGAGGTATCTTGGAGAGATTAAAAAGAAAAAAAAATCAGTAGCGTGGAGAAACACAGCCTGCTGTGTCAATGAATATTAGTGTATTTGGCCTGTTAATCGTCATCATCATTGTCGGCTGAACAAGCCTTTAGCTTCAAGTGCCTCTTTCTGGCCGCCCCCTTTTGGGTTCATCGCAGCTCTTCGTCTGCCACCATCTAACCTGCTCTAACCCTGTCCTCTTCCTCCTCTTCCCTCACACCTCCAGCCCTAAACCTCCTCTCAGCTCCAACCTTAGCATCCTGCTACCAATACATTCCCCATCCCTCCTCTATCCACGCCCGAACCGCCCAGTCTGACTTTATCTCCAGAACGTCTGACGCGTGCTGTCTCTACTGACCCAATCCATTGTCCTCAACATCATCATCTCTGCTGTCTCCTTGGTGTCTGTAAAGCAGACAATGTGGCTGGTCTCACCACCTTTATCCCCCCGTAGCTTTTCTTTACCAATTCCAACCAGCTTGAACGTGTTTCTCCACATGTTCTCCACGGCGAGCTGACCCTAAATACATACCTGGATGTATTTAGGTCCCCGCAGCCATGTATTACATACTTGGATGTAAATACACACCTGTATGTATTTCTCAATACATACTGGTGTGTCCTGAGGTCCCTGCAGCCAAGTATGTATTACATATTTGTATGTAAATAGATATTTGTATGTCCTGAGGTCCCTGCAGCCAAGTATGTATTACATATTTGTATGTAAATAGATATTTGTATGTCCTGAGGTCCCTGCAGCCTCGGTCCCTCTCATCCCTTTAGCTTCACCTTCACCGGGACTCTACTCATTCTGTGTCGCAGAAGTTGCGAAAATACGTCAAGGCATAACGAATCGAAGGAACGAAATGCTTGACGGTCCAGTTACCCACCGCTGAAGTCGTTTTCGGCGACGTTGGGGACGTAGTCGAACGACAGCCCCCTCTGGAAGCCGGGCTGCGGGAAGCCGGGCTGCGGGAGGCCCCCGGAGCTCCTCGGGGAAGCCGCCTCCCCCCGGGGGAGAGACTGGTACCCGTAGCTAAACATTAGCAAGTCAATCGACCCTGTTTAAAATAATCAAAACCTTTTAAGAAAACAAAGACCGTGGCAGGCAATCAGTGTTCTTCATTATAGTGGTCAACGACGGCCAAAAACTAAAATGTAAACACAAGCGTGTCGCCGCGTCCAGCCGTCAGTAAACACGTACTTCCGTGTTTACGCTGAGCTTCTTCTTCGTTGGAAGCTGCGGCCTCCGGCTGGACGCAGTCACTCTCTAGCGCCCCCTGGCGGTGAAACATCACACCTACAATAGCTTTTTAAAGTATTCAATCAACATCTTTTTGTCTGGTAGATCTGGACCTCTCTGCTCCGGCTGCACCTGCACCTGACTTCAGATAAGTGGAGGAAGATGGACGGACGGATGGACTTTTCCTATTGACTTGGCTGTCAATATTTGCGATTATGTACTCTTCCTTTCCTCCACGCTTTATAATTGAGTCAGAAAATCTACAGCTGCCTCTCCAAGACATTTCCACACCTCCACAGGTATATCATTAGGACCAACTGCTTTTCCACTCTTCATCCTCTTCAATGCCTTCCTCACTTCACTTTTACTAATTTGTGCCACTTTGTGGTCTACAATAGTCACCTCTTCTACCCTTGCCTCTCTTTCATTTCCCACATTCATCAGCTCTTCAAAGTACTCTTTCCATCTTCCCATCACTCTTCTAGCATCTGTCAATACATTTCCCTCTCTGTCCTTAATCACCCAGACCTGTTGTACATCCTTTCCATCTTTATCTCTCTGTTTCGCCAACCTGTATAGATCATTCTCACCCTCCTTACTATCCAACCGAGCATACAAGTCATGGTACGCCCTTTGTTTTGCCTTTGCTACCTCTACCTCCCTGTACTCCTGTCTGTTCTCTTCAGTCCTCTCAGTGTCCCACGTCTTCTTATGTTACCTTTTGAAGACAAAGTCCCTTGCAAGGAGAAGATGATGATGGATAAACTGCAAATGCATTCAGTCTGGTGAGGAGGGAAGCCTCCTGTCTGTCCCACCAGGCCTGAACCCTGATGGGTCATCTGGAGGAAGCAGCCATTATATTATTCTTTTGATTCAATCAATTTGATCAAAAAATCTGAAAATGTGATTTTTTTTTGGTGGGAGGGGGGCGGAAAACGAGCGTAAATGCATTTTCCATGTCTTCCAGTGGGTCGCCTCCCGAGGCAGAGCTGAGGCTGTGAGCGAGAGAATCCGGTGTCCTGGTTCCTGTCAGGCTCAGCACGCAGACGGTGAAAAGACGCTTTCCGTCTCATCGCTCGAAGGCCCGAGACGTGCCGACGGCTTTAAACGATGACGGACGGCTGCGCTTTTTGCTTTTTTTCCCTCAGATTGATTCCAGGTACCTGGTGTTTCCCTTGCAGGAACCTCCTCTTCTCATTGTCGTTACATGTATACTCCTGACCGCTGTGGTGAACCAGAACTCTAACTAACCCTAACTATTACTCTAACCCGTCAGGGTCAGTCAGCGGCACGACGTCCAACGGGGAGGTAACAAAAAAAATGCACCAACATGCCTCCGCTTTACGTTTTTGCAGCCGGTTTGATCTGGCTTTGTATTAATGTCCGTTTTTATAACACAAGATGTGCTTCAAAGTGCCCTTTCATTAACAAGGATGGCCTGTATTTTCAGTGGATTTTGCCCGGAGTCACGGTTTTAATTCACATCCTTTGGACAGTTTCCTCATCTCTTGTTTGCACAAAAGCGCAGATAAATACTAATGAAATGCAAACACCAGGTAGGATGTGCGCACGAGGTTGGCTCGGCCATCCAAATAATGGGAATCAGGTGTTCCAGTCCCTTCCACGGCCACGCTCGCCCCCCTCGATGGGAGGAGGAGGAGGAGGAGGAGGAGAACGGAGCTATCTCTGCTTTCATATCTTTGGTGTTTATGAGCGAGCCCTTTGCCCTGCCATAAATATCTGTTTCCACAGAAGGCGTGGCTGCGGTAATTTACAGTTTTCAACAAGCGGCGGGGGCTCGGTTCCTCTTTTTGTCCTATTAGCTTTCGGCACGCGTGTCCTCTTTTGCGTGCCGTGATCTCCTGGCTGAGAGTCCAGAGGAGTTTGTACAGCTTTCCAGGACACTTCCCACGAGCGGACGGTATTTCATTTATCTAAACATTGCCCTTCGCGGCACACCGGCCGATGGTCGAGGCCGTCGAGCCGCGCGACCCGGTTTCCATTGAAACGTTGAAAAAAGAGGCATCTTTTAGCCTGAGTTTCAGCTTTCTGTTTCACAACGGCGTTTGCTGATTCGCTTCGCCGATCCGGCGGCAGAAAGCCTCGCTTTGTTTAAGAATGAGCTGAGAACCTTTCGCTCCCCCTTCGGTGCACGACAGTAACCTCGAATCTTCTCCCGAGCGCTCGCATTTCCCGGCTTCCCGGCGGCGTGGCTTGATCTACTGCGGCGCTCCTGCAAGGCGTCCGCTGTTGTTGTTGCATTTCTAAATATCAAAGCTATTATTGTATCATGTCAGCTCTTAGCACCTAGCGGTTAGCGCAGCTGTTATAATTAGCATCTGTGCCTCCCAACCCTCACACCATCCTTTCTTTCTATCCTTCCGTCCTTCTCTAGCTCGCGCTATTTCTACCCCGCCTGGTGGAGGCAGAAGGCCGCCGACATGGAGCCGAGATCTGTAAACGGTTTCCACGGCAGAAAAAGGCGGCGTTTCCTCGCCGAGTGCCGTCGCATCTCAGTAGATCATCTTAAAGAGCGTCGACATGGAAGTGTCATCGGGCGGCGGGGTGACGATGTGGTAGCGCGTCAATATGAAGGACTGTCTCAGAAAATTAGAATATTGTGATACAGTTCTTTATCTTCCGTAGTGCAATTCAAAAAACAAAAAAAATACTTTCTCATGATATTCTAATATTTTGAGAGTTGAGTTTTCTTAAGATGTAAGCCATAATCAGCAATATTGAAATAATATAAGGCTTGCAATATTTCAGTTGATTTGTAATGAATCCAGAATGTATGACATTTTTGTTTTTGTAATTGCATTACAGAAGAGAAAGAACTTTATCGCAGTATTCTAATTTTCTGAGACAGTCCTGTAATCTGCCTTTTAATTTTCACGCGCGCGAATCTAAATCCGTCCAACGGGAGTCCACGAACAGTGGCAACGGAAAGGCGAGAAGGAACTCTCGCGCTCTTTCCCCTCCTGTAAAAAACGGATTAAAAGCGCGGCGAAAAATGAGCGCAAGGAGCGAAGCCCAAAGAAACACTGCGCCGATTCAGCGTTGCATAAGCGAGGCCTCCTGGCTACCCGCACCATTGATCACATCCCCTCTCGTGGCGTCAGTGATGTGCTGATATATTCCCGGAAAGTTTGCCAAACATGCCGGGGGGGCGGGGGGTTGTATTTCAGCCGGGATAGAAATGCTTCATTTACGAGGGCCGGGAAATCGGGTGCCGGTTCCCGACGCCGTCCCGGCCGGGATGAAAAGATACAAACGGTCAGCGGGTGTTCAAACCAGCCGTCACATTCCAGCCTCCAGGCCGGGGTAACCTCGTTCTCTCCTAAGTGGATATAGGAATCAGGCAGCGCAGATCATACTTCCACAAATAGTCTTGTGGAGTCTGGTGGGTGGAGGGTGACGCTGGATTAACAGGGCCAAAGGCTCCTGGTGGAGCTCCGGTGAAATTCATTCGTTCATTATCCACACCGCTGATCCTGGGCTCGGCCGCGCCCCGTCCCTGCCGCGTCCGGAGGGAGGCGGGAACTCCCTGGACCCACCGCCAGTCCATCGCAAGGCCGAACATTCGACCCTTTATTCACACATCTGGACATTTAGGGTCTCCAGTGAGCCTCCTGCATGGGTTTGGACTGCGAGAGGAAGCCGGAGAACCCCGAGGAACCCCGAGGAACCCCGTGCAGAGACGGGGAGAACATGGAGCCTCCACTCAGAAAGAAGATCCAAGCAGGGACGCTGACCACTGCGACGCACATTTGATTTGGGTTCAGAGTTGTATTCACACACAGGTTTTGCCATCTTTGTCTGGCGTCTGCTATTGTTGCAGGATTTGTGTGTGTGTGTGTGTGTGTGTGTGTGTGTGTGTGTGTGTGTGTGTGTGTGTGTGTGTGTGTGTGTGTGGGTGTGTGTGTGTGTGTGTGGGTGGATTGAAGGCCAGGGCGGTTCAAGGTTTGGAACGTGCTCTGTTGCCATTTATAGTCACAGCTTGTTGCTGAATCAGACATGGCAGGACTCCAAAGGCTTTTTTCTCCTGAATAAGACACTCAGACAGATGCTTTTTTGTCCCGCCTCATTTCAGGTCGCTCATTTTGCAGCTCTTCCCCTGGACGCTCCGGCGCGGCCCGGTGAATCCAACCTTCTCCCCCGCAGCTTGTCATATGAGCCTCTTGTGTGTGGACGTGAGTCACTGCATGGAAAACCCCCTGAACCGGCGCCAGGGGCCTTTTGTTCGGGGAGAGGTTGGCCGGAGCCTTCTTTTTTTTCTTACCTTGCGGATACGCTCGCCCCTGTGTCTGGGCGATAGCATGGAAATGTGTGAAATGTGACTCTCCCTCTTTTCGCCCAACACTATTTGCATTTGGAAGAGCCGTGAGTTCACACAGAGAGAAGGGAAAGTCCACATCTGCCTGTTTTCACTCCACTTACTTTTTCTCCTCCTTTGGTCTTTTCCCTTCAGGGTCTCAAAAAGCCAATCCACCTTCTCCATCTCACCCTGTTCTCTGGATCCTCCTCTCTCACACCAACTACCTTCATCTCCTCTCTCACCACGTCCATCCATCTTCTCTCTGGTCTTCCTCTAGACCTCCAACTCCAGCATCCATCTTCCAATATCTTCCCTCTCCCTCCTCTGTCCATGACCCAACCATCTCTGACCTTCTCTCCAGAACATCTACAATGTGTCGTCCCTCTGATGGACTCCTTCCTGATCCTCTCCATCCTGGTCCCTCCCAAAGAGAACCTCATCATCTTCATCTCTGCCACCTCCAGCTCTGCCTCTGGTCTTCACGTTGTTGTTAGTGTTTGTCAGTGTCAGTCTTCTATCTCTTGGTAACCCTGACACTTTTCTCCACCCATTCCAACCTGCTTGAACCCGTCTCTTCACCTCTTTTCCACGCTCTCCTCTGCTCTGGACTCTTGACCCCAAGTACCTGAAGTCCTCCAACATCTCGATCTCCACTCCCCGTATCCTCAGCGTTCCACCGGGTTCCTCTCATCCACACACATATATTCTGTCTTGCTGTGACAAACCTTCATTGTTGTCCTTTCCACAGCATACCTCCACCTCTCTAGATTTTCCAAACACAAAAACAATTTTAAAATGAAAGGCCGAGGCCACAAACGGTCCAACGAGCGGCCGCGGAGGTCATGTTCGTCTGCGGGGAATCTCAAACCTGCTCCGCTCTAAAACTGTCCCAATGTAGAATTTGCTGAAAGGAAATCTTCTTCTTCTCACAGCAAACAGGACAGAACAGCACGGCCGCTGTGTGGCTGACTGGAATGTGTGTGCGAGTGTGTGTGTGTGTGTGTGTGTGTGTGTGTGTGTGTGAGTGTGGGGGCTGAGGGCTGCAGTAATGGCCGCACAAATTGGTGAAAAAACTTAAAAAAAAAAGTTAAGATTGGGGCGGTGAATCACCCAGATGCCGAAAACGGTGGCAATGGTTAATTCATCCCTTCTTCTCCGGATTTCCACTATGTAACTCCTCAGGTTTCAGCCATCCGGAAGTTTCATCCATTTCTTCTCCACTGATATTTATTGTCATGATAACAATGATGATTTCCTGTTTCATTCCTGTATTTGTAAATCCACAGCGGTGGCAGCGTCTGAAGAAGCTGCCCGCCGCTTTCCCCACCACCCTTCAATCCAACAGGTCCGTCTCAAGTATGGTAACTTTGAGACTTCTTGAGATGGTACCAGGTGTTTCTGGCTCCCAGTCCTATCCTTCCCCTGCGTAGCGCTGACATCTTTTTCTTCCTGCGTTGAAATGAGGGCCAACCAGCCCCCCCGCACGCACCCACAGCTTATTGTTAAAAATCCACAAGTTGGTATCTGGATATTTTTATCAATTTTATAAACTCATTTGACAGGCGAAGATGAATGGCTCTCTCCCCTGGCGACGACAGCGGCGGAGCAGACTGGAAAATCCAGAAACCATCTCCCGGCAGTTGGATTTCATTCTTTGTAGGTTCTCCTGGCGCTGGTCTTACGCCTCTGGACACCCACTTCCCAAAAAGGTTACATCCAGCTGAGTTTGTCAGGTTCAGAAGGTGTTTCATCAGATTCCCCTCCAGCGGGCCGACGGCTTTTCTTTTCCTGGCACCGCAGGGCCGTCTCAGGGCCCGGCGTCCCTCGAGGATCTTCTTGCCGTCTCGCCCTCATCGAGGACAGGTTTTTTGTTTTGGTCTTGTCTTTTAACAGCAGTTGGCCGCTGCACCGCCGCCATCTTGAAGTTCTACCCCGGTGAGTGTCCATGCTACGACTTGGACGAGCCCTCATCTGCTCGCTCTTTCCTTTCACAGGAACCCAGAATCCAGTGACTTTCTCTTCCCCTGGCTGTGATACGTTCGGGGTTTTCACAATGCTTGTAATTGCTTTAGCTCATCCGTGAACAAAGCTCCGCATGTAATGCCATCTATGAAGACATGATGACATCACTTCGCACGCACTCAGACAATCGGACGTTCTTTTGCTCGAGAGCAGCACGGTGTGCTAATGCTGGGGCGGCCCAGTTCCCTAACGCACCCCTAAAGCCTGAGCTCGTGTTACATCCAGGTCAGCCGACGCAGGTTCTGCTGCTGATCCATACGTGATACGTCCACGGTCGAGCCTTGAGCTGATTAATGCCACGCAAATAGACCTCCGGTGGGCAAATTCGGCTCATCCTCCCATTTCCGTCGGGACGCAGCGCGATGTTTCCCGCGGTCGTCAAGTACAAACGTCACGAATGAGAGCAATCGGCGAGAAATGAAACCCGCCCGTCCTCGTCTTCATTCCTAGAGCTCGTAGGTGGTCGTAACGTAGGCTACAGATCAATGCTAACATCTACAACTGCACATTAATCAACAAGCGCATGTGGGTGTGTGTGGGGCTCGCTGCTGATACGCACACAAGCGGGAGGTGCGTGGTTTCTTTTCAAGTAAAATCTGAAATAAATAGTAGCACTTTGTATCGATATGAATGAGTCAGTAAGGTCATTTTGAAGAAAAAAATTGTCCTTTCTGTGTGGAGTTTGCACGTTTTCCATCTGCATGGCTTTCCTGTGGGTTCCCTGATCCCCTCCCACAGTCCGAAAACCAAAACGTAGCCAAATGACAGCTGTGAGCAGGCCCCGACACCCCTGACACCCGGGGGCAGGAGAAGCGGTCGATGAATGAATGAATGAATGACAGTTGCATCATTCTCTCTGAGCAGAGTTTGCAAGTTCTCCCTGTGTCCGCATGGGTTTCCTCCAAAAACATGCAGCGGGTTCACTGCAGACGCGTGAATGAGTGAATGCTTGTGTCTTTTTATGTAAGCGTCTGGGGTAAACCCGGCCTCTCGTCCAGGGGCAGCTGGGATGAGCCCCAGCAGATCCCCCGCGGCCCAGACTACAGCATCGGCGCTTTAGATCATGAAAAAATGAAATTGCATTATGGCGCTGCAGTGATACATCACTACCACTGGTTATTACTGTGATAAACTACAACAGATCTGACTAGATGATGTATTTCATTTAGGTGTGTGAGTGTGTGTGTGTGGGTGGGGGGGTGTAACACGCACGGAACACTGAAGATTGGATGAAATAGCGGTTGTTATTCACAACTTAAAACTCTTGGACAACGAGGTAATTGTTATGGATGAGGATTTACAGCTGCTGGCAGTGTTTATCGCATGTACACGCTGGAAACGTGCTTCCCTGTGCAACGACATTCTTATTTGCTGTCTGCAGCGTAACCCAACAGGAAGCCAAACAAAAAAGGAACCAAAATCGGGGGCGGCGTGGCGCGGGAGGTCGAGCGATCGTCTTTGGAAGCCAACGTTCCCGGTTGGATTCCCAGCTCCTCCTAGTGTGTCCAAGTGTTGTTGAGCAACACACTGAAGCCCTGGACGCTCCCCTGGCATGTTCATCCACCATGGCTTCATCGCAGAGACCCTATTTCCCCACGGGCATCGATAGAGGAGGAATTATTACTATTTTAACTAAAATACACACTAAAAAGTTAAGTCTATGATTGCAACCAAATGCAGCGGGTGTGCAAGTTGCAAGGAAAAGTGCAAATTGAAATGTGGCAGCAGTTAACGGGTGTGAAAGGGCAGATTGAGTGCAGGTCAAGTGTGCATGAACTCTCTATTTTCTTGTTCTTCAGCGACGAGCGTAAAACAGGTGAGACGGGTTGTGAGTCCCCGCGGCCGCCCTCCGCACCCTCCACGCCCTCCACACCCTCCACATGGCGGGGACCGGGTGCCAGCGCGGCTTCCTTGCGCCATCACAAGGACTGTGAAGAAACAAAGACAAGGGGGGCGAGGATGGGGGTAGAGTCACTCCGATTGCATGCGGGTGTAAATGTAGTTGTTTTTTTTTTCCAAAAAAACAAAAACAACAAACCCCCCCATATTAATAAAAAGTAGACGGACAACGCGATGTACGGATGGCCCTGGCGGCGGAGGCTGCGCATGCGCGGAGCGCCTCGGAGCTATCCGGAAGTGGTGGGCGTGACGTCACAGGGCGTCAGAGGGTGACGCCGTGTCTCTTTGTTGGCTTAGCAGTGCCGACGTTTTGTTGTTATTTTCGCTGCAGCTGAAAGCAGCCTCGGATAATTTGGGTCCCCGTATTGTTCCGCAATCACCGTTCCGCACCTCCGCAGACCCGTAGGTGCGATTGTCACACGTTGATAGCCGCCCCAGGAATGGACTCAGACGAGGGATATAATTATGAATACGACGACGAGGAGGAGGAATGTAGCGAGGACAGCGCCGAGGAGGAACCCGAGGACGACACCCTGGAGCTCGGGGAGGTGGAGTTGGTCGATCCCGTGGTGGCCGGTGGGGAGCGAGATGAGTGCGGCGAGACTGGTGGAGGTGGCCACGGCCATGGCGAGGAAGAGGAGGAGGACTACCGCTTCGAGGTTTTGACTGCCGAGCAGATCCTCCAGCATATGGTGGAGTGTATCAGGGAGGTCAACGAGGTCATCCAGGTAAGTATTTTGGTGTGTCAGTGTCAGGAAAGACCGGCGTCCGGGCTGAGCGCCGAAGACTGAAGGCTGGAGGCTGAGCGTAAACAGGCCATGGACGTTAGCCTAGCCGTTAGCACTGTAGGAGTAGTTTACTTGCTGGAAGTTGAACGCTCCACCAGCGGGCCAAGATAAACACAAAAATGGATTTGTTTAATCCTAATTTGGCTTTTTGAACGCGAGCGGCGCGACGGATGCAGATTTGAGCAGCGTTACATTTTAATGCCGAAGTGACAATTTCCATGCTGGGTTGGTTCCAGGAAGTAGTCTAATCCCTATTGAGAAGTTGGCAGCAGCGTTTGCTAAGCTAACGTTAGCTTGCAGTTAGCTCGTCTACTAACTGAACCGGGGTCGATCTAACGGCACCGGCACAATGAAGCAACTGTTATTCCTCCATTTCAGTAAATCGTCCTCCCTTCGCCCGGCCTGTCTTAATCCTTCGACGCAAACGGTGTCGTGTCGGCGAAGTAACACTAGCGTTAACGTGATTTTGTCGCCGAACCGAACGCCTCGGCAATCCGGTCGCTTGGTAACCTTTTCCACACCAAGGCTAAGTTACGTTCACGCTCCTTATTTCGACCTTAACTCGAGTTGTGTTTAATGTCACGTTTGAGCTCCACTTCGGTCGGGGTGTTCAAGGCAAACTAAGTGGTACCATTCGGCTTAATTTGGGCCTCCATTTCCTCTCACGTCCGCCCGCTATACTTGGGAACAAGTACTTTTCGCAGACCTATCACGTATTATTACGTGCTCGAAATACAGTGTTTTACAACGCGGTAACTCGCCACGGCCAAATTCTGTGGTGGTCGTGCAGCAAATAACTCTCCATCTTTTTTTCTAGCATGTATGTTTAGAATAAAAGGGAAGAAATTATTTTTCTACATAATCTTTTCAGGCTCCGGACTTAAAAGTATAGCCCTTAGTTGAAGATGTCATCGCAGCGGTTGAACGTCATACCAGCTAGCTTCAAACGTGTGACGCTACAGCACATCCACATATCAAGAATGACTCATTAAAATCATATAAAGTGTGCTTTTGTAGATTTAGAAATCCTCCTTATTAGGAAGCGCCGTGTCGGCTTGCTTCGTGTACCACGGCATTTATACTTCAACTACCGCGGGTGTATTTGTATGAGTAACTTGTGTCATGAGGAAGCCTTCAAAAGGCCATGACTTGGAGGAGGTCCCACCACCATCAGGCCCAGGTTGCAGTCAGCACAGTCTGCACATCCATGGAGTGCAACGTATTTGGGATTCGCTTTTATTTACAACTCAACCGCCGTTCATTTCCGGGGAGCGTCAGAAACTGACGGAATACTTAATGTTACCCATTGGTTTATTTGGCGCGGGGCACGTTTAATACCTCGCCGGTAACTTTAGATGAAGAATATGTACATGTGACGTACGCCGTTTATAAATATGTCATGCCGCTAGTCATGGATTTATGCTGTCCGTGGCGTCTCGGCAGGCAACGCAGAAGCATGACGAGCACAACTTCTATGATCCTTCCGCTTGAGTTTACCAAGGAGGTGCTTGGCACGTTCAAGGGTGGATCCATTCTTATTAAGTCAGCGTTAACCTGCGTCTCAATTGGGGGAGTCACATTAGGCGCGGGCCCGTAAGTTGTCCGAGGTGAGGCGGTTGAGTTTAATCAGCGAAGGAGGGCCAAAATATCCATGCCCAGATATCCATCGTGACAGTTTGTCGCATCTAGTGTTCCAGGGTAGGAGTGCGTCCCCGTGTTCAGCGACGTCACATTGGGCAGGAGAGCACGGCGACGTCACAAAGAGCAAGCAGACTCTGGGTGAAACCGGCGTTGCACTGTCATATGTCGTGGTTTGCTATGACGTCACACGGGGAAGGCGGGGAGGCCCTCCCGGGGTGAAATAGTGTTACAAAGGGGAAACGCCGTGATGTCACATGGGAAGGACAACGAACCCCGCAAAAGGGCGCCTCTAGGATGGACCTCCAGGCGGGGTTAACTCACGGGAGACACCCGACACATGAATGATGAAACCCTAGTCCTATTTATCTGCATTTTGACAGGTCGCCAATTTCAATACTATAAATAATTTATGCAACGCAGTACAGGCTCAAAAAGCAGAATGGATTGCGTCGTATCTCCTGGCGACAGAACGAGCCACGAGTGACGCTCAGTAGCCAATCGGCGCCGTCGTTCCTGCACGCCATGAGTGTGTGACACGAGAGAAATATGATGCATTAGACACTCGGTTCATGCCCTCCTAACTGTTGATTTTAAGTGTCACTTGATCGTCGTCGTCATAAATATCGTGGCTATTCCGATGTTTTGGCTTTATTCACGTTAAGTATAGGTCAGTGAACGTGGTCCGTGATTAGGTTGACGAACTGAAATGAAATATTTTGTCAACAAATTTTTGGGTTACATTTCAACTGTCTTCGACTTAAAATATCCCGTTGACTTTTTTTCCCCTTGCCCGTGGATAAGATTGGCTATTTTCACCTCATTTGTATTATACCTCTCCAAAACATTGTCAACCAAAAGTAAACATTTTAGCTGTCACGATGGTAGCGTCTTATCACAGGGGTAATGTTGATCTTAGCAAAGTGCACCTTTATCTCAGAACACTGGTGTCGTGCCCCCCCCCGCCCCCAAACTTGTCTCGCTTGAAACCGTCATCGCCGTTTTCTCTTTTGTGCCCACTTTTAAATACCAATGAGTTTGTACTTCGTAAGTCATGTCGATTTTTTGAGTTTTTACTGTTGCAGATGAAAAAGTCTACATGACGTAGCATTGACATAGCAATAATGTGGCCATCTTATCTGATAACACTGGCCATGTATCTAGTGCTGCAGTAATTAGATTAGTCATCAGCCTTCTTCAACACTTTTGGGAGAGGATGAATTGTATGTCATTGTTGGACAGAAACATTGCTCCAATCCCAATGAATCAACTGCGAATATATTCCAGCTTTTTTTGCTTCTTACTTTGGATATTTTGGGCTTGTGAGTTGGTTATTTGGGAAACAACAATCCCAACACTTTCTGGCATTTCCGACAAGGCGGGAACTAATACAGTAACCTGGAAAATACCCGAGTTTAATGAATAATGAAAACCGCAGTTTTTTTTTTGTTTTTGTTTTTTTTGGCGCCCTGTGCCGTGATCCTTGAACCCACAGGTGCGATCAAACACTGTATCCCGAATGTTTCTTTTTTATTTTTTTTTATTTTGTCAGAGCGTGTCGTGTGTTCCCAGTGGCCCCGTGATTCCCATCTGTAATTACATCAGACCGGAGTGAAATCATTACTGTGTGCACAACCAGGTACATGGAGACAAGTCCCTTATCTTATCGCCCCTGAGAATTATCCCTCGAGCTGTTCTTAAATAGTGGAACAATTCCATATACGAAGGCACCGTTTCCCCCGCCGCTCTCATTTAAAGTTCAGATTCAAAATGCTTATTCTAATGCCGCTTTAGCTTAAAACCTGCAAACTATTATAATTCTCCTATGTTGACCCGCGTCACGTGTCCCAAGTAGTTTGGGAGAGACCACATGTGAGCCTGTAACTGTAGCGCAAGGATTAAAGTTGTTCATCTCTGACAGATTTCTGACCTGGATTCTAAAAAGGATGTTAGCGACGGGCGTGTGCGTTTCAAGCAGCCGCGGGAGTCTATTTTCACCGGGAGCTGTCGAAAGAATTATTTCCATAAAAGACGCAGTGTTATTTTGATTGGTATTTTTCTCCGAGGCGGCGCGTTCGCTCGCACAGGTGCTCGAGGGCGGCCGGAGCACGAGGCCAAGGGGGCGCCGACACGCTTGCGCTCACAGCTGCCTCCATCTTTTAGATCACCGGCCCCTCGCCATGAACTCAGTGACGCCGAGTGATCAAATTATGTCATTAGTGCGCCTGGTCAAGTGTTCAGCTGCGCATCGGCAGACGAGCCTCCGCAGACTTGCGTTTTGTCGTCAGGGCGCGGGACGTTTGTTAGTCGCTGACCTCCTTTTCATTATGTTCGCGAAAGGAGTGTTTCTGATTGTTTAACATGCGGGGGGTGCGTCACTGCTTTTACAGCCGGCGGATCCGATCGGATCGGCAGTCTGAAGTCCAGCGAAATGTCACGTAGCTGAAAAGAGAAGTTACAATACCAAACGTCGTTGACGTCAGACTATTTTCGGCACGAGCGGACCGGTCGTGTGCTTCCCGCAGGCTCCTCCGTGGCCACTTTTAACACGGATGCTTTATTTCATGCTGGTTTTTCCTGACTCTGCTCAAGAAATGAGGTGATTTTTGCTGCCGCGGCACTTCGGTCTGCCCGTTCAGGCCCGGGTCCGGGGCCGCCGTTCGGCCGTGGCCGTCCAGTTTCTAAAATGAAGATTTAGCACACCGCGTCCTCTATACTCTACGCCGCCTGTCACACGGCGAAGACTCTAGTAGCAGCTGTGCCGCACAATGGCGAGTAGGACTGGCTGGGACTTAAGTGTCAGTTATTAGCCCGGTGGCGGTCAGATGTGGTTTGGTTGCCGGTTGAGTTCAGACGCAAAATAGAGATTTACTATTAAGGGGTTAGGTGATGATAAATGGGCAAATCATTTCATTCTGAATGTACACAGCCCAAAAAGAACGTCCTCCCACTGGAGTGAGTGGATGCTCCCACGTTTTCTCACGAAACTGCACCCCCCCCCCCCCTTTTTTTTCTACGAATTTTAGACGATTCATATCTATTAATGTTGTATTATTCCAGCTGCCCTTTCCATCTCTTTTTCAAGATTACTGGTCAGCAAAGGGAAAAGATTTTTTTTTTCTCCGGGAAAAGCTTTCTTGTGTTCAATTCAAATCAGAAAATCTGCATTTTAATTTGAGCCTTCACTCCTTCCATAATTGGAATAATCCCCCCCTTCCTCATCCACTGGGCATGAAGGCTAACAAGATTTTCTTTTTGCAAAAAATCTGATCTGTTCCCTCTCCTCTGACTGTTTCGATGAACACTTAACAGGCGGCTTCACTGCTGCATTTTCCATCTAATGTTATGTGGAAGCCCAAATGACCCCCATGGGTGTTAGGGTTAGGGTTAGGGTGAGCTCACCTCACCTCACCTCCATGAGGAAGTCCAAAGAAGTCGCTGCCCGCCTGTCTCTTGATTTTCAAAACACTGAAAGTGAAGTAACGTTAAAGATGATGAGAATTTTGTCGCCGCTGTTTATATTGTTGCAGGTTGTGTTGAAATGCCATAGAAATTGTTACTTGTTGGATAAAACTATCTCATGTCTGATCAAGTCTTTGTGATTTTTCTAGAATCCTGCAACAATAACGCGCATTCTTCTGAGTCACTTCAACTGGGACAAAGAGAAACTAATGGAAAGGTAAGCGGCGCCGAAGTCCACCCCTGGCTGTCGCCGCCGCACGTGTCGTCCGCGAGACCTCCAGAGCTCTTAACTGGTTTGGTCTCACCTCCCGCAGGTATTTTGATGGCAACCTGGACAAGCTTTTCTCAGAGTGTCACGTCATAAACCCCAGCAAGAAACCCCGGATCCGTCCACCAATCAACACAAGATCGTCGGCGCAGGATATGCCGTGTCAGATCTGCTATCTGAATTTCCCAAACTCCGTGAGTGAATGCAGCGACGTGGTCGCAAAGGCGAACAAGTCGAGAGCCGGTTCGGGTCTTCTAAGTCGCGGTTTAAGGATAGGGACCTTACCGACGCTGAGGGGATGTATACCGCCGGGCCGTCCGACCGCAGCGCGAGCATTAACGTTGACATTATCGCACCGCCTCGTTGGAAAAGGAGACCCCAGAATGTTCTGTCAGTAGCCTGGGCCACAGGACTGGAAGGAGAACCGGGCAACGTTTCACCCCGGCTCCGAGCTGAACAAGAAAACTGCACAGCTTTTGTTCGTTGCCCGTCAACGTGTTACATTCACTAACATAACAAGTTTCCACGCGTCTCACTGTCGGGCCAAGTTCGCACGCCGCGGCGTCCGGACGCACTCTGTGGATGCAGAAGGAGGTCGAGTGTAAAATAACGCCAAACAAAGTTAAGCCACCACAGCACTCGCGGCACACCAGGGATTACTCCAGAGATGCCGCTTCCGAGTTTTCAGAAGGATTAATTCTTCCGCCAGCTCTTGAGATCGAGTGAATGGCGCTTCGGAGAGAAACGCAGAGCGTTTTGTCGCTTATTCAAACTGCGCGTTAATTCGTTCTCGAGCTGCGCGGTCCCTCCCTTTCCTTCATTACCATCTTTGTCACACCGCCGTTAGGCTGCTGTTGAGCCCAGCGAAGGTTCAGAGCAACGCCTGGCCTGCTCTGTGCACCGAAGATGTTTCAGGAACAAACTTGTCCTTTGAACTCCAGTTTGGGACCTGAGAATGCACCGATTCACTGTGGCACACTTCTTGCTACCGCGGCCTGGTGCCTGCACCAGAGTCTGTCTGTCTGTCTGTCTGTCTGTCTGTCTGTGTGTGTGCGCACGCCTGCGCTCAGTCTAGAAAAAACACTGCTTGTGTCCATCGTTGCTCAAACTATATAATCGGCTAATTTAATCACTTGCCGCGTTTCGTTTGATTTTGTCTAATGAGCGTCCAAAACTGGAAGCGTTTGAGATTTAAAGGTTATCTGCTTTAATTGAGAGGAAAACGGCTCAGAAGAAGTGATGGGAGTGTGTGAGTGGCGCGAGACTTGAATGTGTTGGCTAGAATGTACATAGGAGTACCAAACAAATACCCAAACTTAGAACACATGCTAATCAAATGCTTCAAAATGAGCTCCCTCCTCTCCCCCTGGACTGTATAAGTATTTGAAACACGGTGTTCTATTTAACACACAAAGTGATCGCAAAGCTCAGCAACATTCCCTGTTGATGCAAGCACTTATCGTATAATAATACCAGATTTAATTAAATTTTGCGGATTTCCTCAACAATAGAGGTCGGGCCCGTCGGCAGGTATCTCTAGGCAGGTACGGCAACGGACCGATGTCAGCACAAATCATGTTTCCTCATCGGTGACTATTTTAATTATCACTCCGGTCGCCTGATAAGCATGAAGAATCCCTGCAATCCCAGAATCCCCCGGAGAAAGCCCCCGCCGCGGCCCGACGTGTGCCGCCGCAGACTTTGCTCTAGTGAGCCGGTTGGTTAAACACACCTTATCAGACTCGCCCTGATACGTACCTTCACTCACACGTCCCGGCGGGCTGAGAGCCCTGATAATTCCAGATGTGCGGCGCATGAGAAACGCCACTTTAGTCAATGATCATCCAGGGCGCCTCGGTGCCGGGCAGGGGCTGAGAATCCCCGGCCCGCGGAGCGTTGTTATATTCAGGAAATCGCACGTCACCGGCATGGTGAATATATTAAGATAAGCCAGGGGTCCATAATAATTAAACATTTGAATTTAATGGCCACTCTTTCCCGCTAACTTCCAATGAAACCTCATTTCATTACTCTAATAAAACCACCCGCGACGCCTGACCTAGCCGGGGCTCCCCAGGCTTCTCTGGCTGAACGCCGTTCACACCATCCATTCCGCAACCCCAAATGAAAGTTGAATGCAGATTTGTCAGACGCACATTTTGTTTGACAGGCTTAAAGTGATCTAAATGAATAACCCTGGTCACCACAGTGATGAAGAATATTAGTCTGCCTGTAATTAGACGGCTCCCGATCAGCCGGTGGGGTTAGAACAGGGCTGAGTGAGATAGATTGGATTTGGGGTTGCGTGATATAATTTCAATTCACAAGGCTTCCCGTGTTGATGGTGCATCCGCGGCTGATTTAAAAGGAATCACCAAACCGTCACGACGAAATCACCAATGGCTCTCCATCCTGTTGAAGGATGTAGCGCAACGTACGAGGCCAGGCTGGCAAGCCTTTCAATCATTATGATTGATTTTTGGATTCGATTTATTTATTTATTTTCAAAATCAAAATAGAAGGCGGCGTCCTGAGATTTGTCACGATACGAATATTTGATTCTTGAGAATGTCCTCTCATGCCGTGTCCTCTCCATCTTACCCGAAGTCAAAGTAGACGCCTCTCCCTTGCAGTATTTCACCGGCCTGGAGTGTGGACACAAGTTCTGCATGCAGTGCTGGGGAGATTACCTGACTACCAAAATCATAGAAGAAGGAATGGGACAGGTACGCGTGGCCTTCTCTCCTAACAAGGCAAGGACATACTGACCAGTGTTGGCGCTAACTAATAACTCTTCCTCTCCGCGTTGCCTTCACAGACGATTTCTTGTCCCGCGCATAGTTGTGACATTTTGGTTGATGACAACACAGTCATGTGAGTATGCCTTTTTTATTTTGGATGTCTTTTTGTAGCCTTTGGTAAGCAAACGCCCAAAGAGGACAGGGCGCCGTGACGGGGAAGACGAGACTGAACTGTGTTCTCGTTTATGTGAACGCGCTGATATAAACACCGACCGGCGTCACTATTTACTTCTAGTACTGTTGGCAAATGTCAAAGCTGTTGGTCTTCTGTCGGACTTCAAGTTTAAACGTGGCAAAGAGCAAACGTGAAGTAGTTTGACCATCCGCGGAATCTAGCGAATATGTACTTGAATACGTTAGTTTTCTCGAAATGTTTTTTTTTTTGTGTACATCCGGTGAACAGAAGAATGAAAATCATTACTTTTCTTACCTACATTTTTGCCGTTCCAAACTGAACTTTGCCCCACATTGGGTTTCTAGCCGGGCCGCATTTTTGCAGTGTTTTACATGGATTTTTAAGATGCATACCTCCATACATGCTCAAACGCGGGGACATTAATCTCCCGGGTCAGCTCTTAAGCCGACAGTAATCATCTTAACCTACATAGTGATATCGCCGACTAACAAGCCACCTGATAGCGTTGTCATTGATCAGTTTGGGTTGCAGCGCAGTCAAATTGGAGACACCGCCGGGCCAATATTTTGTATTTATTTCACCAAATCAAATCAGTGCCTCCTGCGTGGTTTGGTTTCCGATGGCCATTAATGACACACCCCTCGGAACGCGATGTCCCCTAATTCCGCGTGCGGCCACCACGCGTAGGAACAACTGCGACCCCGACGGAACTGCCTGTCTGAGTTTCATTTGGTGCGATGGATCTGCCCGGCCCCCCGCCTCCCCCGGGGCAGAGTCCCGGTGGCTTTGCCCTGCAGAGCCAATTACGGCCTGCAGCCTCATTAGGGAGGGATTTTGTTCCAGGACCGGCCAATATCCCCACAACAACACAGAAGAAAGTGAACGCGTGAGCTGCCGGGCGTTCCCGGACACTTCGGTGTGGCCGAGATGCGGATTTGTGTTTGAAGTGGATTGGCGGTGGGGTCTTGCAGCTTTTGGCTGCAGCGATCAGTCTGTCGTAGATATCATTCTCCTGAGCCCAACGTGAGGTTCCATGGCGTTCTCTAGCCCCGCCCCGACTATCATTAACATCCAGCAGAATCCGAAGGAAAAAAAAAACAACCGTTATCGGGCGGAAATGCAGGCGTCTGCTCCCTGCTGATAGTTGCGACTTAAGAGAGGCTCATCGGTTGACGAGAAATATGGCGTCCTTTTCCCGATAGAACCGACGCACCCGCCTCAGCCCGTCGCAAACCCCCGTGATTGCGGTTTTCCATTTAGTATTCGGTGAAAACCGGATGCTAAATAATTTTTCCGCACGCGTCTATTCTCTTCATCCGAGTTGACCTTGAACACGCTCGCTTGTTTTTCCCGACGGGCCTTTGGGGCCGATCGCAGTGACGTCATGTTCACGCCCCGCGGGTCGGCCGCGGAATTTCCTCTTTCAGCTTTTATGGGAATAAGCCGGGATACAAAACAGTCTCAATTAATCACTGCTTTCAAGTTACACTGTTGTGTCAGACATGTATGTTATGAAGGGAAGCCTTATAAATAATTTGTGTCCTCCTACAGGCGACTCATAACAGATTCAAAAGTCAAGTTGAAGTACCAGCATTTAATTACGAATAGTTTTGTAGAGGTAAGCCTTCTTCTCCCAAACGTTGTGCACGGAGGGGCCTTTTTCGTCGGCGGCTCGGCCCGAAGGATGACGCGCCTTTTGTGTCCCTCCCCCCGTTTGTCCTTTCAAAGTGCAATCGACTGTTAAAGTGGTGCCCCGCACCGGACTGCCATCACGTCGTCAAAGTCCAGTACCCAGATGCCAAGCCCGTGAGGTGCAAGTGCGGCCGTCTGTTCTGGTGAGGGCTTCCCGACCAGCGCGATCTAACTGTAGTCTGCCGAGGAGGCGCGAGACTGACCTGTTCTGTGTTCTACTCTCAGCTTCAACTGCGGAGAGAACTGGCACGATCCCGTCAAGTGTAAGGTAAACAAAACCGGGGGCTTGTTTGGGTCTTTTTGACCCCAAAGTTATAGAAATATCATCCGTTTTCCTTTTCTTGCACGAAGCCGATTGTTTCATGCGCTCCTTTTCCTTTTCTTTTTAAGTGGCTGAGAAAATGGATCAAAAAGTGCGACGACGACAGCGAAACTTCCAACTGGATTGCGGCGAACACAAAGGTACGGAGTCGACGGAGAGCCGGTTTTCACTACGGACGAGAAAATGAGGATTCGGTGATTGTGATGAGAGGTGTTTTGTGTTTGCAATACGACAGCCATATAGGGATTTGTTGAAGATGTAAGCAGACGTGATGTGGGAATGTGGGAGCAGCACTGCCACTTGAGACGCTGCACCCACATCTGATAATGCATCTTAAAACCAGACACGTATGTGGCACTAGCATATAGGATGCAGTCTATTTTTGGCGAGCGGGTGGGTGTCTTCAGATTCTCCAGAGCTATAAAAGGCCGGTCGACCCATTTCTGCCCACCGCCGTCTTCAGAAAGACACGCTCGCTCCATCATCCGGGCTGCGAGGTCCCTTTCAGCCAACGGCGCCCAGACCGGTGGAAATGACCCCGTCACGCATCCATCACGGCCGTCGTTTTTTCTATGAAAAAGTGAGCCGGCCCCTCTTTGGCCCCGGACGGGGACATAACGCTGGCCCGCCTCCGCCCTCCCCGCCCCGCCCCGCCCCTCCCTGCGTGCTGTAGTCCGCAGACACCTGCCGGCACTCGCGGCAAAGGAGAGCGGTAACACTCGTCCCGGAGCTGTGATCGGCGCCCTCCTGCCCCTCGGATGTGGAACCAGGCCGGACGCCACACATGAAGACCCGAGTCGTGCTTCAATTACAAGCTGGTGCATTTTGAATGGTTTCCTCCTGATAGTCTCTTGGCTGCAAAGTGCCAGCCAGAGAATCTTCCTCACTCATAACAAAGAGCCTGAAGTTGATCAAACCCGTGCAAACAGCACCCCAATCCCCCCAACCCCTCCGTACCAACCCCCCGTACCACCTCAAGTCCTTCGCTGCAATCTTTCACCGATGGCCATGGAACTACCTCTACGGCGTTCCTTGTGCAGCAGCAAAGCTCTGCAGTCTGGCTGCCTTAGGTTTTGCTGTGTGGAGTTTGCAGTCATGGGCGGGCACACACACACACACACACACACACACACACACACACACACACACACACACACACACACACACACACACACACACACACACACACACACACGCTGGAATGCGACCACACCTGACTTTTTGATTCTTTTTGGAGGGTGACGAGCCCCGGGCATGGCTTCAACTGTGGGCGGTCGGTAAATGTGGCAGCAGCAGAGAAGCAGCATCCTGCTTAGAGATAGAAATGTGTGGCTCGAGTAAATAAACTGGGATCATCTGCAGTTGAATCGAAGGAGAACGACTCATCCTTCTTTTCCCCCGGCAGGAGTGTCCGAAATGCCACGTGACCATCGAAAAAGATGGAGGCTGCAATCACATGGTTTGTCGGAACCAGAACTGCAAAACCGAGTTCTGCTGGGTCTGCCTGGGTCCGTGGGAGCCCCATGGTTCTGCCTGGTAAGAGCCGGCGCCTCCGACGGCAGGTTTTAGTAAAAGACAGTGGAGGCGGTCGAGCCCGAAGCGAGCCGTCTCCCGCTGATGTCTGAGAGAGTTACTGAGCCGCTGACGATAAACACACACTATTAACAACAATCCTGGTGATAGAACCCCTTTCTCCCCCTGAGGATTATAATTTCAGATTTTATTTTAAGGCTGCATTTGTGATTCTGCTCTGCTTTGGTTCATATGAAAGGAACTTTGAAGGCCCGCTGTGACTTGTCCCCAATGCATCCTGGGAAGCAGCGACACCTTTCCATTTTCTTTCCAGTTGAAAATACCGTTCTTCCACCAAGTGTCACGGAAACATGCAAGTAGTCAGAGTAATATCAGGGAGTCGTTGGAATCAGACATTGCCGGCTGGTATTTTAAAGACCCGTTTATGTTTTCATCAATAGAAAAGGGGTATCTTACCTCATCCCCCCCCTTTGGGTAAATACATATAGATTTAGTTTTTCTATTTTGGCTTTTCCATTTTTCTTTTCTTTTTTTATTTTTATGTGTTCCTATGCCTATGTTTCTGGTAGAAGAATCCGTCTGTATTTATGGCCAAGTGGGTTCTGCATGTCTCCCATCCCATCATACACTGCAGTAGAAGTACGATTCTGTACATGAAGGCAAAGCTCACGTTCCCGCCTTTAAATGGACTTTTCTGTCTTTAACACGGATGTAATGCTTTTGCAGCTCGGTCTGGTTTTTCTGTCCCTTTCCTGGAACCCGCCGTCTTTCGTCGCCCCGCTCGTCACTCAGACATGAATTCCTATCCGGAAACGTACATACCGGAGTGCGGCCTCTTCACGCTCCCTCCGCTTCATTTCCGAGTTGGCGCCCGACAAAGAGCAGCTGCTGCGTTTGTGTTTTCACGGTACTTTCCCCCAGACGGGCGCTAGATTGACACGTCCTCTGCTTGTAACATTGCAGGTACAACTGTAATCGCTACAATGAAGACGACGCCAAGGCGGCTAGAGACGCTCAAGAGGTAAGAAACGACCCTGACACTGATGCTCAACAGTTAGAAAACCTCACACTTTGAGAGGAACTCTGGGGGAACGCTGAGGCTGCGGGGAGGAGAGCAAGAAGCTGGAGGATCTCAGGTTCTCGGGGTCACAGTCAGGAGCGTAGGAGAGTGTGGAGAAGAAGCAAGTTCAAGGAGGTTGGAATGGGTGGAGAAAGGTGTCAGGGGTATGAAGAGATAGAAGAACATCAGCCAGAAGGAAAGGAAAGCTGGAGGAGACGCTGGTGAGATGATCTACAAACACTGACAACGACCTGAAGACAGGAGGCAGAGCTGGAGGTGGCAGAGATGAAGATGATGAGGTTCTCTTTGGGAGCGACCAGGATGGAGAGGATCTGGAAGGAGTCCATCAGAGGGACGACACATGGTAGATGTTTTGGAGAGAAGGTCAGAGATGGTTGGGTCATGGACAGAGGAGGGAGAGGGAAGATATTGGAAGATGGATGCTGGAGTTGGAGGTCTAGAGGAAGACCAGAGAGAAGATGGATGGAGGTGGTGAGAGAGGAGATGAAGGTAGTTGGTGTGAGAGAGGAGGATCCAGAGAACAGGGTGAGATGGAGAAGGTGGATTCACTGTGGAGACCCTGAAGGGAAAAGACCAAAGAAGAAGAAGACAGTTTTTCTGTGTCAGTGGCCTGGATTATGTCCTGTGTTAGGAGCTGTTCTCTGACCTGGATTACATGAAGACAACATACTTCATATTTTGTGCGGTAGCCTTCATTCATAGCAGTGTGGTTCACCGTGTATTTTTATATCTGCCGTTTCCAAGCGTCCCTCTGAGTCATGGTCACGATGAAGTAGAGAGTCTCTCATGTCGGTTGGAAACGGCACGGCGGCATGGAGACGCCAGCAAAGCCCCGGAGGCGGCCGCTTTTGGATGCAGTCGAGTTTATTCCATAAAACCACTCCTGTTTCGTCTGAAAACGGGACTTTCTTTCGCTTTTCGGCGCCTTTCGAAGTCAAACGCCCGCCTGACGAGCCTCGGACACTTTGGAACGCCGCACGCCCGCGTACATTTGTTTGGCGCCCTCTGTGCCGCCGCCGCTGTTTCCACTATTTTCCTCCCGCACGTTTCAAGAAGGTTTCTTTTGGACACGGTGCGTCTGAGCGACACCAACAGAAAGGCCTTGAAACGTGTGCACGTACACCCGCGCGCCTCTGGGACGCAGCTGTTCCGTAGGCGTGGCGGAAACTCCTTCTCCGTGGCTGCGTTTCCTTTCCTTCACCCGCTCGTGAGATGCAGGCGCCGCCTCAGTTGATGAATTATTATTATCATAATAGGAGCGGGAGAAAAGCCCAGGCCTGGCGGGCCGGGCTGACCGCCGCTCCCGCAGACTGACCTGAATAAGATGCTAATACAGGCGCTGAAAACGTGGGCTCTGTTGTGTGCAGCGCTCCAGGGCGGCCCTGCAGAGGTACCTGTTCTACTGCAACCGCTACATGAACCACATGCAGAGCCTGCGCTTCGAGCACAAGCTGTACGCTCAGGTCAAGCAGAAGATGGAGGAGATGCAGCAGCACAACATGTCCTGGATCGAGGTGCAGTTCCTGAAGAAGGCCGTGGACGTGCTGTGCCAGTGCCGCTCCACGCTCATGTTCACATACGTCTTTGCCTTCTACCTCAAGAAGAACAACCAGTCAATTATTTTTGAGGTACGTTCACGTCGCCCGCGTTCCGCGGAGGGCGGATCACGCTTGCGTTTTTTCCGTATATTCTTGATATTCCTGATCGCTGTGGTGTCGCGGATGACAAATCGGACGGCTCGGTCTCGGGCGGGCAAAGACGTCCCCGACCTATAAATCTTGTGAAAGCGAACGCTTCTCTCAGTTGACCCTCGGCCGCCTGGCGAGGACGGGACGCGCGACCCGTTGAATTTGAGCATTTGTAGACCCGCAGCATTTTAAACACTTGTCATGAATTTGAGTATTTGTAGATCCTCAGCATTTTAAACACTTGTCATGAATTTGAGTATTTGTAGATCCTCAGCGCTGTAAACACTTTGCAATTAGTCTCAGCCGCCGTCGGCCACGTTTAGCGGAGGGCCGCGCAAACGCTTTCTGAAATGCTCGCCGGGGCTGAGAACCGACTGCGGTCACACAGGCGGTGACTTCCTCCCAGACGGCGAGCAGTGGGCCAGCCGGAGCTCGAAGCCCCGCTTTAACCCTCAGATGTGGACTGAGCCCATGTTTCCCCCCTCAGAACAACCAGGCGGACCTGGAAAATGCCACCGAGGTGCTGTCAGGCTACCTAGAGCGGGACATCTCCCAGGATTCTTTGCAGGACATCAAGCAGAAAGTACAAGATAAGTACAGGTCAGCTCCCCCCCAGAACAAACAGAAACCGATCCCGACCGAGCGCGCGGTCGCGTTGGAATGGTTTTGAGATCTTGACCAAACCTTGTCGTCCGCAGATACTGTGAGAGCAGGCGGAGAGTTCTGCTACAGCACGTGCATGAAGGCTATGAGAAGGACTTGTGGGAGTACATAGAGGATTGAGGACACGTCCCGATGCAACGGACTCTTGAGTATCTTGACAAAATAGAGCGCTGATGCAATTTAACAGGGCAGCACGGGCCTTCTGCCGCCTCTCTTTTGGCAAACCAACCA
Organism: Fistularia commersonii; assembly: GCF_037954325.1. Taxonomy (NCBI): domain Eukaryota; kingdom Metazoa; phylum Chordata; class Actinopteri; order Syngnathiformes; family Fistulariidae; genus Fistularia; species Fistularia commersonii. The sequence goes on from NC_141300.1 coordinate 18,054,563, forward strand.
CTTTTGCATCATTTTTTTTTTCCTGGATTTGTTTAACAAAATCTAAGTAAATTATATTTAAATAAAAAGGTAGAGTAATAAAACGAAAAAGAAGAGTGTACTACAGTATTGTTAGCAACAGAGTGGAGTCTTGAGAAAGCAGAAAATTCCATCTTAAACAGAATACAACCTCTTGGCCTGTATTGTAACCCCCCCCCCCCCACCTCCTGCGAGCGATCTTATTTTCCTGTTTCTTGCTTGTGAATCTTCTGTTTTTCGGATTTGATTACTTTTTTTTTCCTCCTCCGTTAGCGCGGAAAAACAACACAGCTTTAAATCGTCCTCGCCATGTCTGCAGTCACGCAATTAGATCCTCGTCCTGGCGGTCGAATGTCGGGTAGGTCGATTTGCAAAAGAGGTGGGGCGGGGGGGGGCGGTTTGCAAAGACATTTCAGGTGGGGGGGGGCGAAAGAAGAAAAAAAGGATTTAAAAAAAAAGAAGACGAAAACGACGAGTCTGTATTTTTCAATTTTTGTAAATAGTCCATTTGCATGGGAGTTGAAGCAGGAGTGGCACGCGTTTGCATCATTTTTGAAATATTTATTCTTTGCAAAATATTCGAGAGAAAGAAAAAAAAAAAAAGAGAGAGTTTTACTTTTCGCCACGTAGGTCGAGTCTGCACTGCTGCCGGCGTGCCGGGAGTTCGGGGAGATGTTTTGGCAATAAAAGCACCCCCGCCCGCGCCCGCGCTCAGCACCCCCACCCTCCGTTAGCCTACCGGAACCCCAGAGCAGGGAAGGACGGGATTCTCCTCCGTGCCGAGCGATGGGTTCGGGACTCGCTCGCCGCGCACCAAAATGCTTAGTTTCTCTTTGGCGTGTGGAGAGAACAAAAATAAAAAAGGTAGAAGGCGTCGGCCCCGCGTCCCTTTTGATTCTAATATTTTTGCCGTGTCCTCTCTGTTGTTTTTAGACGTTTAAAACATTTAAAAACGTAACCAATTAATTGCAAGAGCCAAACTGAGTGACATTCACTCTAATTTTTTTTTGTTTGTTTTGTTTCCTTCCCCCTCTCTTGACCCGACGTGGCTGGAGGCAGCCCTCCCACAGCCGGGCGCACCTTCCAGGGGGACGGGACGAGGGTCGCAGAATGTACCGACGGCCGCTGCCGCCATCGGGCCGGGCCGCTGTCAAACAGGGCCGGGTTGTTGTTGGGGGGCGGGGGGGCGAAGGGGGGGCGCAGGACCGAGCATTGCTTTAAACGGAAGCGACAGGTGGACTTGAAGGATTCTTTGACAGACGAGGTGCTTAGAGGCAAAACCTGTCGAGGTTGTAGGACTGTTTTATAACGCTGTTATGCTTTTGCATTCAAAACCTGTATTTTTCTTTCCCCCCTCCACGCACGGGATGAGGATTTGACATAGAAATGTGAGCGCGCGCCCACGCCCACACCCGCTCCCACACCCACGCCCACGCCCACACCCACACCTCTGCAGGTTCTGCATTATCTTGTGCGGCGGCGGCGATAATGCCGGGCGCTCTCTGCTTTGCTAACGCAGTTTTTTCGCGTCTCTGTGACGCGGCGGTCGTCACAGGGTTGACCAGCGGGGGAGGGGCGGGACCAGGAGAGGAGGCGGCGGGGTCAGGGGTCGTGAACCCGGTGGGGTCAGGGGTCGTGAACCCGCGGGCGCCGATGCAAGCCGGAAGATGACACCAAAGTGTCAGCCATGGTCATAGCGCACCCCTAGCCCAGGTTTCAGATCTCTGGGGAATTTCTCTCCCAAATGCTTCTTATGTGTTCAACCTTATTATTTTATCCTAGCAAAATTATAAACTGTATTGTTTATTTGAATAAATGTCATGAGAAATCTCATTTCTCTGGGGAGTGTCTGTGTGAGTCATTAGAGTAGCGCCGATCGCCTGTCGACCCCTCGAGACCTCGGGCGTCATCTGCGGTATCTTGTCGAGGCGCTTGTCTTCCAGCAGAGCCCCCCCCCCCCCCCCCCCCCCCCCCCCCCCCCGTGAAAAAAACAAAAAAGACTCTGCAACCTTTAGGAAAGTCATGTTTTGATTTGTTCTTCACCACAACAACAGCAGCAAATAAAATTAAAAATTAAAAAAAATTTTTTTTTTTTGCACCCGGTGTACGTGCAGGTTGTGAGATAATGACGGCGTGTTTGTATGATGTCACTTTTTTTAACTCCTATCAATTCACAAACCGTTGCTCGGTTAAAATATACTAACAAAAGATGGACTTGATTTTCCTCCCTCCCTCCCTTCTTTCCTTCCTTCCTTCCTTCCATCCTTCCCTCCTTTCCATCCTTCCTTCCTTCCTTCCTTCCCTCCTTCCTCTCTCCCTTCCTTCCATCCTTCCTTCCTTCCTCCCCTCCTTCCTTCCTCCCGTCCTTCCTTCCTTCCTCCCCTCCTTCCTTCCTCCCGTCCTTCCTTCCTCCCTTCCTTCCTTCCTCCCTCCCCTCCTTCCTTCCTTCCTTCCTTCCTTCCTTCCTCCCTCCCTTCTTTCCTTCCTTCCTTCCTTCCTTCCTCCCTTCCTTCCTTCCTTCCCTCTCCAAGCTGCCGGTAACTGACCGGCTCTAGATGTAACTATTAGGCTCGTTTGCTGGACTCACTCCTGTTTCCGTTGTCTGCTAGTGATTCATAAACCTATTTCAGCGTAAACCAGTTTGAAGTTAACAGAAGCAGCTTCTTGCATCGAGACCCCCCCCCCCCCCAAAAAAAAGACTTTTACTACTTTTTTACATATCTTTTTTTCTTTATGCTATCAAAGGTGTTTTATTTCATATTAGTGTATAAAGACAAATGTGGACAAAAAAAATAGTTGTCTGTTTTGGAGAAAATATTAAAGTGCAAAATGTTGCAAACATCCTCTGGCCTTGGTGGTTGTTTGAGAACGTCGCGTCGGCGGAACCAACCTTCACCCGAGGCGACGTTTGACCGTTTCGGACTTCATTTCCCCGCAGGTTCTTTCAGACGCGCCGCCACATTCTGTCCTCCCATTGGCCCGTTGGCCCGGCACCCGTCTGGACACTTGTGTCCCGTCTGCACCCTGGGAGGAAGCTGGAGAACACGCAGAAGCTGGGACCTTCTCGCTGTGAGGTTGAAGTGCCGAGTGCCACCTTGAAGCCACCATGAAGCCACCTTGAAGCCACCTTGAAGCCACCTTGAAGCCACCATGAAGCCACCTTGAAGCCACCATGAAGCCACCATGAAGCCACCTTGAAGCCACCATGAAGCCACCTTGAAGCCACCATGAAGCCACCTTGAAGCCACCATGAAGCCACCATGAAGCCACCATGAAGCCAGAAGATGCTCAGAAGTCACCGCCGGCAAATCTTTTGAGCTCTCGGTCAGCAACGCCTTCCGTTCCCTCCAATCCGCTGTCTGCGTTTGTGGACAGAATGGATTCATTGGTCCGTTGGTTCTCGCTCGTTCCTTCACAACGGAGCGGGAGGCGGGGTTTAATCTGGACCAATCACCTGCCGACCAAGATCATTTCTCCGTTAATGGAAAAGTGAAGCGAAACAAACTTTTTAAACCCTGTAGGCCTAGTTATTGTTTCAGGTCTTTACTAGGCAATTACATACTTGTCAAATGATCCCGGTGGCCAAATAACTGTTAATGACTGCAGTCGATCCCACTCAACTCGGGTTAGCAGAAGAAATGTTGTGTTTCATCAAAGGATTTGGGCGGAAAATAATTTGCAAAATAATTCCTTTGAGGACTATTCAGTTTCCTGTCTCTCTAAATAACGCCCCCAGTGGCATACGAGTGTATTAAAGTCAGTAAACAAGAGAAACCATTAAGATTTCAACAGTTCTGTACCGTAATTGATTCCAACTTTGAGAGCTTAATAGGTAAAACCTTTGTCAAAAATTAAACTGTGTTGTTTGAGACTCCCTCTTAGCAGTGATGGGCTGCCAGGGCCAGCAAGGCCTTCTCTGCTGGCCTGAGCATACTCAGAAAAGTACATTTAAAAGTCTTTCTTTCTTGTATATCGTATCTGCTTGGTTGCACTGCTTCCACTCTCTTATGGTGTGCTGGAGTTTATGTCCAATCATATTTCCTCTAGCTTGTGTTGTCAGGTTCTGTGAAATCTCCCTGAGGCCTTCAGAGTCGACGGAGCGGGCTCTCGTGCGCCGGAAGTGAGCGGACGCAGCCAGCTGCCCAAGCCAATCGCCTCTCGAGCCTGCGACGCCCAGGCCTGCTCGAAGGCCTTACGGCGGACTTGACAAGATTGCCTCCCGCGATCAAATGCGACCTCGTGGAGACCCAGAAAAGGCGGCAAATATCTGCGAAAGGTCTGTTAGCTCGCGTTGTCGGCAGATTTCTTTGTAACCTGCTACGGCTGAAGGAGGAGACGCAATAGATTTGCTCGTCGATATTTTTTGCAGCACCTTCTTTCTTTGACACACCTTTCACGAAGAGCCGGACCGGCCGAGACCTGCGCTCGCCCAGCGGCCAAGCAGGGATTTTATCTGCAAAGACATCCGTGTTGGTGAGTTCAAGACTTTTACTCCTGTTTTCCACCGGTATTAAACTGATGGTAACAAAATAAAATGACAGAAAATACCCAGAAAAGAAAAAGCGAATTGGGATTAAATAGTAACCTGTTCATTGTTGATTGTTAATGAACCCCATGCATGTGTCTGCACGGGTTCCTCCGGGTTCCTCCGGAAGTCCAAACACCTTTGGTCTCCACATATTTTAATGGCTCTAACACACTTTATGGCACGTGAATGCAAGTGAGTGGTTGTGTGTTTCTGGCGTGTAAATGAGAGGCAACGGTTGTACCGTTACCTCCGGAATATTGAGCACAGCTGAATATGAGCTGCACTGGATAAAGATAATTAAAATGTGTACATATGACGGCCGCGCTCGTCTAGAAGCCACAGGTGTGCACGTTGTAACATGAGATATTAACTTTTCATTAAATCCATAGCGGTCACATCCACATTGCGTACTGGAAAAACTTTTTTCCAGTGTCAGTAACACGGTCGATGAAGAAGGGGAATAATGAAGAGGACAAAGAAAAGTCCAAAACAATCCATTTTCTTCGTCCTCCAGCCCACGTCTCTGGTTCTTCCTCCCGCCACTAAAACCGTTCAAGTCGTCTTCTTCGCCGTCAGAATGGAACGACCTCAGTATTTCACGCTCATTTCTTGGGTCCGATGTGAGGAGGCTAAATGTCTTGGCGGCGTGAAGCTCGTTAGTCCAAACAAAATCCAGAAATTAGTTGCGTCGTCCTTTAAGCTGCAAAGCGTGTGGAGCAAGTAGCGTCTTACAGTCGGCAAACGGCCGTGCGTCTAGACGAGGTGTCGCCCTGTGAACCCGCCTCTCGCCAAAGAACAGCTTGGACACCCGAGTGCAGGTGCAGAGCGATGATGATGCGCCACTGAAGGAATGTGTTGATGCCATGTTGTCTCTTCGCTGCCGGCAGCCGAACAAACACGGACGTGCAAAGGGTTCGAGGCACATTTGCGCCCTCTTGTGGAGAGAAATGAGCATTACATGTAGTTTTTTTTCTGAATAATTTAGACTTAGTCTCGATTTAAAAGCTGCAGATGAAAGTAACAACATGACAGCGGACGTGTCCTGAAGAAAACATTTATTTTACAACAGGTCGGACGTTCGAAACAGTTCTCTAAAAGCCCTGGGAACAAAATGAGGTAAAGGCCCTGAATTTCACGCAGCCGCCGCTTCTTCTAAAGTACAAAACGTAAAAAACAACGCGGAGACGACAAAAAGATTCTCCCATCCTGTAAAACTTCTCCAGCAGCTCCAGCGGACACGCTCTGTCCACCGTTAGTTTTATAAAAACACACACACAAAAGACAAAAAAGCTGCAGGTCCTTCAAACGACACAACAAATTGTGGTCCAAACTAAATGCCAGCTATCTGCTCTCTCTGGACGTGTTGGCCCGCGGGAGTGGAGCGCCGACCTTCTGCCGGCGCTGATAATCCACTCTCTTGAGGCTCCGCTCGCGGCAGAGGCAGCGTTCGGCCCTTTGCTCCTCTAAAACGGCGTACCCTCGTTACAACCCCTCGTTTCTTCGGATCTTTGTGCGTCTCGATGGGTTCTTGTACCTTTTCCGGTGATATTTAATGCGCTGGACGCTTCAGACATAAATGTTTTTAAAACTGAACCTCATAAATCATCTCCGAGGTCTTCTACGTCGCGGGAGCGACCGACCAGCCTGGCCTTTGATTGGCAAGGATTGATTGATAAGGAAATTCCGGCAGGGAATGTAAACAGGAAGGTAGTTTAGGTTTCATTTTGGGGGAATGTCATTTATGTTGAAAATCGTATGAAGCGTTTATTCTGTCGAAATGTTTTTTGGGCGTGTGAGCAAAGATTTGCCCCGGCGTCACCAGGCGGAGCGACTAAAATCACGGACGTGGCGATCCGGCGCGCTTCCCTTCCGAGCGCTTCGAGTTCTTCGGCTCGGAAACGTTCGTGGCAGCGACGGGAACCGAGTCTTCTATCTTGAGCCAGCCCTTCTGGTAGTCCATCAGCAGCTCCAGGAAGTACCTCCACTCCGGCTCGCTGTCGTAACGGACCTCGAATATGGTCTTCAGCGGGTTCCTGTGGGCCTCGTGGATGGACAGCACCTCTCCTCGGTACCAAACCTCAGACTTGTCGTCTTCCTCGTACAGGTGGCGGATCCTCTTCCCCACCAGGTCCGGGTAGTAGAACCTCATGGCGCGGCGTGCCGTCTGGACGGCGGAGCGCAGGACCCACCTCCGGCGGTGCTGGGCGCTGTGGCAGGCCGACAGGTAAGGGCAGTATTTTATTTTCAAGAGCGGCCGTTGTTTTGCGGCGGAGGAGCGGCGGCGGCGGAAGCCGGCCGTCCTGCCGGGCGCCGCTTTGGCCGTGACGCCGCTCGAGCGGCCCGCCCTCGCCGCCCGGGACGCCTCCTCGCGACGCCTCTTTTTTCTTTTCAGCTCCTTGGCAAACATCCTCTTCAGCTTACCAATCACGCTCTTTGACGCCCGGGGCGATTTTACCTCCGTGTCGCTCGGCGGCGGAGAAAGGTCGTCCGCGGTCAAAGGGCGCGTCCAGGAATCCTCCGGGCTCGTGCTGCGCCAGCGCGCCGTCGACGCTTCCCGCCCGGCGCCGACGGAGTCGCTTCCTCTTCCCTCATCCTCCCCTGTCTTGCTCAGTTTGCTCGCCGTGCTTCCCTTCCCAGCCCTCCACCCGCCCCGCTGCTCCTCCTCCTCCTCGCCGTCCGACCAGCTGCTGTCCAGAAACATCTTCCGCGAGCTGCTCTTTATCCTGCTTTTGGTGGTTTTGCCGCTCAGGTTGAGGTCGGCGCCCCGGAGCTCTACTTGGACCTCCGCCGCCTCCTGGCTCGCAGAGTCGGCTAGTCCTGCAACACAGCGGTTCCAAGAGGTCAGACGCGAAATGAAACACGAATGAACGGCGTGGGCCGGAGGAGCGCGGCGGCGCCTCCGACCTCCAGAGGGGGTTTAAACACCACGCGGCGGGTTTTTCCTCCCTCCAGCTGCGATGCTGCGGAACAAATCTAGCCCTGAGTTGCTAGGCGACCGCGGGCGATTGCAAACGATGCCGCATCCGGCAAACACAGACCAGCCCCGACCTGAAACCGTAGCGCGTGACGGATTTGTGGAACCGAAAGAGGTTGTGGCGACTTCCAGGTGGCGGTCTGCTCGGGGCGGCTGCAGCTCAGCGCAGAAGCACGCCCGACGTGAGAGTTGCATTTAAAACCATTTAACAGCCGCCGTCAACTACCCGAGGACCTCTGTGGGCAGACGTCGTGCCCCCCCCCCCCACCCCGATGAACCCCGTGACCCGAGCTGAAGGCGTCTGGAATCGGGCTCTGCAGCCCAGGGACGTTTGCACAGCTGCTGTACGAGGTGTTTGTCCGCAGCCTCTCCATATCACCGCCGGCTCCGAGGCTCTGCCTGGAGTTTTGACCCTGGATGGGTTGTAAGGAACCCAGTCGGTCCCCGTTCTGCCGGCGCCTCGGCCCTCGGCCCCGACCCCCCCGCCGCCCGGCGACGTCGCTTTGCGCGAGGAGTCGGTATCTTCAGGTCCGGCTCGCGCCCTTTTAGATGGTCATCGGCAGGTCTGGCCGAGCCGCACGCGACTCTTAGGTTCATGTCGAATTTTGTGTGTTTTTTAAAGTACGTGCACAATGTTCTCTGGAACACTGACGCACTCGTGCACTGCTCTGGCGTTCCTGCGCACAGCAAAAATAAACACACAAACACAAAAGTCAACATGAACTTTGAGAGCTGCAGGCAACTCTGGAGCCGCGGGTCGGACGGGACTGATGGACGGAAGAAGAAGACAGAGAAGCCGCCTTCTGCAGGGGAAGAAACCGCGGCTGGACGTGCGCGGCTTCCGCCTTCGCCGCGCGGCTTCAGAGTTTCTCCCGGGGAAAAGGACGCGTCGTCTCTGCCCCGAGCTCATCGCCGTCCCCGAGTGGCCCGCGGCCGGGTCGGCCCACAAACTCAACGCTTCCCTATAAACACGCCACGCTTTAAGCCGGGAAACGGAGGCCTTTCTGGAGAGAGAAGGAGCAGATCTATAAACCACTGAGCGGGAAGACGCGGGAGCTGGAAACCAAGATCCTGCACCGTGATGTAATGGATACTGAGCGGACAGCGGTGCAAGGAAAAATAAATTCAAAATGAAACGAAATGAAAAAAAAAAATACCTGGACTCTCTTTTGGACATCGGGAGAAGCTGAGTCTGTAAAAAAAAAAAAAAATGAAATAAATGGATTTTATGTTGAATATTGATTCTTCACAGAGCCAGTAAAGCAGGACATGGAGGCACTTTGGAGGGGAGACAGACGCTGAGAAAACACGAAGAAAACACGACTCCAAATTAAAATCAGACAAGTCGATGGCGTGCAGGACAAAGTCAGGGAGAGCCGTCCTGCCATATGTGTGAGGCGAGCATCTGTGCACGTGTGCACGCACGCACGCACTCGATCACTCGATCACTCAACTCACCCAGGTGTTTGCAGACGAGGCTGTGGTGCAGGAGGTTGACGGCGTCGGCGTAGACGTCGGGCAGGTGTTTGAGGGACATGAGTCGGCGGAGCCGCGAGGAACAGGCGCGTTTGTGCAGCTGGATGAGGATCTTCTCCTCGGAGAGCGTGGTGGGCCTCAGCTGCACCCGGTGCTCCTGCAGGACGCGGTCGATGAGGTGTCCCTGCACGCCGGGGAACAGCTGCTCCTTCACCACCAGCATGGGCAGGAAGACGGCGCCGGTGCGCATCACGTGCGGGAAAGGGCAGCGCCCCTGGGCGGTGTACTCCCGCAGACGTTCCAGAACCTCCCGCAGCGCCGAGCCGACCTCCTCGTCCAGCCACTCCTCGCGTGCTTTCTCCCCCAGCAGGTGCGACACCCCCCGGGCTTTGGCCGACGGGGACGCCGGCCCGGCCGCCTCGGCCGCCGCGGCCCGGGACAACCAGGCCCTGAGGCGCGGCAGCGGGGACGCCGACACCGACTTGGACACCAGCTTGCGGAGGCGGGAGTGCATCTCGATGAAGTGCTTCCGGGGCGGCGGCAGAGGCGGCGGCGGCGGCGGCGGCTCGGAAAGGTGGGTGTCGGAGAGAAGGACCTTGTAGATGCACAGCTGACGGTTGGGCTCGGAGGTGGGTCTGGTTTCGGGCGGGTGCGGAGGAGTCACGTGATCCGCCTCCTCCGGCGAGGACGAAATCTTTCCAATGGATCCCGGCTCGCCTGGGGGCTCCGTTTCATCGGCCGGCGGCGGCCGGGGGTCGTCGGGTTCACGTTTGCTCTCCGCCGGCATCATGGAGACGGCGCGGACCTCTGCGGGTTCTGTTTTGACGGCGGCCCGGTCGCAGCCCGCCGGCACGTCCACATCGGCTGGATGAATTTCTTCCACCTTAATAATTTTGAACTCGGGCGTTTGCGGCGCGCAGACGGCAGGCGGGAGCTCCTCGGCGTCCGTCCCGCTCCACGCCACAGGCGACCCGGGTTTGAGCTCGCGGCTCTCGGGGCGCAGGACGGACCTCTGGGGCTGAGCGCCGGCCCCGGGGTCCCGCAGGTACACCTGACACGGGGCCAGGCTGAAGACGTTGTCGATGATCGGCATGGGAGGGGAGCTCGCTCTCCCGGAGGGAGAAGGTTCCTCCTCCGGCTTCCGCCGCTTCTTGTCGAACTCCACGATGCACAGCTCTTTCTCCTCTTCTTTCACGTTTGGGGGCGAAGGCGGCGGGCTGAGCTTTCTCTTCCGGTTCCCCCAGGAGGCGGCCGTGGTGCCGCCGCTCACCGCGAGGGGGGAGTAAATGACTTTTCTGTATTTTAAATAATAGTCGGTCTGCGGCAGCCAGGTCGCGAGGGAGGCGAGGGCTTCTTTCTGACGCTTCTCGTCCGGCTCGCGAGCTTCCAAACACGGAGAATCCTGGATTCCGCCGCCGCTCGGGGGAGCGCGTTGGTCCGCGTTCACGCCGGGGACCGACCCGTTCTCGGCTTCGGGGCGGCTCGTGCACATCGGGGCGCCCCGTGTTGGGCTGCGGCGCCGGGGGCGCAGGAGGGCGTGCAGCTGCTGGAGGCGCAGGCCGGCGGCGGGCCGGCTCCTGTGCCGCTGGGCCTCACACACGGCCGGGAGCTCGGCCCAATCGCCGCCCGGGGATATTTCGAGGCGGCCGGCGGGCCACTCGGGCGCCGCCGGCCGCCTCGTCGCCGGCGCTCCCATTTGGTTGGCGCTCAGATGGATCCCGGGGGCTGCGTAGCAGGGATAGTCCAAGCCATGCACAAAGGACTGAGCCGGCTGCGTCTCGGCGCCCGGCCGGCGTGGAGCTATCTCGCTCTGAAAGCGTGGCGGCGGCTGGAAGTGGCCGGGAAGCGCGTGCGTCACCATCAGCGGCGCGTCTTCTCTCTGCTTACCGCCGACGTCCTTGCAATGCGTCCTTTCCTGGTCCGAGCCGGCCTGAGGGAAGTAAAACATCGGGTGCTGCGCGAGCTGGCCATATTTGGACATGTGGGAGCGTTCCTGGTAAACCTCGGAGGCCGCGTGCTCGTAGGAGGGGTGCGGGCCCAGGTAGCCTCTCGAGGACGCCTGCAGATGCTGGCTGGGCTCCCCTAAAGATCCAAAGATGGCGTGGGAGGCGGCGCAGGCGTAGCCGCTGTAGCTCGGCTCCAGGACGGCGGGGAAGGCCCTGGTTCTGCCCGGGCTGTAGATCCCCGCCAACCTCTGCATCTGCTCGGCGCCGGAGAACCCATTCTGCTGCCGCCGCCGCTGCTGCGGCCCGTCCGGCGCCGTCCTCTGCAGGGTCGCTCTCTCGCCTTTACACGAGGCCCCTTTGGTCCAGTCGTACTCGTACCCTGCGGCCGGCGCCCTGTGCACGCCGTGCTCGGTGCCGTACGCCGGCCCCATCGCGCAGCCCGGCTCGTGGCAGCAGGGGTTTGGTCCGAACACCAGCTTGGGCACCGCCAGGTACGCCGAGGTTTCGGCGGCCGCTGACAGATCGCCGCCGGATTTCTGTCTGCAGAGAGCCGCCGACGCCGCGCCGATCGTCCCGGGGGGGTTGCCGTACAGCGTGAAGCCGCGCCCGAGCGGGGCGTCGCCCAATGACGCAGCGTGAGAACGGCCGTCGTCCGACGATCCGCCGCCGCGCCTGTAGATCCTGTGGGTTTGTTGCGGCGTGCCGGGGAGGTGGGCGGCGGGGCCGCGGGGCTCCAGCAGCAAGGGCCTGCTGACGCTCCAGGGCGGCGAGAACTCCGCTTGGTCCTTCCCTCGGGGGTCGTACACAAAGTAGGCGCCGCCGTACGGCGCCGGCGCCTTACTCAGGAATCCCGACACCTCCGGCTGCTCGGACAGTCCCGTAGCCGCCGCGGCCCCGTCAAACAACGGCATCCTGCCGGTGGGCGGCGGGCGCTCGTGCTAATGCAGCGGCCACGTGGCTCCGACGCTGCGGAAACAGAAAGAGACGGTAACTTTTCTTGTCGCGCCTCTCGTACCAGAGGCCTCTTCGACTCGAACGGCGAGTTTCCTGGATATAAGCGGCGAGTCGGGGGCCGATCTAAGTTGCGAAGGCTTTTTATGTAAATGACAGACGTGTTTCGCAGAAACTGGGTCGGGGGGGTCCTGGTGTTAACGGGGGTCGTTAGCTGCAAACACACACACGCCCGAGGACTTACCTGGATTAAAACCCCCGACCCGGTGGCTGTTTTCCAAAACTCCCGACGGGCGATCAGAAGTGACGAGCCCCTCGGACGGGGGGGAAACTCAAGCGCCACGAGAAGAAGGTTTTGACGGTTGTTAACCAGGAAAGGATGCAAGAGAACCTCCGCAGACACCAGGTTACTTTTTAATACCGGTATTTATCTTGTCGACAGAACCTCGCGGAAGAATCTTAGACGCTGGAAACCTTGAATTACGAGTACAACAACTTTTCACTGCGATGGGATCAAAAGCGTCCGGCTCGGGACCGTCTTATGATTTTATTTTTTAGTCACTGATACTTTGTCGCTAAATGAAGCCACACATTTTTAAATGTAACTTATTTGACTTATTTTACGTTTAATATGCAGCAAAGCGTGCACGTTCCATTTAGCAGCACAGCGTAGCATTAAACCAGTAAGTAAAGTGATAGAGCACCAAATAGGAAACTCCGAGTTTATATTTTCTTTTATTATATGTTATTTTTAATTCATTATTTGCCATTCATAAAGTCCATTTGTCCTATTTAAAAACCCATTACTAAAACGGGGGCCTTTCGCTTCATTCCACTGAATGGGATACAGGAGCTCGGCCACTGAACCCATTGATAATCCTAACTTATCCTTTATTAACCCCCGCGGGCAGATTGTTTCTCTGCAGTGAAGTGGTGGGTGAACACACACACACACACACACACACACACACACACACACACACACACAAGCGAGGGCTTCGGCGTGTCGCTCAAGAACAGGTGGACACACCAGGAGCCGCGAATCGACCGGGAACGTTGGCTTCCTCGGACGACGACTTCCTGCGCCGCCGCCCAAAACTTACAGTCGCTACATTCTTAGCCAGAGCGGCTTCTACGTGCGACAGGCGGGTCACACGGTCGGCCCGGCTCAGACTTACAGGTTTTACAAATGAAAAACCACAGCCCAGACCGGTTCGCATATGTTTTTTTTCTGCTTTTCTGCCGCATTTACTTGCGGCAAGTGTACCCGTGTCCTCGGGGATAAGAAGTATCGCCTCGGACTCCAGTACCGCATTTTCCAGACTATTGAGCGCTCCTGAATATAAGGCGCACCCACTAAAAGGAACCAAATAAATCTGTGCACATTCTGTGTAACGCTCCAACACCAAAGATCACTGATCACTGAACAAACATGTTATTGCGGCGCCGTTTTTAAAGGAATGATCACACGATCGAGTCCCTCCTCTTGTTTTTTGCGCCTCTTGTTAGAAATATCATTTCATTTTTACATTGTCTTCAACTTGCTTTGAGAAAAGCCCAAGAAGCCGATAGAAGACGCACGTCGGGCCTTGGAGCTTGGAAACATAGAAAGGCTGCATTTGTCTGAAAACTGCAGGTTCCACGTTGTAACATCAGCTATTTACACAAAAAGTTTTAATATAAATCCATAGCGGTCACATCCACAAATGCGTGCTGGAAATGCTTTTTTTCCCAAACGGCCTCAGTAACACGAGACGAGGGAGATGAATAATAAGTTAGACGAGGAAAAGTCCTCCCACCCATCCGTCCGTCTTCTTTGTCCTCCAGCCGACGTCTTCCTGAAACTTCCACTAAAACCGCTCAAGTCGTCGTCCACTTTGCCGTCTGAATGGACCGGCCTCACAATTTCACGCTCTCTCACGGGTCCGATGTGACGAGGATACATGTTTGGCGGCGTGAAGCTCGTCAACCACAAAAAATCCATAAATTAGCCGCATCGTCGTTTAAGCCGCGGCGCTCAAAGCGTTTGCAAAAAGTAGCGGCTTCTCGTCGGCAAATGACGGTACTTGGTTTCGCATCGCAGCGAGAAGATCTTGGATTCTCAGCTTCTCCGCTGAGGCCAAACACGGGGCCCGGCGTGCACGCTTTGCAAAGAGTTGGAAACCTCGTGGAAAACTACATCTGCACTCTTTCAGCAAACTGTTTTCAGCGGGTATTTTCCTCCCTCACATCCGTCCGTCAGATCTTTTCTCACTGGTGAGACAGATTCGCTCCCAGCGACGGCCTCCAGGTCCTGCGACGCCCTCCAGGTCCTGACCGTAGTTACCGTTTCCATTTGGATCTGTTCCGCCTCCCGTCGGCTCCGTGCCTTGAAGAACTTGCTTTGGCCAAGAAACGGGTGGAAAAGCAGAAAGGTTCGCGTCCGTTTGTCTCCGTAGCTACGATGAGGCTCGTCCGGCGGCGGCCGGGACGAGGGGCGGCAAGATAAAGCCTTTCCCCGCAGTCAAGAAGACAGCGGGAGACGGACGACCCTTTGGAAATTTAAAATGAATGAACACGGCGTACGACGTTGCGGCGGCTCGGACTTCCCGCACCTCAGCCGTGAGGTGGTGCTCGGGGAGATCCGACACACGACGCCGCTCATCTTCAGCTACCGTTTCCTTCCTCGGATCGACTCTAATTCCCAACGTCCTCTAAACAGCACTTCTAGCAGCTCTTTGAACTTTTACGGGGCCGTAATGACGGCTAACTTACTGGGAAAAAGCACCAAAAAGCGCTTCAACAGGCAAACGCCATGATGAGCGACGTACCAATGAGCGCAGAGCGCACGGCCGCCGCCGCGCTACAACGCCTCCACGCGGAGAGCTCGCGAATGTTTGTGTGTTGACGCTCAATTCCAAATTTAATGGAAAACTTGTTTCTCATCTGATCCGTTCGTAGGCCGGGTTCTCCTGTGAGCGGACATGTAAGACCCGTCGTCGGCCTTCTTTTTCTGACCGCTTGTGAACGCCGGGCGCCGCCGCTCCTCGCTCGCCGCTCCTCGCTCGCCGCTCCTCGCTCGCCGCTCCTCGCCCGCCGCTCCTCGCTCGCCTGCAGGATGGCGCCGCAAGATGGTCCGAAAGTACACGGCCGTAAAACATCTGACCTCTGACCCCTGCGGGTCACGGTCGCTCCCTTTGTGACGTCCGAGCCCCGACGGCCCCGACCTTCGGCGACCCGCTCCTTCCTCCGACCCGCGGTCACTCGTCTTGGCGTCGCTCAACGGCCGCGCCGCCGTCGACCAATGAGAGGAGGCGGCTGCGGGGGTCCAGGGTGGCGGCGCCGCCGCTCACAAACCATTGAACAACGCTTGTGAAAGTTCAGAGGAGGATGTTGCCTTTTATAGTAAAGCTGCAAGATTCACACACACACACACACACACACACACACACACACAAGACTATGGGGAGTTTAAGAAGTGCAGAGGAAGAAGAACAGGAAGGAGAAGATGCCTCTCCTTCTTCTCCTGCTGCTGGAGGAGGAGAAGGTGGAAGAGAAGGTCTCACCTCTGCTGTGACTGACCGGCGGCTCGAGCCCACGGAGGACGGGTGGGGGGGCGGGAGGCGCCAAACGCTGGAATGTCGGGTCCTTTTTGGGGAAGGCGTGAATGTGCGTGCGTGTGCACGAGAAAGCGGTGAGTGTGCGTTCACTTCAGAAGTGAAATAAAACCGTCCGCGCCGGAGGCTGCGTCTGCAAGTTCCCGCTTCTTAAGGCGAACTCCCCTGCGGGGGGGGGGGCGTGTCCACGGGGGCCCACGCAGGACGCGTCGCCCTTCACGTGCAAGAGTTAAAAGGCGTGATCGTGTGTAGAGGAATAGTAAGGGGAGGGTCTGTGGGTGTGCGTGTTCTTCATCGCACCCACGCATGTCTTACCTCGCCACTCCCCGGGTGACAGCGAACGCAGACGACATCTGCCGTGGATCCATCACGGCGCGGGTCCTCCCCCGCTGAGCTCGGCTTGGAGCGGCCCGCCGTGGGTCCGCCGTGGGTCCGCCTAGGGTCCTCCGTGGGTCCTCCGTGGGTCCTCCGTGGGTCCTCCGTGGGTCGAGTCCACGCTGCTTTTGGCGGAACTTCACCAAGTGACGGGTGAGACGGGGAGGGAAGAGGAGGAGCGCTCGCTGATAGCGGGGCGGGGTTAACACACACACACACACACACACACACACACACACACACACACACACACACACACACACACACACACGCACACACGCACACACGCACACACGCACGCACACCCCCCCCCCGCAGCCCCGGGTTGCAGGTTTCTCCCAGCTGAACCCTTTTATTTCTTTTTCTTTTTTTCCACCCTTGTTTATTTGTTTTGTCATGCGGTCCAAAGTCTCGGCGCTCGTGCCACGTTCACCCCGTGACGTGCACGGACAGGAAACACGTCAAGGATTAAATATGATAAAATATCCTCCGGCGGTCCAGAAGCTGGTCTCCAGCGTCCTCCTGGATCTCCAGGCTGGCTCTTGTTGCATCTGAAAGAGGAACCTCCATCCTCTCCGGACGCCAGGAAGCTTCTTCCGCCCGTTCCTTTCATTCGGACTCAATGAGTGGTTCTCCTCCGCCACGTCGGTTCACCCGTTCCGACCCGGAGAACCCGTTTCTCGGCCCGTTCCCCGCAGACCAGAGGTCATTCCAGCCGTTTCCCCACATTTAACCATAAACTTGGAGTCCTGCTGCGCCGCCGACGCCATGCAGGACGTCCAGTGTCCGAGGAAACGCGTTTCTGCTCCGCGGACCGGAAACCAAATGCAACATTTCAAACTCCCAAAAAAGAGACGATGGCTTCGAAGCAGAATGCTCGATGTCCGTCCGAGTCCTCGTATCGACGACAAAGAAGCCGAAGTTGAATGATGGAACCGAAGGTGGCGCCCTCTGTGCGCGTCCCGTCATGCTTTTACCGGCGCGCAGAAAGACGAAAAATATTTTCACACGTCACAAGATCGGCATCGTCCGCAAATTAACATGAACAAACTCAAATGAAATACGGTTTAATGAAATACTGGCGGACGGACGGCAGAACGGGAACCACCGAAACGACAAGGACGCGGACGGGAACAGAAACGGCCCACGGCGGGGAAACAAGTAAACAAAGATAAGCAGCTTGCGAAGCGTCTGAGAACAACAAGAGGAAACAGACGCGGGAGTGACGTAACCAGAGACAGGATTTATAGATGCAGTAAAAGAGGACAGGAAGCGAGTCAGCAGAAGAGAAGAGGAACGGGTTAATGAGGAGCTGCTTCGCTGAGGCGACTCGGAGGGAAAAGCTGGAGAGACGAGAAGCTCTGATAGGCAATAAAGGGGCGTCAGACAAACAGGGATCACTTCCTGTCACCGTTCTAGTTTCTGTGATTTCCCTCTGCTTTCCCTCTTCTTCCCGCTGCATCTCAGGCGCCGACACGCGCTGGCGGTCCTGCAACGGCTCCATCATTTCTATTTGTTTTGTCTTTTGCTGCTCGCCGAGGCTGAGGAGGCCCCGGGGTCGCCGCCGCTAGCTCGCCTCCAGAGCGCCGTCAACACGGACGAGATCCGACGACCGTCCGACCCGTCCGAAACCGCGTCAGCCTCGGTCGGACCCTCCGAGCGCCGCGCCTCGCCTTACTTGTCAGGAGCGCGGCGTCCGGCGGGCTGAGATAAGAGGCCGGGCCACCGCCGCCTCCTCGGCCGTTGAGCCGCAGGGACGAGGAGGCCGAGACCGGAGCCGTTCAGACTTCCTCCGTCAAACGTCCTTATCGGCCTCGGCGCCTCACGGGGTTACTCACCATCAAGATAAAGGGGAGTGAACGAGATAAACAGAACCTCCCAGGAGCCGTATATCTTTCCATGGGGCCTCTTATCGATCGACGGGTCCCGGCGGTGCCGCCGCAGCGATCGGCCAGAACCTATTTTTCGTCGGCGGAAAAATGCGGGCGATTGGGGTCGTGAAGGAGGTGACCCCAGAAGACCAGGGATAAGGCTGAATAAGTAAGGCTGGATAATTAAGCCATAAATCCAGGTATGTTCTTATCATTTGTTTATTTTGCAGAAGACCATCGCTGTCCAATGTCGCTGTCGGGAGGCCGGGGTCGACCTGGATCTCGTCACCCCTCGATCACGAGGCCACATATGAAGACGTCCAACAATTCACCCTTTCATCCGGTGAGCCTCCCGCGGAGGAACCGGAGAACCCGGAGGAACCTCCTCGCCGGCGCAGGGAGAAGACGGAGGCTCCGCACAGGAGCTTCCCCGTGGGAATCTGACCCGGGACCTTCAGGCTGCAGGGCGGAGGCGTCAGTACAAGGTGATACTTTCACGCTTCCGTGAAACTTCCACTTCGCTCAATGTCGTGGACGCCAGCGATGTTCTGTGTTTGGACTGCGGGAGGAAGACGAAGAGCCCGGAGAGCGTCGAGGCACCGGAACACGGTGCGGAGAGAAACCCGGATCTCTGGCCTCAGGACCTCAGGCCCGGTGGGCCGCGGACCACCGGGCCGCCGTCTCCCGTTTTACATCCCAGGTGGAGAACACGAAGTGCATCTGACGTGACGAGGAACCTTCAAAGACCACAACGACAGGCTGCGGTGTCTCTGGAAAGCGTCGGAAGCTCTTGGCGGCGGCTAAATGGAAAAGGAAGGTGCGTGTTTGCGGAACCCCCGCCGATCGGTAGGCGCTCTCTTTCACGCCGGGGCCATGAAAGCTGAAGGGGCTGCATTTTATACGGCACCTCGCTTCGCTGACGCCGCTCCGCTCAGTCACATAAAAACATTTTTATGGCCTGAGAAGAACTCCTCTTTAGAAGAGGCGATGGGTGGGCCGGACACGAGAGGGGAAAGTGCAGACAATACATCGCTTACATATTTACGATTCACTCGATGACAAACCGCACCGACTCGTGCGCAGACAAGCACCGGCGTCGGACATCGACCCAAACTCTAAGGGAACGTGTCGTCACATACCACCTTTGAAACTGCGTGAGACACCCGAGGCGTGACGAAGTGCACTGGATGAAGGGAAGATGTTTCACACACCTTGTATTGCGTTCAGGTGTAAACCACATGGAACTGCAGCCACTCTGGGAATAATGGGGGCAACAAAAAGGGGTCGAACCCAAAGTTTGGGTGACACCAATAAAATAAAAGAGAGTTGTTGTGCCTAGTTGGGTTCCTCCAGCTGGGTTCCTCCAGTTGGGTTCCTCCAGCTGGGCTCCTCCACTAGTGCAGGCCCGGCCAACCTGTGGCTCCCGAGCTGCATGCGGGTCTTTCGTTCATGTTGATTTTTGTGTTTGTGTGTTGTTGTTTTTTTTTTTTTCTGCTGTGCGCAGAGAACTTGAGCGGCATGTGAAACACAAAATTCGACATGCACTTAAGAGCGGCATGTGTCTCAGGAGCCACGGGAGTGCCGGGCCTGCACTGGGGTATCATATTGAATAGTATAACCATTAGAAATTGCTGTGCAGGGAAAAGCTTGCCAAAAAGAAGAATTGCTGACTCCTCTATTTTTCTTCTATCCTAAAATCAGCGTGGTGTGGAGCATGCTCGGGGTTTGTGTCCGTCAAAATCTACTAATAATACTGGTTCGTCACGCTCACCAATAAGCGTGTGACGTCATGTCGGGCGTCCCTGTCCTGCAGGTCGGGCTCCTCCCTGATGGATCTCACCGCCGCAAAAAGTTGTCTTGAAGAGGAACGGACAGAAATGAGAGCGGAACCCGTCGGGCTTCCTGGAGATCTCGAATCACCGGAGCTTTAACGGCGGTGCGGGAAAAGAAGGATAAACAGACTCTGCCTCTCTCGCTCGACTTCACCCCGGGAGTGAGTTCACTCCTCGCGGCCCTTGCATCAGGCCCTTGCATCACGCCCTGCGCTCCTTGCCGGCGCCGTTCACGCGTCCCCCGGGGGCCGACAAAGGTTGCCTCTAGACAAGACGGTGGCTCCCGTCAGTCCCCGTGGCCTCGTGTCTAGAGATCCTCATCAAGAGGGTTTGACGGAGAGGAAGAGGCCGACCCCCCCCCGCCCTGCGGGAGCCTCTCACATTTCCAGTTGCCATGGCGTCGCAACTACAGACCAGCCAACACGAGGCATCATGGGGCCAAAAGGTGCGCCGGCTGAGACTTCTTTTCCTACACAGACACCAAAACACAGTCATACAGCAGTTAGCCTTTAGCTTTTAGCGGGTGGCATCTGTGATTCAAAAACAGGAACTATGGGATCATTTTAATTTATGATTTCATTTTGATTCGACCGGTAAGCGCTACCGCGTGTTGGCCACTAATATATTAGCGCTGGCCATGACGGCGCGCGCAGGGTTATTTGCGCTCGCTGCTTGTTGAACCTTTTGGAGTGTTTATTGACATCTGAGAGTGCTATCAGTGGCGCCTGTGATGGATAGGGCTGGAGGGCTGGAGGCCTGGAGGGCTGGAGGGGCTGGAGGGCTGGAGGCCTGGAGGGCTGGAGGGGCTGGAGGGGCGGTGGGATTCGCCCAGGTGATCTCTCAGGATGCCGAGTCTGATGAAACACGCCTGAGTATTCCCCGGGCGTGGGAGGTGGGTAGAGATACACGGTGAGCACATGGAGTGCCGGGGTTGCGTCAGACACAAATATTGACTCGTAGGACGAGAGCGGTGGAAGTGACTGAAGGGACTGAAGGGACGGGAGGCGGTTGATGCACCTCAGGGTAGATGTTGTAGACGAGCCGTGCCTCTGACCGCTCAGCCTTCACCCGGCTGATCCAGAAGAAACCACACGCTCGTTCTGGAGAGCTTCCTCGTCCCCGCGCCGCTTTTGGACTCGACCGTCCACTATTTGTACGCGTGCATATAAAACTTGATTCCTCAGGCGACGCCGCCGGTCTCGATGTGGATTTTCAGGCGGAGTCAAGGGCCGACCGGATACCAATTCCGGTGCTGCCTTGGCTTTGACACGGTTCTCTTTTATTCTCCGAGTCTTTACATCATTGGTCCCCGAACTACGGCCCGCCTCCACATCTTGCCTTCTGCCCCTGAACAATACCAGAGATGCATTTTCTTCTTTGTTTTTTTCATTCTGGCCCCGTAATGGTGACTCGTACATGCATAGAACCCTCTCCTCCACCCTTCTGCAGTCTGTGCCTCGGCTGAAACCACTCCCTCAAAAACACACCCCTGTTTGATAAGACGGAATAATGGGGAAAAGATTAGGCAAGAGAAAAATAGATTCAGAATGCAGGTATCTAACCTGGTAGGTGTATTTAGCTCGGTAGGTGCTGGTATCAGTTGGGTTTCGTGGCCTGCTGGCTTTCTGGTTTTTCAGTGAATTTGAGATGAAAGAACTGCAAACAGTTGTGTCCTCAGAAAGTTAATATTCCTTGGTCTTTTATCTGGGAAAAACTTGATAAGGGTTATTTTATATTATTCATTTCATAAATAGTGTTATTTATTTCGTGGATAATGTTATTATTTATTGTCAGATTTTTTTTTTCCTGTCAGGATCCCAGAAAGGGTTGACTTTTTGTTTATGTGTGGCTTTCTGGAAAACAATAAATGTTTACGTTTCGACACCTCTGCCATCGTCAGTGTTCCAGACCCGTCAGAGAAGGGAGAAGTTATCTGACCCTCGCAGGAAAAAGTTTGGGGACCCCGGCTCTGCATCAATACATGTTTGAATCTTCTTCTGAGGGAAACTCGGGGTGAAACGAGCCCTGGCGTCCCGTAAAGTTGAGGTCAGAGAGCGTCGTTCCTGTCGAGGGAGGTCTATCTCGAGGCGAGGTGGCCGGGCCGAGGCCAGCGTCCAGCGTCCAGCGTCCAGCGTCCAGCGTCCAGCCTCAGCGTCCAGCCGAGGCCGTCGGCCGTCGGCCGTATACAGAGAGCATGGACAAACAGACAGAGGCCGTGTCGGCTTGCCGTCCGGCGGAACCCCCTTGTCTTGGTTCAAGCCAGTACCTTTTATGCAAAGGAGTAAGCGAGGCAGGCTCTGGGAAGAACTATTTGGCCCTCAGAACAGGTGGCGAAACAGATAAAAATGGAATGTGAAACGTCGACGGCGGTCAAGGCCGCCGCAGGACCTTGAGAGCATAGACTGCTGTGCGTCTCCCAAGAGAGAAGTGGAAAAGTAGAGGGAAATCGCAGGAAATAGAAGGGTTCAGAATATTATCTACCGTTACGGAGCACAAAGTCCGAGCTGTCCTGCAGAGCAACTGTCTTTTCACCAACAGAACACCACCTGTGGTCTGGAAGCTGTGGGCGTCTCAGGACGAGCCTTTCGCCAGGCCTTCCTTTCCTCCTTCCTCATGCTTTGGGAGTAGATTTCTCTTCTCGCCTTTCCGTTCAACAAAACCTTATTCTAACATGATCTACTTGTGTTATCATTTCCTGTCTTTATCCTAAACGTCCCGTCCTGCTGTGGACGTTGTCGAGGCGAGGTCGTGGCGGCGACCCCTGGGAACGGCGGCAGAACCTCCTCGTGCTCCCGGTCCAGGGCCGGGTCGATGGTGGATGAGCCCTATCTTATCAGAAGTTGGTTGGTAGCTACAGGGAGCGCAGAGAAACAGAGACGGAGGCTGTTTCTGCTTTTCTTCCAGCAGGACCCCGATTTATCGGTTCTGGTGAGTCCCTTTTATACAAGGAGCGAACAATACCGGCATGGAGAAGCGTAGTGCTCGCCACAAAATAGGGGTGGAACAGATAAGGACGGAATGTGCAACAGGACCTCCAAGGCCAGCGTGAGACGGTACCTATCTCCGAGGCCGTCGTCGGGCCTTGAGTGGAGCATCGACGGGAGCGTGGGACATAGAATGGTGACAGAAAGGGATCTATCATAAGCTTCCCGCCTTTATGTTGAACAAAACCTAATGCTAACAGAGTCTTGGTTCCGTCTCTTCCTGCCTGAAGCTTAAACTTCCTGCCTGTATGTTGAACAAAACCTATTTAGTTCAAGCAAACCTTTCTTCTTATGGAGTCCCGGTTTCCGTCGGCCGCTTTTTAAAACTATCCGGACCGTCCCTCAATTGTCTCTCCTGTTATTGTAGCCCTTCCAGGATCCGTATGTGATGTCCACAATTTTTTTGATACTTGTATTCTTTATGAAAAGAAGGCCGCTAGATGAAATAAAAAAACACAATATGACCACGTGACACTATCATCTGACCGAAGGCGCAAGAGCCCGAGGGAACACAGATTTACGGAAAGTCCCGATTCCACAAAGAACACCTGAACAAAAGAGCGATTAAGAGACAAACAAGGAAAGGGTCATGAGGCCGACATGTATGCTCTCTTCATAACAAACCCTCATTGTACCAGCCGGAGAAAAACATAAAGATGCCAGAAGGGTCAGGGTTCAGATTAGGCGCAGGGGTCTTGAAAAGGTCAAGATGGCAAGAAGAGGATGTTTAAAAGGTTGCTTCATTTGGAAAATGGCTGTGAAACAAAACAGAAATTGACCCCAACAGAGAGGTCGCCCCAGGTGATTTAGCTCCCCGGACCGGTAACGATCCACCAAGAAAATTATTCTTGGTACAAATGACAGTCTTTTCATTTGACTTTCCGGATCTTATTTTGAAAAACGAAGGTTGTCACAGCAGCGCAACAATGAATTATTATAAGTATAAATACAAATAAGAGACACAATTGTAAGGATAGCAAAAGACATCCACAAATCGACAGCAGAGTGAACAACAACAAGGATAAGAATAGACAAGAGAATGAAAAAAAAGACCGTTAGGTTGAGAAGAGACAACCTGAACGACAACAAGGATAAGAACAGAAACACAGTGACAACAGCAATGACAAAAACAAACATGATGCAAGTGGAGTGACACCAACAAGGACAAGAAAATGGAGATAGGGTATGACACGTGTGAAGGGGTGAGGTGGTGAAAGGGTGAGGTGGTGAGTGGATGAGGTGGTGAAAGGGTGAGGTGGTGAGTGGATGAGGTGGTGAAAGGGTGAGGTGGTGAGTGGATGAGGTGGTGAATGGGTGAAGTGGTGAGGTGGAGGCAGCACAGATGCTCCTCCGGCCGGACAGAGTTGTTCTCCAGTCTTCTGTCCGAGGACACAAAGGAGCGTCTGAAGCGTTGCTTCAGATGAACCATCGGCCGTATGAGCCGCCCTTCTGCCTCACCTTGCGGCGCAGAGGCGGGAAGGATCGTCCAGGATACTGTGGCTCCTGGTTTGTCCTTCACCCTCCCTGCTGGCACCCATTGAAGAGGGTCCATTTCAGTCCCACTGCCTCACTGGCTTGTTGACCCTGTGACCTCAGCAGTCCTGCCACCGCCGCCACCACGCTGGAGCCAAGAAGAGCGTGCCGGCTGCCGCTGACTGCTAGACGCTCTATCAAGTAAACCAGGGTTTCTTTGTCTTTCCAACAGTTTCTTCATTTCTCCGCAACGATCACACAACTCTTGTCTTCAGATCCACCAAGGAATGGGAACGTGTCACGTTGGGTGCAGATGGAGCGCAGCCGTCCTCGAGACTAAATACGAGTACCGTAAGTTCCGGCATGAAAGATGCTGCTTTTTTCAGACGCGCCTGCTTGGCATGGATGAGGTCCTGAGAACGATGTGACTAATTTATGGATGTTTACCGGGTAACTACAGTAGCTTCCCTCCGCCAACACCGTCACAGAGGCCAAATGCAAGTGTTCGGGCGAGTGTGTGCGTATTCATGATCCTTGTTCAGATCAGCCATGTTGCACTTTTTGCACAAAAACCCATCATGAAAAGGAAGCACAGAAATGTATTTGATGCAGCTTTCAGGTTGAAGGCGAGGAAATAGAGCTGCTGCACGAAAGTTCTGACAAAAAGCATTTGCCTTATGTACCAGTAGTGGTGGATGTTACCGTCATTCATTTCATCGTTCCAAAGGCTCCAAAAGAATCTTTCCTGTAACATCTTGCTGCGATAATATCTCACGCTTCAACGGGGACACAAGTGCGGCTTATTCAAATACCATTTCTTTTTTCTTTTAAAAACGAGTAGGTGCGACCTATGTAAGTAGGTGCGACACTTCCACACCTCCAAAGGTCAGGACCAACTGCTTTTCCACTCTTCATCCTCTTCAATGCCTTCCTCACTTCACTTTTACTAATTTGTGCTACTTTGTGGTCTACAATAGTCACCTCTTCTACCCTTGCTTCTCTTTCATTTTCCACATTCATCAGCTCTTCAAAGTACTCTTTCCATCTTCCCATCACTCTTCTAGCACCTGTAAATACATTTCCCTCTCTGTCCTTAATCACCCGGACCTGTTGTACATCCTTTCCATCTTCATCTCTCTGTTTCGCCAACCTGTATAGATCATTCTCACCCTCCTTACTGTCCAACCGAGCATACAAGTCATCATACGCCCTTTGTTTTGCCTTTGCTACCTCTATCTTTACCTTTCGCCGCATCTCCCTGAACTCCTGTCTGTTCTCTTCAGTCCTCTCAGTGTCCCACTTCTTCTTTGCTAACCGCTTTCTCTGTATACACTCCTGCACTTCCTCATTCCAACACCAAGTCTCCTTATCTACTGTCCTTCCAGATGACACACCAAGTACTCTTCTCCCTGTCTCCCTGATAACACTAGCTGTTGTTGTCCAATCATCTGGAAGCTCACCCTGACCACCCAGACCCTTTCTCAATTCCTCCCTGAAAACCATTGCAACATTCCTCCCTTTTCAGCTTCCACCACTTTGTCCTCTGCTCTGCCTTTGTCCTCTTCATCTTCCTTGTCACCAGAGTCATCCTACAAACCACCATCCTATGCTGTCTGGCTACACTCTCACCTACAACTACTTTGCAGTCACTGATCTCTTTCAGGTTACCTCATCTATACAAGATGTAGTCTACCTGCGTGCTCCTACCTCCGCTCTTATAAGTTACCCTATGTAACTGTTTTTTCTGGAAAAAGGTGTTCACTACAGCCATTTCCATCCTTTTTGCAAAATCTACCACCATCTGTCCCTCTGCGTTCCTATCCTGGATACCAAATCTGCCCATCACTTCTTCATCCCCTCTATTGCCTTCACCAACATGTCCATTGAATTCTGCACCAATGACCACTCTCTCATTTCTGGGAATATTCTGCATCACTTCATCCAACTCATTCCAGAACTTCTCCTTCTCTTCAGATTCACATCCCACCTGTGGTTCATAGCCACTAACAACATTGAGCATCACACCTTCAATTTCCAGTTTCAGACTCATAAATCTATCTGACATTCTTTTCACCTCTAGGATGTTCCTTACGAACTCCTCCTTCAAGATAACTCCTACTCCATTTCTCTTCCTGTCAGTATCATAATAGTACAACTTAAAGCTGCTCCTAAGCTTCTAGCCCTACTACCTTTCCACCTGGTCTCCTGGACACACAGTTTATCCACCTTCCTTCTCTGCATCATGTCCACCAACTCTACCTTTTCCTGTCATAGTCCCAATATTCAAAGTCCCTCCTCTCAGTCCCAGACTCTTTCCTTTCCTCTTCTCTCTCTGCTTCCGAACACACACTCCTCCTCCTCTTCTTGTTCTTGTTCTTGGACCCACAGTAGCCCAGCTTCCATTAGTACCCTGTAGGTCATCAGTACCAATGGCGGTCGTTGTTAACCCGGTCCGTGACTGATCCGGTATGATCTGGTTATTATGGTTGACTCACATTTTTGGATTTGGCAAAAGTTTTATGCCGGATGCCCTTCCTCAACAACCCTCAGCATTTATCTGGGCTTGGGACGGCACAGGGAGACACTGCTTTGTGCCCCCGCAAGGCAAGGCAGGCTTGGGGAGACACGGGCCGGTGCCGTCCTGAGGCTGTATTTGAATGAGTGAACGGTTCTATGTCTCTATGTATGAATAAAGTTGTTCTTATCTTATTAATAGATGAATGATTGAATGCTGTATGTCTCTTTAGGAATAGTGAATGAGTGAAGGGTTCTATGTCTCTATGTATGAATAGATGAATGATTGAATGTTGTACACTTTGTCCCCATATGACTTGTGAATGAGTGAATGGTTCTGTCTCCCTATGAATTATGAATAAGTGAATGGCTGTTTGTCTGTTTGACTTGTGAGTGAGTGAATGATTGTATGTCTCTTTCAGAACCGATGAATGAGTGAATGGCGGTTGTGGAGGACATTGTGTCATTTTGATATGGAGCAATATGGATGAGGACAGTTGAGGGTGATGTAAAAGCCGGAAGCGATACTTGCTGAGCGGACAGCAAGAACATACAGGGAAGTGGCTAAAGGTCACAGCGAGACCAAACAGGGAAGCCAGTGAGAGACAGTTGGTGTCGCTCACGAGAACGGATGAATGGTTATGTTTCCATACGTGGGTCAATAGCTGCGTGTCTCCACATGATGTGAAAGGATGGATGATTATAAATCTCCATATGTGATTATATGTCTGTATATGTGAAGGGATGAGTGAGTGAACGATGGCACGTCTCTGCGATCGACCGGCGACCGGTCCAGGGAAACGGCTCGTATCCCTGCAGCCTCGTGTGCAGGATCATTGACAGATAACCGATGAATCCATCACATCCACGCTCAGGTCCTTCGACCGTCGGCCTCTCGTGGCGGCGGCGGCGTCCCGTCCCGTCCGGATGTGGCTGCGCAGGATTCCCTTCCCTTCTTCCCGTCTCGGCGCGCCTTGAGCCTCGCGGGTCGGGAGTCCTCCTCAAACCGACCGATCCGAATTTAATAAATGATTTTCTGGTGACGTCTGAGAGACGGCGACGTCTGAAGCTCATCACTGCTGCCTTTTTTCTTTTACATTGTGTTTTTCCCGTCGCAGAGACACATTCTGTCATTGACGAGGCCCTAAAACCAAAAACCCTCTCATGGCTCGCTCGCTTCTCCGTTCGTCACGGATTCCACTCCTCCGACCACAGCGGACCGGGACTGCAGGTGCAAGAGAGACAATCGCTTCAAGTTCAACCAAACCAGAACTGAGAAAGCCTATCTTTAGTTGCAGGTACTTTTACTTTGTCAAGGTTGAACGACATCGGCGAGCCGCTGCTTGAGGGAGAAAGGGAAATAAAGTTATGTACTGAAGTATCACACAAACCTTCAAAATACCAATTTTCCCGAGTGACTCAAATAGACAGAATGGTTCAGATGGGGTTTATTTGCATCAATGTTTGAGAAAAAGAGCCTTATAACAAAAATAAATAAAGAAAAATATCTGATAAATAATAAGAACATGACTTGGGCACAGCGGTTCCTACACATGTTCTCGATCCTCCATAATACAAATATATGACATTATGACGCAACGTGAGGGGCGGCGCGGCGCAGGAGCTATCGCAGTCGCAGTCGCAGTCGCAGTCGCAGTCGCAGTCGCAGTGGCTGTCTCCATCTCCGTCTCCGGAAGCAAACATTCCCCGTTAGATTCCCGGCTCTTCCTAGTGTTAAAATTTGCACAGGATTCACGCGCGGGAACGCATCACATGATGGCAAAAGTGCACCCAACTTTGTATTTTTCCACTAACACCCCCAATGCACTAGCAATGACGAATCCCAGAAGGCCCGGAGGCCCAGTCATGACACGGCCTGGTACCTAGTTGACCTCTTCCAAAGGGTGTGAAAAACAACTCCATATTAGGAAGAAACTTTGACCCTCCAGATAGTGGTATAAATCACGGCCACTCCCTGAGGTTGGGGCCGAAATCTCCTCATCTGCACATCCGACTGGACGCGCCTCAGCGGACGTCTAGAGAGGGTGAACCATCCCCTCGGGGTGACATTCATTTCGGCCCGGGAATTCTCGCAGGAGTATTTCTTGATCTCTAATAAACCACTCATCGCTTCAACAGTTCCTGACAGCGCTGATGTTTTTCTTGGATCACATCTGAACACACCGGGACAACAAAGTCCGGTCCCGTGGTGGAGGCCGCAAAAACGGACACTAGCGTGTCCGAGTGTTGTTGAGCGACACACTGAAGACCTCGCCGCTTCCTTGGCAGCCTCATACTCATGTTCTTCATTGCAGGGAACCAATTTCCCCACAGGGATTAATAAAGGATAAATTCTTATTATCTTAATAATCATTGTAACCCGATGGTTCTTCTGGGGTCTGGATTTTGGCCTCTATGAGACAGAATTAAATGCTTCATCTTGCATAACCTTTGGTCACCGGTCATGAGTCCCAGCCCACGTGGTACCTGACCTTCTCGTCATAAGACCCCATCGGAAAACAAGTCGAGCGTGACCAGATCAGAGGCAACGGTGGTAACACCATGGTATATGGTGGTAACACCATGGTGTATGGATGCCTCCGGGGGTGGTGAAGTCACCCTCAAATTTTTGATCTCATTTTTGTATGGGACACCATTAAAAAATTAAAAATTAAAATTAAAAATTAAAAAATAAAATGTAGCCTAAGCAAAATACTGGGGACGTGTGATGTTTTACCACGTCATGATCACGGGGCGACAGCTCAAAGGGCTGAATCAATAAAAAAACATGAAAGAAACAACAAAAAAGAAGAAAGAGGGGAAGAAAAGGGAAACAGGACCCGGATAAAAACAAGATAAAAATGGAAAGGAGGCGTTACAGGATGCCTGTTGATCAGAGCAAACGCCACTTCCTCGCTGAAAATGAGTTTAACACCCCTGCTTTCAAACTTGCCTCTGAGTTTTGCGGCCAAAAGTTGAAAAAAGCCTGAAAAAATCCATCCCCCTTGGACGTTGCAACATTTTTTATGGTTTTATAAATGACATCATGGTCAACATGATTTCAAAAAATATGAATATTTATATAAAATGATTTTTATAAAATGATATCAATTAGAGTGATATAAGGTAAAGTCACTGACTGCACAAGTATTCATTCTCTTCAGGTCAGTATTTAGTAGCTGCGGCTCTGCTCCAGTCACAGCTCACATCAGGACACTGATATATATATATATATATATATATATATATATATATATATACATATACATACATACATATACGTATATACATGATTGCTTACTTATTGGTTTTCCAAGAAGAGAAACATGATGATCCTGAGTTGGGTTTTTGTACTTTGACTCCAGTGAATTGTGAAGCAAAGATTGACAGATCCCTCACATGTTGGAGCTCCCGGCCTCCTGGACCGCTCTCTGCAGGTGCTGCTGGACCGCGGCCACGATGGCCACCACCTCCGCCATGGCTCCTTTACCTGCAACCAGGAGGACAGAAAACAATTACCGCACACGTTTGAGCGAGGAGGATTAAATTGCAGGAATGTAGATTTCTGTGAAAAAGACGGCCATCAGACTGCACAACAGCAGTCTGGACGCCACCAAACTCTGACCGCCCACAGGTGCATCTGTGTCACCGCAACCTCGCTTCCTCTCTCGTTCCCACGACGGGGATCAATAAAGTATATCTTATCTGATCTTAAAAGTAAGTGCGACTCCAGTAAGACTGGCCGACAACTCTTGAGATTTCTTCACGACCGCTAGTTTCAAGTCTGCAAGTGTTAAATCATAAGGCGCTTCCTGTTTCCGGTTCTCTTGGTCTCATCTATTGGTTGCTGATTGTGTTACATCGCCGTGAGGACCGAGGCTAGGAAAAGACTGATCAATAACGGCTCAGATTACCACCTTATGCCTAACCACTCCAGAAAACTCATTCTGACTTTTGTTTTTTTTCGTCTGCAACGGTGAAAATCTTTTGGGTAAAAGCACAGCGTAACGCGCGACCTAAAGTGGACTTCCTCCGCTTTATTTTGTGTATTCATCCCAAGAAACCGATCAGAGGAATCAATGTTACCAATAAATATGACGGCGGTCTCTGAGAATTTGCCTTTGACACTGAGCTGAACCTCCATGGTGAGGACAGCGTGTTTTCTTCATGTTTTGTACCAAGGCCCCGTCCTTAACCGTTTCCTGCAGGCAGAGGTGTCAACATCAGGCGTGATACGAAACCTCTATCGCTGCCAGACCACAGCAAGTGTGAGTCACTGGAAAAAAACAATGCTAAACCCTTGAGGTAGGCCAGACTTTCCTGCCAGAGCGTTGCAACAAGGGCACTGCAGGTGTTCAGCAGCAAAAAAAAAAAAAAAGGTTTAGAAGGTTGCAAAGACAGAAACGTACCGCAGCAGAAAAATACCATAGTTTGCGGACCATAAGGTGCAACATCAATGAGGCCCATGATAAAACATACGGTATATAAAGCCAAAGAAAACGGTCGGTTTATTCAAACTTTATCCGTCTCATCCCTCTAGCTCAGCTCCCTGGAAGCTCTGCTTGGTCTTCTTCACTCGCCGCAGTTCATCCGCTTCCGTCCCATTCATTCATTCATTCATGTTGAATTCTTTGGCGGCCGCTCTGTTCCCGACATCTACTGCGCCACTGACAGCCTCCAGATCCATTTCCAGTGTGTAAGCACGACTCTTACCAGCCGGAGGTTTTGGGGTTCCTCATCCACCCAGAAGTGCAGAGACCTTGTGTTGCAGCACAGAACGTACCAGCGGTAAGAACACGACGTCCTGTTCTCTGATCGCTTTATGGTCGCCAGCGATAGCGGACGCCTGAAGTTAGCGTGGGGTCGGAACCACGTCGTATTCAGGCACCACATCGTTGGTTATCCGACGCCGTCCGACGTCACGGCCCCTATTCAACCGAGGAGCCACTTTAGTACGACGTGCTGGTGTCAGGCGGGAACGCTGCGACGACCGATCGATCGCTTACCGAAGTCGCCTAAAACACTTGGCCAGATGTTTGAGTGCAGTGAACCACATAGAATTGGTTGGAGGTCGGTTTGCACCACAAGGATTCACACACGGCGCGCACCGGATTATAAGGCGCACGGACGATTTTTGAGGGAATTGAGGGATTTTAAGTGCGCCTTATCGTGTGAAAAACACAGCACTTCTCTGGTCTCTGGTCTCTGGTCTCTCTAACAGGAATGTTTTTCCAACAGCGAGCGAAAAGTCTTACGAGAAGTACGTGCCGGTGCTGTCCGGTACTGTGGCTAACCCGTACACTGCTTCCTGGTTCTTATCAAAACCTGCATGACTCAGAACCTCCACAGACAATATTTCATCTTGTGTGAAATCAAAGAAATGCCAAACATCGTTTGTCGTCTAGGAGCATGAAGTGTACACTTTTTAACACACACCTTCGTCTCCACACACAAGCTTCTTAGAAATGCAGGGGATTTCCACGTATCCAAACTGGCTGAGCATGGAGATCTGCTGCGCCGTGATGGGATGTCGCCACATGGCCGTGTTCATTGCGGGGCAGAAGAGGAGAGGCCGGCTGGTGTCCCAGGCTCTCACCACACACGTCTGCCGAAAAGAAAGATAAACAAAATCTGCTATGTATGAAGGACTGGCTGACACCGATCACAGATGAAAAGGCAAAAACATTTGGCTCTCACCAGCAGGTTGTCACAAATGCCGCTGGCAATTTTTCCAAGAGTGTTGGCGTCGAGGGGGGCGATGACGAACAGGTCCGCCCAGCGTCTCAGCTCGATGTGGAGCACCGGGTCCGATCTCTGCGTCCACATCTGAAGCGGAAACCGCACGGCTGTTGCAAAACCCGTTCCCATTGTTGAAAAGCACAATACCGTCATTTCCCGACTACTTTTTGCACACGCTTTGAACGCTAAGGCTTAAACGACGATGCGGCTAATTTATGGATATTTGGGGGCTAACGAGCTTTACGCCGCCAAAACATTTAGCCTCGTTACGTCAGACCCTTAAAATGACCATGAAATTGTGACGGCGTTCGATTCCGACACGGAACAAGACGACTTGAATGGTTTTAGTGCGCGGGAGGAAGGCCGAGATAGCGATCGGCTGGAGGAGGACAAAGAAAATGAATGGAAGGAAAGACTTTTCCTTGTCTTATTTATTAGTCATCTTTTTCACCAGCCGTGTTACACAGTTAAGAAAAAAGGATTTTCTGTACTTATTAGTAGGTGTAGCCAGACAGCATAGGATGGTGGTGGTTTGTAGGATGACTCTGGTGACAAGGAAGATGAAGAGGACAAAGGCAGAGCAGAGGACAAAGTGGTGGAAGCTGAAAAGGGAGGAGTGTTGCAATGGTTTTCAGGGAGGAGTTGAGAAAGGGTCTGGGTGGTCAGGGTGAGCTTCCAGATGATTGGACAACTACAACTAGTGTTATCAGGGAGACAGGTAGAAGAGTACTTGGTGTGTCATCTGGAAGGAAAGTAGAAAATGCGTACGATGACCTGTATGCTCGGTTGGATAGTAAGGAGGGTGAGAATGATCTATACAGGTTGGCGAAACAGAGAGATAAAGATGGAAAGGATGTACAACAGGTCCGGGTGATTAAGGACAGAGAGGGAAATGTATTGACAGATGCTAGAAGAGTGATGGGAAGATGGAAAGAGTACTTTGATGAGCTGATGAGAATTGCGGCAACTATAGAGGGATAAAGTTGATGAGCCATACAATGAAGTTATGGGAAAGAGTAGTGGAAACTAGACTGAGAGCAGAAGTCAGCATTTGTGAACAGCAGTATGGCTTCATGCCTAGAAAGAGTACTACAGATGCAGTATTTGCTTTAAGAATGCTAATAGAAAAGTACAGAGAAGGTCAGAGGGAGCTGCATTGTGTTTTTGTAGACCTAAAAAAAGGCATATGTCAGGGTGCCAAGAGAGGAGCTCTGGTATTGTATGAGGAAGTCTGGAGTGGCAGAGAAGTATGTTAGACTGGTGCAGGACATGTATGCTAGCTGTGAGACACTGGTACGGTGTGCTGTAGGGGTAACAGAGAAGTTCAAGGTGGAGGTGGGACTCCATCAGGGATCAGCTCTGAGCCACTTCTTGTTCGCAATGGTGATGGATAGGCTGACAGATGAGGTTAGACAGGAATCCCCATGGACCATGATGTTTGCGGGTGACATTGTGATCTGTAGTGAGAGCAGAAAACAGGTGGAGGAAAATCTAGAGGTGGAAGTATGTTCTGGAAGATGTTGATGTTGAGGTTCTCTTTGGGAGTGACCAGAATGGAGAGGATCAGGAATGAGTCTATCAGAGGAACAGCACATGTTAGATGTTTTGGAGAGAAGGTCAGAGAAGCCAGACGGAGATGGTTGGGTCATGGACAGAGGAGGGATAGAGAATATATTGGTAGACGGATGCCGGAATTTGAGCTGCTGGGCAAGAGGTCTGGAGGAAGACCAAAGAGAAGATTTATGGACGTCGTGAGAGAGACTATGAAGGTAGTTGGTGTGAGAGAGGAGGATACAGAGAATAGGGTTAGATGGTCGCTATGGCGACCCCTGAAGGGAAAAGCCAAAAGAAGAAGATTTCAATGTTATCGTTGTTATCATTCTCTCTTAAAAAAAACACTGGCAAAGATTCAACGTTAAGAATTCTATTTGAGGAAATATCCCATAACGCAGGGGTGGGCAAACTTTTGGCTCAGGGGCCGCATTGACTTTTAAAATTTGACAGACGGGCCGGGTCAGCACAAAATATGATACCTATAGAAAATAAAAAAAATTGTTAACTGTACATATCAGACTCAGCTGTCATTTGTCTGAGATTTGTCTGAGATTTGCTTTGAAAATAAAACCAGCTTGGTTTTGAAGACTCTGACGTTTGCTTGCATTTCATGCACAAACCGTTTTCCCTTGTAGCGTCACGTCCAGCTCAGAGTTATGTCCACAGTAAAGGCTAAATCATAAAAACAATCTGTGTCATTCAGCTCAGGAAAATCTAAAGTGTTCTCAAATAGCTCCAAAAATGAAATAATGTCCTGTTTGTGCTCCCGTATTCATTGATCCAATCATTCACATCAAGTATGAATTCTGCACCAATCTTTGGCGGGCCGGATGTGGCCCGCGGGCCGTAGTTTGCCCACCCTGCCATAATGCATGTCAGTAACACCAAAGTTAGAGAACCTCAGCTTGAGACAGCCTGTTCATGACTCTCTGGGACATTTGACAAGGTAATTATTACCTCCCATTCATCCTTGTCACTGTAGATTTTCACAGAAACTTCTGCGGGGTTGTAGAAGTGTTTAGCGTGCTCTGTTGTGACCACTCTCACTTCCACCTAAAGCACCGGCAAGAGAGGAAGGAAGACCACATAATACTTTGTGGCTTCACAAAGTCAACAGTATGCATGAAGACACAATCCACTTTAACATGGTAGCCGCACACATCAAATTCTCTCCGGGGGATGTCACTGATGACAAGCTTCCATTCCTGGACTTCATATTCAACAAGAAAACTAGGGGAAATCAGAACTTGCCAAAAACACCCCATCAACCATTGAAGGCAAAAAAAAAAGGGAGGTCCAACATTTTTATTTCTTTCTATATATTTATCTATTTATTCTTCTAGATGTTATTTTTGTCTTTTTCTGTCTCATATTTCTAAGCCAGAGAGACTGCTATTGTTGTTTTGTTGTGTCCTGCCTTTTAAGGTTGGTTTGTGTCTGTTTTGATTACACTGAACCTGAGAGTTGCTAGCACTAGAGCCGGAACAAAGACATTGTCATACCATATATTGCTGGTATTCCAGAAAAACTCAAACAGCAAGTACGGTAACATTTTGAGCCCCAGACTACCCTGAGGCAAAGACAGACGGACAGAACACCCAGGCACAAGATAGAGGAAGTGACGTATGCTGTCACCTGCAATGAGGAGTGTGACACCTACACCGGGTAGACAAAACAACTTCTGCACAAACGGATGGCCAAACTAAGGAGCGCCACCTCCTCAGGACCGCGCTCTGCAGTCCACCCTCATCTGAGGGATGGGGGAGAAGACAGATGGCTCGAGGGGGGGTCAAAGAAGCTATCTTTGTATATCTCCACCCTCCAAACCACCCAGGACGAGAGGTTCCACCACCGAAACCAGAACCCGGTGACTGCCGCCTGAGCCTCATTGCAAGAGAACTTACATGTTCCTCTCTTTTGTTTAACACAATCTGGATTTTAGCTATACATATTCAAATTCTTACTCCGATAAGTCACCACAAGCTGTACCTTCGTTACCCCCAACGACAGCCTCATTAACACAACAACTCCGTTCAACCTAGTTTCTGCAAAACAACTCGCCCGTTGACATAACAAGCCATTGCAACCAAGACAGCCCTCAACCCTGGCACTTATACACAGAGAATTCGCAGCACTCTGTTCGAACTGAAGAAGCCTCTCTGATGAGAAGTGAAACGTCTTCAAGGGAAGAAATCCAAGTGCGGTCGCCGTGGAACGATTTCGCTCAGAAGTCGAGCACCAAGGACAACAAAACAGAACCAGCACTTCAGAGACAACAAAAAATCTTATCGTAAAAATGAAATATGGGGAAAAAAGTAATGTTCATTTTACAAATTCTTGTTCTTTTAACTAAAAATCAGGGGATAAGAGTGGGACATGCATTTCAATGACCCGCTTGTCTTTGACGGGGGTGAAGCAGTCACATTCAGCCTGCCTCACATCATCACAAAAAGGTCACTTCTTATTAGAATCAGTACTAAAACTATGCGTTTTATGCATAAGGATTATTGGTTGACATTCCAGACTCTGATTGCGGATCATAGAATGATGCTAATGATGAATCAAAAAGTATAACATATATCCAATGCAGAGCAAACACCCAGCAAAATAGGATTATTAGCTAACAGTTCAGTTCCTGCTGACACTGATAACATTTCTGTGCCCTGTTTACATCACCGTGCAATGTGTGCACTTCCCCACACTGTTAACATCTGGCTGCGGCAGTATGTTTACTATTTATTCATTACTACATATCTGGCTTAGCTGTGGACAGCAAAAGAAGAATTTCATTGTTCAGGAAAATACATTTCCACACTGTGCACTTGACAATAAAAACTTAGAATCTTTCAATCTTGACAAATAAACTGTAATTAACAGACAATGCTTCACTTTTTATAAATTGATCTATTTGAATTTCGGGTCAAGTACAGGTCACTGAACACGTCTTTGTCTTCAAATAAAACTTGCAAAACATCCCAATCAGAACAAATGAACCTGCAGATTCTCCATCTTCTCTCAGAGCCCAAAGGCTGCAAAAGCTCTATCTGGTGGTAACCGTGGTGCATTGCATGCTCTGACAAGAGAGACCTTCAGATAAAACAATATTGCGAAAACAAGTACGGTCATATTATTTCTTAGTTTAAAAACATAAATAAAAGGTGGGAGGACTCATGGAAAAAACACCAATTTCATGAGAGTAGTGACAAAAAATAGCTCACTCCGGGAAGCTGAAGAAGCTGGGAAACTAAAACCGGCAGTTTGAGGGCCGCAACGCTCCCAGTCACACCGACGAGAACATGAAATGTCCCACTGGATTTGGCCAAACCGGCTGTAAGGCAGCAGGCCTGATCGTCTGCTTGCATGTTGGCCCGAACACTGAAAGCTAACTTGCGTTTCGCTCTACTGCTCGGAGCCCAACTATTTCGTCATCCGTCAATGTTCTCAGCGGCCAATCGACGACGGGGGGCGATGGACGTTTCGTGTCAGGCCGACGGGAGCACGAAATGTCGCGCAGGGGTTTCACCAAATCGGCTTTAGGACAAGACACGCGGTTGTTCGCCCGCATGTTAGCATATCAGCTAGATGCTAACGTGCGTTCCCTTCAGCGGCTCCGCACAGACTCGCTCTACTTCCGGCAACAAATCCCGGCAGCCAATCAGCGTTGACGTACGCGCCCGCCTGACGTAGCGTCGCAGAATATTCTGGTGATCCGCCGGAGCTGCTGCTAGCATGGCGGACGGGGCTCTCGTTCATTGAACTTCAGTAAAAAAGTTCGTGGAAGATAAAAAAAAGAATAATATACACAACACGGCACAATGCCGCTGACGCCGCTCGTTTACTGGGCCCAGCGTCACGAAGAGGTCTACCTGCGGGTGGAGCTGACCGACGCGCAGGTGAGCTAACCGGAAGACCGCCTCCGCGTTCTCTTCCTCGCCTGATGGCCGAAAAACTCCTCGAGAGGCTCTTTTTCTTGATTTTGCGAACCCGGGCTGAATAATAAATGTCATAGCGGACGGGAGCCGAGTTGAGACGTTCTCCACAGGTGCTTCGAGGTCGTGGGACAGACGATCCCCGCCGCGGTGTGTGAGCGTCTCCCGCGTGTTGCGTTCAATGACATGACGAGAATGTGTCTTTTTTAAAGCCCCACAATGTGTTGAAGCAGTAGTATTGCATCAATTCACTTCAACAATAACCTGCAGACGGTAAACATTTTTTAAGCCCGAGAAAAGAAGGCGATCGTCTGCTTATTTTCTCTTTGCAGAACATCAACGTCCACGTCCACGACAACGTCCTTCACTTCCGAGGTATGCGAGTCCTCTGCCACTTTGCCTATGTAAGCAGTATCCTATAAATGACTGTGTGAATGTGTGTGTCTAGCCCAGGGCCACGGGGCAAAAGGACAAAATGAGTACGAGTTTACCTTGGACTTCCTTTTGCCAGTCAAAGCAGAGGTAGGTCTGCGTTGAAACGCTCGGCACTCCCCACCCTGTACTCATCCCGGCAAGTCCGAACCAAACCTGATCCGGCGAACCCGCGTCCAGGTGGGTCACAAGTCCACCCAGCGGCAGGTGAACGTCACGGTACGGAAGGAGCTTCGGGGCTGGTGGGACAGGCTGACCAGGCAGGAGCGCAAACCAGTCTTCTTGGCGCCGGATTTCGACCGCTGGCTGGAGGAGTCCGACGCCGAGATGGAGATCAGGGAGAGGGTGAGCTGGAGGTCAGAGTTGGCTTGATTTCACCTCAATCATCCTGACGTGTAACTTTCCCTCATCTGTATTTTAAAAGGAGAACAAAAACAGACTGAAGGCCGCGAGGTACGACGAGGAGGGTGAGTCACGACGTGTCTCTTGTGTCTATGATGACCGATGCAGATGCGCTTACGGATTCTTGTTTTTTTAATTTTCTCAGAGTCTTTTAGCCTGAAGAGAGGGTTCCTCTTCGTCTACAACTTGGTGCAGTTCCTCGGCTTCTCTTGGGTTTTTATCAACATGACCGCCCGTCTCGTAATGTTCGGCCAAGGTGAGCGTCCCGTCCCGAGTCCCATCTTTTCTGTTCTCCTTTGAAGAAACTTAAGAGACAAATGTCTTTTCTCTTCTGTTTCAGATTCTCTCTACGATACCTTTCACACCATATCGGACGTCGTGTTCTTCTGCCAGATCCTGGCAGCCGTGGAGGTCCTGAATGCTGCGTTTGGTGTCGTCAAGACGGCTGTCATCCCGACTCTCATACAGGTGGGAGACCCGTCTGTCAGTTTACAACAGATCAGATTCAGTGAAAGTACATTTAGAAATAGAACTCCTTTTTTCCAGGTGGTCGGACGCAATTTTATCCTCTTCATCATCTTCGGCAGCGTGGAGGAAATGCACAACAAGCCGGTCGTCTTCTTTGTGTTCTACCTTTGGAGCTCCATTGAGATCTTCAGGTAGGCGTCACGGTGGAGACGCTCGACGGCTTGTTTCCATAAATTCAGATCCTTCCGGTCATAAGGTTGGCTCAATGTGCAAGTAAAACGATGATTCCTCCTCGCTGCAAACATACAAAGGTTCCTCTGGCTCGTCGCCTTCAAGTGCAAACTAATTTCCACTCTGGCTCCGTTTCGAGGTACCCATTCTACATCCTGGGCTGTTTCAACTCTGAGTGGAAAACCCTGACCTGGCTGCGCTACACCGTCTGGATACCACTGTACCCGCTGGGTGTCCTAGCCGAAGGTGGTTTTTCTTTTATCATCTTACAATGCTTGTTTTTTTTGCTTTTAAGTCAGAGAGACTAAAGGTTTGTTTATCTGTGTGTCCCACGCAGCCGTGGCTGTAGTCCAGTCCATCCCCATCTTTGACGAGACCAAACTCTTCAGCATTCCTCTGCCGGGAACGGGTGGCGCCTCCATCCGGTTCTCGTACCTCCTGCGCGTCTACCTGGTCCTCATGTTTCTAGGTAAGCTAGCAATAAACATTTGCATCACCGATGCCTCTGACTGTAAAACAGATCCAACGGCTGTTGTCTGGTCTTGCTCCCCTCCAGGACTCGCCGCCAACTTCCGTCATCTCTACAAGCAAAGGAAGCGGCGATTCCGGACCAAGAAAAGGAAAGCACACTGATTGGCAGCGCCAAGTAAAAACACCTCGGCTGCCTGCGTGGGAAAACTGACTTTCAACTTGGATCTTCACGCACCACTGTGTTTTTCCCTTCTTTTCTTTGTAATGAGATCCTCTTCTTACTCTCCTCGGTGACCGGGGGTCCGGTCCGGTCCGCTGACCAACAACAAGCTGTTTTAAACCCTGATAATTAGTCGTCCAGAGTACTTTAATTGGTCGTCGTGGCTGAGATTTACAAGCTGTCAGATAAAGAGTGGATCCTTTCGCTGACTGCTACGACAAGCAACCATGAACCACTGCTGTATTACCATGTAACAACCGTCCCGTACGACCTCAGGAGAATTATACTCATGACTGGACCGTCTTTGCTCAGTGCGTGCCAGTCCTTTCCTATTGACGGGGCGGTCGGCCAATGTGGAATGAAAAGTCAAAGCTAGCGGTCTACAAAAGAAACTCAAAAAAAATATGTACAGTTGCTGTGTGTGCGTGCATGTGTGTGTGTCAAAAAGGAGTGTGTCATAGTCTGTTCCACATACACCATCCAGAAGGCGTTAAACAGTGGCGTCCTTGTGCCGCCACTCTTTCTGCCGCTTCCTCAAGTCCGTTGCCACCAAAGCCGAGAGGGCTCAGCTGGAGAAGTCAGTGTGCATGGGGGCAATGTTGTGGTCAAACACGGCGTACTGGGAATCTCCGGTGCTCGCCATTTTGAGTTGCTGCGCCGCGTGAGAGAGCTGGAAGGCGGCGTCGGGGTGGGCGGAGTCCGGCAGCAAAGTGCACTCCCTTTCCAGCAGCTCGGCCACACCTTTCAGGAGGTCCCAGAAGCCAAAGGCCAGGGCGGCCTTTCGCAGACGGTTCAGCTCCTGGGAAGGAGACGGGATCAGATGTTTCCCAGGTGTGAGC
Organism: Fistularia commersonii; assembly: GCF_037954325.1. Taxonomy (NCBI): domain Eukaryota; kingdom Metazoa; phylum Chordata; class Actinopteri; order Syngnathiformes; family Fistulariidae; genus Fistularia; species Fistularia commersonii. The sequence goes on from NC_141300.1 coordinate 18,095,386, forward strand.
GGGTGTTTCATCGGGGGGTCGTCGAGGACGACATACCTTGTAAAATGTAAAAGTCTTGTCAGGCATCTTCCGCGCAGTCCTCAGGATCTTTTGCACGTCAGTCTACAAAAAGACCACATATAAGTTGACATTGCATCCCAATGCCGTGGCAAGAACTCCGGACCCACAGTCCCAGCAACTTCAACCAGCAACATTAGACGCCATGTACTCTTTCAAACCCATACATTTAAAATTTCTTCACCTTCAGCAAAATAGAAGAGTTGCTGCTATGTCCGGCGTGTAACCACGGGGTCACACGTTCATGTGAAAGCACACACCGCACACCAAATCCTTGTGTCTGAAGCCTTTCCGCGCTTAGACGTCATTCATTTGGACAGAAAGGCTTAGGGTGATAAGAAGGTACTTGAAGATAAAATAGCTCTTTGTTAATCACAAGGCTTTCAAATGAAACATTCTGCCGCGTCACTGCAGAAGTGCTCATTTAAATCTGCTCTGTTGCTTGGGTTCCCGGGCGCCCAGTGAGGAGGGATTCATAGGATTTAAAATCCACACTCCAATAAATCCTATGCTTTCCCTCCTGCATGCAGTAAGAAGTACTGTTCTCCATCACACAACGGCGACGGCAACCCGCTGCAACGTGCACCGTCTGCTGAAGCTACTGAAGTCCTGCAGGGATCTGTTCTTCCTGACAACAGAGGTCAACTGAGGGGAGAGAAACTTCTACACTTCTCCCAGACTTTGATTTTACGTGCAGGGGTCCGTGTCGGTTTACCTGCAGTCCGCTGGCCTTAATCCACACGGTGACGTTCTGGGCGTAGCTCCGTTTCACCTGCGGCTGCAGGGGGAAAGGACTCTTGCTATCGTCCTCTCCGTAGGGGTTTTCAGCAGCCTCTGAAACACCAGAGCGTTGATCAGCCGCGATCAGACGGGCCCGACAGCTAAACAATGAGCCTCTGTTCATGTACGCAGTGACAGAAGGCCTTTGCTCCTCAGGAATTCCTGGCCAAGGATCAGTGTCACAATTAAGAAAACACATCCCTTTCTTCCAATGATACATTCAGGAAAAGGGTCACAGTGGCTGTGGGATTAGAAACGGGATGCTCAGGACACCCTGTGGGGGACGTCACATTTAGATGAGCACACACTTGTTCTACCCTTGCTCTTCGTTCACCTGGGGAGGGTGAACTCAGGTGACACCCCCCATGTTACCTGAGATGGGGCCCAAATGTGAGATCTTGCCCAGCCAAGGCAGGGGCTCCGGCCCGGGCTCAAACAGGGACATCATCAGGTTGGATTTCTTCTTGCTGTCCGCCTGCGAGTACAGCATGCCGTACCACTCGGGACTTAAAAAAAGAAAAGAAAAACAAATTTTGATCATGATTTCGGCACGAAATATGACGGCGGCGACGAGGAATCCCGCTGTGAAATGTGCGTGTCTCACCCCAGCTGGACCAGCGCCACCATGCCCTCCACCTTCAGGCTGCCGTGCAGAAGAACACAAAAGTTGGGATTCTTCCCCGCCATTTGGCTGGCCGACGGCTCCTCCTCAAGGTCATCGGAGGCTCCCGTGCCGACCTCGTCCACCTCTGAGACAGAGAGCAAGTTGAAATATCAATCGCCGAAAGTACTTGAACGCTGCTTGACACGTCTGCTGCTGTTCAACTGAGCCGTTTCAAAAGGTTGAGTCTGAAAGACAAAAAGGAACCGGCAGCGTCTGGTTGCACTCAGTAATTACCCACACGGCTGCAGGCCGTCAAATAAAAAACCCTTCTGACAGGATCTCACCTGATGCAACACCAAATACCACGTAAAACAGAACTGCGTGCGTGAGATACACTCTTCTTTTTTTTACACATGCAAAAATACAAGGGTCCTTTCTGGACATAGTGATGGGTTGCACCAGGATATTCTCTATTGATCTGACTCGTCAATGAAAAGCAGAGGTCTTGGATCCACCGATGACGGGCAGCTAATAATTAACTCTGTCCTTAAAACCAAAGGATGCGGGAATAAACATCCAAATTAATGACTGAGTTTGAACTCACAGCGGCTGCTGGGTTTGAAGCTTTGCTGAGGGTTCTTGAAAATGAGGGTGACCATCAATGCCATTAATGACCTTGAAAGGCCTACGAGAACTTGTCAGAAGTATTTTTGCGATGATTACTATAATCACACAGGACTTACGTACGGCAGATTTAATTTGAACGCGCACGCACGCACGCACGCACGCACGCACGCACGCACACACGCACGCACGCACACACGCACACACACCTTTGTTCACAGCGATGGGCAGCACCAGATGTCTGGATATGACAGGAGGGCTGGAGATGTCTGCGATTTCAATAAAGCCCACAATTTCCAGATCTGAAAGTGGAACGACACAGCACTTTGTTTGAAAATCAAAAAATAAAACAAAGTTCCAGCTCAGCAGGATGAAAAATAATACTATTCTTTGCATTTTTCTCTTCTTCTTCCAGTGTGGTTGGACGTTACCGACGGACAATCGGTCTTGAGACTTGAGAACAGTAGAGATCATGATAGATCACGTTCTGTAGAAACGGTGAGCTCTCGGCTCTAACGTCTCCCTTTCTATAACTTATTTACAATCCCAGAATCCGATACAGCTGCATACGCATGCGTGTATATTAATCCATACAGCAGCAGAACGCCACCTGTGCTGACTGTTCGAGGTAAAGGCTCCACCTCCTCGTCCACCACCACGGGTTCCGGTCGGGGGAACACCTGGACGTCGGAGGACAGGTTCCCGCAGTGCAGGACGGCGTGGAACGGAGAGTACGCCACGTCGATCAGCCTCCTGCAGACAGAGCGAGACCAAATGGGCCTTGTTGAATACATAAAGCTTGACGAAGAAACAAAACAAAACAAAAAAAAACGCTCTCCCTGCGACAGTCCTACCCAAACATGCACTGGATGCTCTGCATGCAGAGCGGACCCTCCATGGTGAAGATCTGCCCGTCCCCTCCGCTCAGACAAAGCAGCTCCTCCAAATTATCCATGGCTCCGCTCATCTGTAACTACGAGACGCAAATATTCCTTTCACTTTTCTGCAACACGGACCAGACTCTGAAACAGTTGACACTCATTCTTCTCACACATGCAGCTACTTCTCATTGAAAGCGCACTCATCTTTGTGAGTTGCACGCCAAGCGGCACCCAAATGTCTTATTGCGCTGTTCATATTCCTATTTCTAACCACCTTTATGCTCTTCCTATCAGCACATATCATATCCAAATGCACTGCACACAGAAAAGTAGGAATTTCACTGTACAGGGAAACATGTTTCTATACTGTACATGTGATAAAAGGTTTGAGTTTTTAATATAATGTTTTTATTAATATGCCTAGCCCCTTTCCTACTTTTACACACACGCACACACACCCAAACACACACGTGCACACACACCCACCCAGCCCTAGATGTATTCTGTACCCTGGCTATGTTGCAGTTTGATGACAAATCCAGGCCACCAAAAGCCTCATCCTCTCCTTGGCCTGGCTTTGCTGTGTGGAAACACATCTGGCAGGTGGAGCGAAGATGATGAATGCTCTCCACTAATGTGGCGCTTTCATGGCCTTGTGCTTTGAGAGAGCTTTACGCTGGATTGTATTCACTACCACATTTGTAGGATAACACAGAACGAGGATGCAATATTTAGGATTTCATAAGCTGAGGTTTGAAAGCTACAATACCTCTGTATAGAACTCATTCTGCTTGATTCTGTCATAATATAATTCACTAACATTTTCCAATATTATTATTCAAATATCTCATGTGTTGACGAATCTCACACATACACACACACACACACACACACACACACATATGCATGCACACACACACACAGAGGAGACAAAACCATTTAGTACCTCCTCCACATTGGCTACACACATGACGAAGAGCTTGGTAGGGAAGGGGAAGGGCAGGGGGAACTTCTTGTCCTCGCCACGGTGCTTCAGCGTCTGCAGCGAGTGCCGCAAAGAGCCTTTCCCGATGCCCAGGGAGCCGTCAGTCACCAGCACCAGCTGGAGAAGAAGAAGAAGAAAGCTTTAACAACAGAAAGTTAAACAGCACAGATTCAAGCACTGCACTGAAGCCATGATGGATGAACCGTGAGCAGAAAGCAGCCACCGAGCAGCAGTTAGGGGCTCAGTGTATTTTTTTTTTCGAATTTAAAATAAATTAACACATCATAGGGGTCAGTGTCTTTTTTTTTTTTTTTTCAAATTTAAAATAAATGAACATGTCATATGACGTTACAACTTGAAAGAAAACAAAATGACATTTCTGCATGCAACAAAACATTTTTGAGCTCAGACAAAAAAAGACGTTGGGCTGAGGGTTACTTTAATGCAATATACTCAATGTGTATTTGAGTCCTTCTTGTATTTATGAAAAAAAGCCAAACTTAAATGATCCGCCGGCAGCAAACTGAGAATGCCGTCCTCTCTCTGCGTGTGCTGTCATCCTTTTACAGGAGCGTGCAGTTGCTTATAAAGAGCGACAAAAATATTTTAACATTTAACATTTAGATGTTACACGATCACCCTAATCTTCACATTTAAAATGACACTTAAAAATGAACCAATAAAAGACATTTCAATTCCATTGAAACCCATCGCCGCCGCCTCCTGCAGGACAGCAAGCCTCAGCACAGACCTGCTGCCTGGCTCTCACCTGACAGGGGCAGGCGCTGCCCCACTCCTGCTGCACCACGTTGCTCACGCCATGCAGAGCCGATTCCACGCAGGTCTTGTCGTAGTCCTCCAGGTTGCTCAAGGCCTCCTGCACGACACGACAACACATTTTCCCTCGTAAACGTCCGATGCTCCGTTACAATTCACCCTCTCTTTGTTTAAGAATAGGTTTTCTTTTAGAGAAAGGTCATAGTTAGCGCCCGCCTGCCCCAGGCGTACTCTACCGAGGGAAACCCTGCCATGCACTTCTCTCATTCTCCCACTCTTCCTTTCCTGTCTGCACTCTCATCCCTTCATCGCTGCACAATCGCAGCCTCATAGCTTCTCCCGGTCCTTGTTTCTCAGGTTCTCTGGGAACGTAGGCTTGGTCCACTGGAGCGTCCTGCCAGGCGTTTACCTTTATTTCTTATATGAATCTCCTTCTTTTCCTTTGGTCTTTTCCCTTCAGGGTCTCCACAGCCAATCCACCTTCTCCATCTGACTCTATTCTTTGGATCCTCCTCTCTCACGCCGACTAACTTCATATCCTCTCATCCTCTCTTCTCTATGGTCTTCCTTCAGCATCCAGCATCCATCTACCAATACATTCAATACAATACATGCTCTCCCTCCTCTGTCCATGACCCGACCATCTCTGACCTTCTCTCCAAAACATCTAGCATGTGCCGTCCCTCTGATGGACTCGTTCAGCAGGAATGTTTGGAACCGAACATGCCCTCGCTGGGATTTCCGTCTCCTCCTCGCGTGTCCGAGTGTTGCTGAGCGAGACACGGCAGCCCGACTGCCCAAACTGCCCCCCTGGGGCTGGTGGACGGCAGCCTTCTGCTCAACGTCCATCCATGATGGCTTTGCTGAGAAACAATTTCCCCATGAGGATTTAACAAAGGATAAATTGTTAGTATGAACTCCTATTAATTATTTGTTTGCTAATTTATAATTATTAACAATTTTTTCTATGTTGTATTATTACATTATTAGGAATTATTATTCCAGATTGTCTCCATCCAGGCAACTCCGCAAGAGATCCTCAACATCTTCATCTCTGCCACCTCCAGCTCCTGTCTTCAGCTCGATGTCAGTGTCCGTCTCCTCCAGCTTTCCTTTCCTTCCGGCTAGTCTTTTATTTCTTTTATGAATATTAAAGCTTTCCTAACTGTTGGAGCCACGGACATTACGTGCGTGAGATCATTTGAGCCTGTCCACCAAGACCTCTGGAGGCAGAAGGTCGCCGACACTTTGCTCAGATGTGTCCGAAGGTTTCAGTCCTGATAAAGGACAGTTTCCCTCGCTTCTTTCACAGAGAGCTCGCTGCTGGGGAGATGCTGGCTTTCTGTAGATCATCTTAAAGAGTGAGCTCCAGAGCTCCGGAGCTCCAAAGCACCAGAGCTCTACAGCTCCACAGCCGCTCTACACGCAGAGTGTCACCGCCCGGTCGTTCGGTGCTCTTTACCTGCAAGGCGTTGTAGTCCCGGGTGAAAGGCACCAGCAGCTCCCAGAGGGAGGAGAAGGCCATGAGTGCGGTGAACTCCAGCCGGTAGTTGGACGCCATGTGCTCGAACAGCATGTTGAGTCCATGCACGGCCAGGTTCTTGCGCTGGAACTCCTCGCCGCCGTCCTGCGACACCGGCCGCGTCATGGACAGAGACACGTCGACGAGCACCACCGTGGGCATGGCTCTCCTCACGACTCCGACCACAACTAAAGGGCCTACACGACTCCGGAGGGGAGCAAATAAAACTAAAAGCTAAAAACGAACAGGACTCCGTGCGAGAGGACGCTAGAAAACAAACACACCTAGCATCGGCTAGCCGCACTCGTCAACGGATGCTAACGGGCTCGGTCGTCGGTCACCGAGCGCAGTTACACCGGAGCTGCTAACGGGGCTAAAACAAGAAAGAGAGCGTTGTCGATAGAAACTCAAAATAAGACGGAAGCAACGTCTTTCTGTGAATAACAAACTATCCCTCGTTTGACGTTAGAAAACGCAAACGCAACCCAGCTAGTAAGAAGTCCATCGGACGTCCAGGCGTTGGAGTGTGTACCGCTAATTCCGTCCGGGGGAAACGGTGGCGAATGGTTCCTATGGGGATCCTATTATTATTATTATTATTATTATTATTATTATTATTGTTGTTGTTGTTGTTGTTGTTGTTGTTGTTGTTGTTGTTATCATTATTAATTTTATTGTTGTTTTTGTTTTTGTTAAGATAAGATAAGATAAAATTAACTTTATTGTTCCCTATAGGGGACATTCCTTCATAGCAGCTTGACAGTTATAATGTCAACATAAAAGGAAACTGAATATGACTATTAATTAAAAAAAAAGGCAGAAGATAGCAAGACATCCATGAATATGTAGACAGAATATTATTATTATTATTATCATTATTATTATTATTATTATTATCCACCCATTTGTCCATCCATCCCTCAATCTTCTGTCGCTTATCCTGCACTCAGGGTCATTGGGGATTCTGGAGCATATTATTATTATTATTATTGTTGTTGTAAATAGAGTTCATGAATCAAACGGGAAAATGACCATACATACATACAGGTACAATCATATATTATAACGGGTAGCATAAAGAAAGTAAACAGAGTGTCGTGATATATACATATATATATATACACAGATTAAGGAAGATATTCCATACACAGAATAAATACACTAGTATACAAACATGTGCTAATGCTTTTCATGCAATTATGGTGGTGGTGGTGGGGGGGGGGGGCTTGCTCATAACAATGAAATTTAGGGATTTTAAGCAGTTTCCCCTGGGGAATCAATAAAGTATTCTGATTCTGATTCTGATGAACACATTGCAAAACGTTTGACCAAAGCAAGTTTTCTCAATTCCAACTATAGTGTTTTTGTAATTGCCGCAACCGCAATGGTTGCAAGCCAAATTGCCTATTTGTACATAGTATCTTATCAACAACTGACACCCTGCAGTCTATACACCATCCTAGATTTTATTATTGTATAAGCATTTTCAAAGTAAAAGATGACAAACATCATTCTCAAGGCAAGATATCCAGCAGTGTGTGAGTGCACGCGGTCTTCGGCTCATTAGCGGGGATCATGATTTGAAAATAAATACATGATGCAAATGTTTGTTGGACAGGCGTGAGTGCCACTGTTATACAGTATTATACATCAGCCACCGTCTATCATTCTATCCATAATATTGGGTTGCAATTACTTCCTGTAGAGGTACAAACATTTACTCACCATTCATCTTAAACAAATGTGCTCCAATTAGACCATTAAAAAACACGAGCTGTCCAGAAAGAAGACGACCAATAAAGCACTGAACGTAAGCAAGTGAGATTCAAACGATGAAAAAATTGTATTTGAGAAAGGATTCTTTTACAGATCATCCCTCAATACGCCATAATATAGAATATAACGCTGACAAAAATCCCATTGTGACGCCCGATTGGCCAAAATTAAGACCTCATAATCCTTTAATAGTCCCACAGCTCGGAAGTTGAAATAATCTTGTAAATATAATTTGGTCTATTGTAGTGGAGCAAGGGACAGAGGGGGCAATTACTGGAAACAAGGTTAGTTTTGTTGGATTTTAAGGAATGAGACATGAAAATGAAGGAAAAAAAGGGAAAGGCAGTGCATTTTAAGATAATATCTCCAGACAAATTATCAGTGTGTGTAATGATGTCTCCTCTGAGAAGGATCAAATATGAAAGCGGCTGCCTCTCTGGACCAAAACCTGCAGATTAAATGTGGCTTTGTTGGCAGCGCGACGTTATTTTCCAAAGAGATTCTCGGTTGAACCCCGAGAAGGACGAGCCGTTCCGCCGAGCTGGTGGCCGGTCAGTCTGCCGGTCAGACCGGGGTCATCGGAACCGACACGGTAGTCGGGGTACGGAGGGCTGCGTGGAAGGGCCGTTTGGCCGGATCACCGTTGGATTGTGGCCACTTCTTCCCATCACAGAGGATTAATGGGCCGGGCCTTTCACGGCTCATGGCCGTTAGAGTAACTGGGATGCCGGCCAGGGATCCGAGACCGGTAAGACGGCAGTAAAACACCGCCGGCCTCGACCCAGCGTCGGTGACACAAGCATATTCTCCCCGGCGTGCATTATGGGCTGATGAGGATAGAGCGTGTCTGACGATCCATTCGAAGCTAAGCCTCGGCTGCTCGCTCCTTCAGGGACCGAGGTGCTGGATTCTGGCTCGTTGCTCTGCCTCCGTCTACAGCGCTGGCGCCGTGCACTCCATTTTTCTTTATTTTAAAATACCCGCAGCGGGGGGAGTTCTGTCTGCGGCAGATGGAGGCAAGGTTGGCTCTTAAAACACTGGATCACTGTTGTGCCGATGTCTGTTGGCAGAGCTGGCGGCTAATAAGATACTGTACGATCACAGAGTCTGCAGATCCTTGCAGCAGAAGATGTGGTTTTCGACCTGCTGGCTCAGAACCTTCTCTGGTGACACCCTCTCTTCGTTTAAGAACAGGATTCAAACCGCTCTTTCAGAGCCTTACATTTAGCGCTAGGCTAGCCCCCAGTGACGCCGCCACAGGCTTCCTCTGCCGATGCACTGCTCGTATTCCTCTCGCCGGTCCTATCCGCTCACGTCCCCTCATTGGTGCACGATCTTCAGAAGAAGTTCAGACGAGGGCGCGGCTTGAGCTACTGCCAAGGTCCTGCAAGGAGTTCCCCGTTGTTGTTTCTTTAACGAATATTAAAGCTATGACGGGATCACGTCGGCTAGTAGCATGTAACTGCTAGCGCGACAATCGGTGCGAGGTCTGCAGCAAATTCTGCGGATTCTGTACCGGTCTGTTGTGGTGAAGAGGGAGTTGAGCCAGAAGGCGAAGCTCTCAATCTACTGGTGGATCTACGTTCCCACCTTCACCGATGGTCGCCGGCTGTGGGAAGCGACCCAAAGAACCAGATCGTGAACGTGTAGCTCAGTGGTAGCGCGCATGCTTCACATGGATGAGCTCCTGGGTTCAGTCTCCAGCATCTCCACCGTGAGTCGCTTTGGATAAAAGCGTCTGCCAAATGACTGCATTCTATCTGGATCGCGAATACGTGCAACCGACATTTGTTTTCTCCATGGGGTGGCCGGACTCTCCCTCAGAGACTGGGTAAGAAGCTGAGGAGTGGAGTCGCTGCTCCTCCTCATAGAGAGGAGGCTCGGCATCTGGTCCGGACGCCTCCTGGACGGGGAGGTGTTCCAGGCATGTCCATCTGGTAGGAGACCCCGGGGAAGACCCAGGACCACGGAGAGACTAGGTCTCCATGCTGGCCTGGAAACACATCGGGATCCTCCAAGAGGAGCCGGGGATGAAGGAGGTCTGGGCTTCACTGTTCTGGCTGCCGCCCCGACACCCGACACCAGATAAGGGATGGAAGATGGATGGATGGATGGAAGATGGATGGATGGATGGATGGATGGATGGATGTGAGCGCTACTGTTATTATTAGCATGAGATCATTGGTGGCTGTCCCTCAGAATCATCATGCCGCCTCTGTATTGCCTTCTTTCACTCTGTCCTCTCTTGCATTCTCTTTTTTCTGCAAAGCCGGTCAGGACAGAAGTCTGCCCTCATTGAGCAAAGGGAGAAGGCAGTGTTTCCTCACCGCTGTACTCACGATACGAGATCACGAGAGAGAGGAAAACGGCAGGTTTCACAAGGCCACCGTGAATAGCTGCGCTTCGTCTGACAGATGGGATGGTTTTGTTTGTCCGCGGTCCGGCTCCAGAAGGTTGGCGGGATCGTCGCCGGCCCTTCGCGCGGCAGCATCGGTCGGCAGGGCGTCGACGTTGGCGTCGTCCGCTAGGAGATCTCGTCTTGTCGTCTGGTGATGAGCGCCTTGTCATCCGTCCAGGCGAAGGTAGATGAGAGACAATAGGATTAGAAACACGCTTAGCTCGGGAAATTTCACAGCTCTGTGCTATTTATAAATGAAAAACAAAATAAAGGGCGAGCACCATCATGTCCGCCCAGAAGTTACATGGGTTTTGGATTTGTGTGTTTCCAATCGACTGGAGTGTAAACATCTCAGCTCATCTTCTGGCTTCACTTAGGACAATCGTCCGTAACTCCGGCGTCCACCTCGGCCTCAGTGACTCCCTTTGCTCTCTTACATTCATAGTCTTTTACACAAAAGAGCAATTTCTTTTTCTGCACGACGAAATATTGCGGAGGCAGGCGGACGATGAAATGAGAGTGAGCCCACGCAGATACTGTAATCCTCTTAGTAGACTTCAGGTATTAGGTATTATGCTGATCCATTGTGAAGACTCTTCCCGCGCCCCACATAGCCCGGCGCTCACTGCTGGCGGCCCGGACGGCATTTCGGGATTTTTTAGCACCGGCCCGGCCGTGGAAATATGTTCCCGGATCGCCTGAATTTGCCGGATTATCTCTTTGCGGTAAGCGAGTTTGATTTCAAATGCAGGAATGCGATTCGCCGGTTCGCTTGTTGCCCCCCCGCCTTTCCGCACGGCTTCTCCCTGGCGTTAAAGTGCATTTAAATATCTCCTCGCCGACAGACGGGCTCTCCCATCATGTCTCAGCATGGGACATGAATCCCGCCGATGAAGTTTTGGATTCTGCCGAGTCCTGGTGTGCTGGGGACGGAGCCGGACCTCGGGACCTGATTCGCCGCAGCCAGTAGCTTCGCCGCTTCGGACAAACATGTTCTCCACGAGAAGGAAGCGGCTGCAGCTGAGCCGAGTTTTGTTCCTGCTCTCCGGGGTTTTCCTCTGCACCCTCTACCAGCTGACCATCAGCGCCAGGCTGCACGAGCCCTGGCCTTTGCCCCAGATCGGGCAGGATTTCGGGGAGGGTTCGGCCGACGGGGCGGAGGAGTCGGACGCTCGGGTTCGGGAGGAACCCTTCGCCCCGTCACGCGATCCAGAACCCGCCCCCGCCCCCGCCCCCGCCCCCGCCCCCTCACCTGCCCCTGCACCCGCCCCTGCCCCCGCTCCCGCCCCCGCACAGGAGCCCTCGGGGCCGGACCCACCAAGCGCCGCCTCGGATATCGAAGCCACCACCTCCTCAGGAACTCCTCCGCCAGCAGGCACCAACCGCACCATCATCCACTGCGTCTACGTGTCCCCCGACCCGCCGCAGGAGACACCGACGCCGGCGCCGGCGCCGCTTCCTCCGACAATCGGTCCACCTGGAGAAGCGCCTCAGATCAAGGCGGAATACCCCGAAGACATCTTCTCGGTGGAAGACCGGCGCAGAGGCTGGGTGATCCTCCACGTCTTCGGCATGATCTACATGTTCGTGTCTCTGGCCATCGTGTGCGACGAGTTCTTCGTTCCCGCGCTGGGGGTCATCACAGACAAGCTGGCCATTTCCGACGACGTAGCGGGAGCGACCTTCATGGCGGCCGGAGGTTCCGCCCCAGAGCTTTTCACCTCCTTGATCGGCGTCTTCATCGCCCACAGCAACGTGGGCATCGGCACCATCGTGGGGTCGGCGGTGTTCAACATTTTGTTCGTGATCGGGATGTGCGCGTTGTTTTCCCGCGAGGTGCTCCATCTCACCTGGTGGCCGCTGTTCCGCGACGTGTCCTTCTACATCCTCGACCTCATCCTGCTCATCGTCTTCTTCCTGGACAACGTCATCCTGTGGTGGGAGAGCGTGACGCTGGTGGCCAGCTACACCCTCTATGTGATTTTCATGAAGTTCAACGTGCAGCTGGAGCAGGCCTTTAAAACCCAACTCTACAAGCACAAGAACATGGTCAGGATCATCACCGTGGAGGAAGCGGAGGAGGTAAGCGCTCCCGCCGGAGCACGAGAGCCGCGTGACGTCGCTGAAATCCATCGGTTCATTTCCTCGTTCGTGCGCGTACGTTCGACCGATCCGGCTGTCTGCGAGTGAGCATCCTGCTGACGGTTTGGACGAAGATGCTCACCCGTTGGCGCAGAACGTTTTCCCGGTTACATTTCAATGCCGGCGCCGCACGCGATGGCAGCTCACTATTCAACAGTAATGATTAGAACCAGTCGCAAAATGATGCGATCGAAATATAATGAAGTGAAAAGCCCGATAAAACCGACGCTCATCGGGGAGAGCAAAGTTACGACTAACCTTTACGGCCCGTTACCGGAACACGTTCCTTTTTTCATTTTATAAATTACATGAAACTTTGGCTTTACGAACACGCTGGGGAGATTTGTGCACCCAGGTTTATTTGGTCCCAAAGAAGCAGGAATAAACCATCTGCAGAGGATAGTTTTAGAGATAACTATTATTATTAATACTATTGTGAATTCATGTAAATCAGATAAATGTTTACATACATTAAGCCAAATAGTATTGATCAAAACAACAACAACTATAATACTATTTATATTCTTAATCTAATTTTTAATCTGCCTATTTTTTCATCTCTTAGAATTGAAAATGCATTTTTTTTTATAAAGCTTGATTTGAAAAAAAAAAAGAAAAAAAGTGGAATTCGTTCTAATTTTGCCGCTGGACTGATGATCATTCAATAACCCTTGTTGCACACAGAGTCATGGGGGTGATGAGGATAATGCTGTGCCTGCTCTGCAAGACAGGAATCTACTGAAGGTAAAAGTCAGTCCCTCCTCGTCCTCCCTGTCCCTCCGTTTCTTTCTCTTCCTTTGCACCGACCCTTCCGGTCTGCATGCTGCTGACCCCCCTTCAATGTTGCCCCCCTTCAATGCTGACCCCCCTTCAATGCTGACCCCCCCTTCAATGCTGCTGACCCCCCTTCAATGTTGCCCCCCCTTCAATGTTGACCCCCCTTCAATGCTGACCCCCCTTCAATGCTGCTGACCCCCCTTCAATGTTGACCCCCCTTCAATGCTGACCCCCCCTTCAATGTCCCCCCCCCCCCTTCAATGCTGACCCCCCTTCAATGTTGACCCCCCTTCAATGCTGACCCCCCTTCAATGTGGCGTGACGTGAGCGTCCTCGCTCGGATCTGTTGGCCGCTGTGACCCGGCGTGTTTCTCCCCAGCTGAAGCCGTCTCTTCAGCGAGGCGGCAGTACGGCCTCTTTGCACAACAGCACCATGAGAAACACCATCTTCCAGCTCATGATCCACACCTTGGACCCCCTGGGAAACGGTGAGTGGCTTCCCGCCGGTTTATGAAGTTCCTGGCGGTGAGTACCTGCTGCCCCCCCGCCTCTCCTGCAGAAACGGATTAGCGAAGTGTTCTGGGAAGGCGGCGCTAAGTCCAGATTGATACTAAGCACATAAAGACCTGCTGCGACCCGTGGAGGTGTTCCATCGCCGGCTCGCGGATGAACCACTCTTTGGGTTTCAATCGGAGAAAGCCTCTCCCCGATCTGAAGAAATCAAGCGGTGATTTTCCTGACCGTCACACCCCGGCTCCTCCTGGCCGGCTTCCTTCTCCGGTCTCCATCTTCACCCCCAAAGTCCGGCAACGCTCAGCCGGTTCACTGGAGACCAAACTGCTACCGGAAGTGTGTGAATGTCAAGGCGACCACTGATTGACAGGTGACCCGTCCAGGACGAATGAAGAAAAAGAAAAACCACAGCGGCACTGAAACATGCACTGAACAGAGATGTTGAACGCTGCATCTTGATCTGGATCTGTGTCCACCAGCGTGAGGCCTCTCCTCCGCTGGATTTATCAGACTGTATCGCAGCTGGGAATTTCAGCCCAGGGCGTTGATTCCCTTCCCTGTGCGACGGCACGGCCTCCAGCTCAGCTTCACACCACTTAGCTTAGCACAAGCCTGCAGCCGCCGTCATAAAATCAAGAATACAGAGAATAAAACTGAGCAAAAATGCTATTTGACCAGAAGATGGCAGTAGACCCGTGGACACACTCGGAGCAGGAAAGTGACGCTTGTCACAGGGGTCAAAGTTCTATTCTGGAGGATCCTCCTCTCTCACACCAACTACCTTCATCTCCTCTCTCACCACCTCCATCCATCTTCTCTCTGGTCTCTAGACCTCCAACTCCAGCATCCGTCTACCAATATCTTCCCTCTCCCTCCTCTGTCCATCACCCAACCATCTCTGACCTTCTCTCCACAACATCTACCATGTGTCTGATCCTCTCCATCCTGGTCAATCCTGAAGAGAACCTCTGCATCTTTATCTTTTCTCCACCCATTCCAGCCTGCTTGAGTCTGTTTCTTTACCTCATCCTTTTACCGAGGGTGAATCTATTAAAGATGGATGGTGGAAATTTGTCCTGAGAAGAAGCAAGAGTTTGCTGATGTTTCCCTGGGTGGAAACACTGCAGAACGGAGAATTGAGGACGTTTCATCTCATGTTAAGAGACAATGAGAGGCCAAAGGAACAGAGTTTGACTTTTATTTCGTTAGCCTGTGACGACAGCGCGGTGGCCTCAAAGAACGCCATTTTCTCCTGGTGTCATCAGGCCTTCTGGCTCAGCACAGCTAATGCCGTGCCGAAACATGAACTCCAAAACACTTGTGCAGCTGCAGGGAAAGTGGAGTGAACCTCGAAACCAGGGGCGTCAAACTCCTTTTGGTCCGGAGGCCACGTACGGCCTGATTGGATGTCAAGGTGGCCGGACCGCTAAAATCAGAGCGTAATTATCTAGAAGTAACACAAAGTCCTTATGTTGCTCTGTTTTAGTGTGGAGGAGAAAAGGTCAATGATACAAATCTTTCCATGTAACGAACCGTTCCTTTCAAAAATACACGACCAACAACCTGAGAATCATGAAGAAAATTCAGCGCCATTTCAACGACTCGATGCCTCCGTCCTTTTTGTATTTTCCACCACGGCGAGTCTCATCGTGGCACCAAAACATGCGGCGTCCAAACCGAGCGCACGGGTTTCTTATTAACCTCAACCAGCAAATACGAAGTGGAAAACAATAAGACGAAATGCCATTTGCAGACGCATCGCTGCCATCTGCTGTAAGTTGTGAGTCACACAGTGTTGTGTCCTGTTGCCAACACCGGCTAAAACAGTGCACACAATGGAGGAGCTGCATTTCTATTTGAAAAAAGTAGTTAGTGATTTCCACGTGGATCCGTCCATCTTCCCCCACTTATCCGGAGTTGTGATGGGTGCAGCGGCCGGAGCAGAGAGGTCCAGGCCTCCCCCCCCCACGTGGTCCAGCTCCTCTGGAGGACCCCGAGGTGTTCCCAGGCCAGCCTGGAGACCTTGTCACTCCAGCGTCTCCTGGGTCTTCACCCCAGCCCCCTCCAAGACGGACGTTCCTGGAGCACCTCCCCGTCCAGCAGGCGTCCTGACCGGATGCTGAGCCTCCTCTTCTGGCTCCTCTCCATGCGGAGGAGCGGCGGCTCGACTCGAGCTCCTCCCGGACGGCTCGACTCTTCAGCCTGTCTCTGAGGGAGAGTCCGGCCACCCCGCGGAGGAAACTCATTACGGCCGCTTGGTTCTTTGGCTCGCTACCCACAGCCGTGACCATAGCTGAGGGTGGGAACGTTGATCCGCCGGTAAATTCTGGTCCCTCGGCTCTGCTTCCTCATTGGAAGGCGTTTCAAGGGGGTTGAGGAGGTCTCGGAAGTATCCCTGGAAGTATCCCGGCCACCGCTCCAGCAGCGCTCCAATCCCGATGTACACGGTGTTGACGCAGCACCGCTTCCCCCTCCTGAGCCGCCACATGGCGGACTCGAATCTCCACTCCTCTGGAAGTCGGCGCAGAAGATTCAACGTCAAAAATTGCTCTCGTGCCCGAGTATTCGCCTTGGCAACCACCGTGGCTGCACGGCGCTTGGCCTGCCGCTACCTGTCAGCCGCCTCCGCAGCCGCACGCCAGGAAAGCATGATGGGACTCCTTCAGTTTGACCCCCGCCGTCAGAGCCAGCTCACCCACAACGTGGCGCTCAGCGGGCAGCTTCGCCACTTCTCCACCCGAGTGTCCCGGACACGCGGCCGCGAGTCCGACGATACAACCACATTGATTTTTAGGTATTTTTTCAAATTGTAGATTTATCCCGCGGGCCGGATCGAACCCCCTGACGGGCCGGTTCCGGCCCGCGGGCTGTACGTTTGACACCCCTGCGTCAGACCGTCCCCGATGTGGATCTACCATACTTGCAGGGTTGAGCAGTTACTCAGTCATTCTATAGCTATAGCACTTCTCCTGCAGCCAGTCGCCCCGAGCCGCTCCATTACAGGGTCACAAGTAGAAACATCTCTGGCCAATCACCTTCTCACTCGCATGTCTGGACAAGGTAGTGTCTCCACTGAACCTCCTGCATGTGCGGGAGGAACCACGTGATACGATGTTCTGGTACTAAAGTCCTTGTTCGATCGCAGGGAAATTCAAGGAAAAGGCCGAGACCCTGAATAACGTGGCAAGACGGAAGGAGGAGAGGAAAAGCCAGGAGAAGAGCGAAGGTAACCCGGCCGTTTCCAGAAGTCCAGCGTCAGGTTTCATCTCTGCGGAGAGTCCAAACAGGTCCGACCTCCTTTTCTTAGATGATGGAGGGAAGAAGAAAGAGCAGGGCGAAGCATCGGCGGCCGCAGAGGAGAAAGAGACCAAGGAGCCGGCGGACGACAACAAGGTTCTCTGTAGGCCTTTTTGAATCCTCTCCGGGTTCGGCCCGCAAGCCTGGTCATCCTGAGGTTTTGTTCTCGCCCTGCAGGAGGACACGCCTGGTGAGGAGGACGGCTCGGAGGGATCTGACAGCGAGGACGACGAAAGCGAGGAGGACAGTGACGAGTCCAGCGAGGACGAAGACGAGCAAGAAGAAGAGGAGGAGGAGGAGGAGGAGGAGGAGAGCGGGGAGGAACCCTTGTCTCTGGAGTGGCCCGACACGCCACTCAAACAAGCCACCTACCTCTTCCTGCTGCCCATCGTCTTCCCTCTCTGGCTCACCGTCCCCGACGTCCGCAACCAGGTTGGAGAAACATCTCGGGCGTCAGCTGGCGTCCTCAAACTTCTCAAAACACACATTCTCCCCCTGCGCAGAAGTCCAGGAAGTTCTTTGCGATGACCTTCCTGGGCTCCATCGTGTGGATCGCCATCTTCTCCTACCTCATGGTGTGGTGGGCCCATCAGGTCGGCGTGAGATACACACATAGAGCGAACGAGTTACCGGTGCGTGTGTGTGTGTGTGTGTGGAGACGCGTGGACGTTCTGGCTTCTCCCACAGGTGGGCGAGACCATCGGCTTCTCGGAGGAGATCATGGGCCTGACCATCCTGGCCGCGGGGACGTCCATCCCCGACCTCATTACCAGCGTGATCGTGGCTCGCAAAGGTCTGGGCGACATGGCCGTGTCCAGCTCCGTGGGGAGCAACATCTTCGACATCACCGTGGGGTGAGCTGGACTCGCTTCTCCTCGCTTCTCCTCGCCGCTCCTCGCTCACTCGTCTTCCTCTGCCTTCCTCCTCGGAAGCCTCCCGGTCCCGTGGCTGATGTACTCGGCCATCCACGGCTTGGCTCCGGTGGCCGTCAGCAGCAACGGGCTCTTCTGCGCCATCGTGCTGCTTTTCCTCATGCTCCTCTTCGTCATCATCTCCATCGCCTCCTGCAAGTGGAAGATGAACAAGGTCCTGGGTTCCACCATGTTCCTGCTCTACTTCATCTTCCTGGTGCTGAGCGTGATGCTGGAGGACCGCATCATCGTCTGCCCGGTCTCCATCTGAGGGCTCGGCCAGGAACGCCGGCGCTCTGAAACCCAACCTTGGATGGAATCTCACGAGCACCAGCATCTCCAAGGAAGGGCGTCGTAGCTGCACTGCTCTGCGTTTCTGTGACGTCCCTCACACAAGACCTCGTCCGGCTCAAACCCCTCCACACACAAACACACACACACACACACACACACACACACACACACACACACACACACACACACACACACACAAACACAAACACACACACACACTCCACTGCAACTTGACCACTCATTTTCATCACACCGGAGGAGGTGAAATATTCGAACCAAGCAAAAAAACATTCTGCAGATATGGGGATTTTTTCACAGAATAATCAACAAACACATCAACACCATCTGGACAAAAGCGTCGGCTCGGCCATCCAACGGGAATCAGGTGTTCCAATCCCTTCCGCGGCCACAGGTGGATCAAATCAAGCCCCTAAGCAGACGCCTTGTTTTTCCAAACATTTGTGAAAGGACTGGTGGCTCTGAGGATCTGGATGAGTTCCAGCGTGGAGCCGTGATCGGAGGCCAGATCTGCCACGGATCCGCTCCCAAATATTCCAGTCAGCTGGATTAGAAGAACATGGAAGTGTGTGGTAACGACGGCGACTCTGCAGAGGAGGGTCAGGCCACGCGACCTGACGAGAGTCACTGCTCCTGAGAGCCGCCCGTTCTTTCACAAAGGGATGTAAAAACAGCGCGCACGCCGAGGTGCTCGAGTTGATCCAACGGTGGCCGTGGAAGAGATTGAAACACCCGATTCCCATCATCTGGATGGCTGAGCCAATACTTTTGGCCATATAGTGTATGTTGAATAGGCACTGTTGTTTGGGTCATTGTGACTTTTAAATCATAAATGTTTAAGAATGCAATGGCGCCAATCACTTTCCTTTGCAACATCCCACGGCTCCATCTGCCTGCTGCAACGGGGAGAAGGAAGAGGACGCCCTACAGCCCGCAGAATAAAACGTGTTTATTCAGAGATAAAAAGCAAACTATAGATCCAGACGGAAAATGCAAAATTCATACAAATTAGCATTTTTTTTTTTACAAATGACAACTAGCACTAGAGAAAGATAAGTGTTGGTCGACAAACAGGTGTAACCAACATGTAGACATCAAGTGATCTTTTGGTCGTCGGTGGGTTTTCTTTCTGTCTTTTTCGTCGCTCGCAAGTTGCAGAGGTTTAGAGGACGCGACCGCATCACCCGGACCGACAGAGCCAAGCAGATTTGGTCAGTTAATAGCGATTGACAGTATTAGTGCAGCGGGTCTGTGGACAGACTCAAGTCCTCCTTCACGTGTTCAGTGCAAAACCAAGAAAAAGGGAGAAAAAACCCTGCAACGCTTCCCGCTCGCTGTCTCTCTTTAAGATTCCATTGAATCGCAGCCTCCTTTTTCTTCAAACCGGCGACTGTACAGAAGCGACCCGCGGCCGAGACGACGAACGATTGGACGACACACGCTGATCACACCCACAGAAAACATCTCGCCGCTTTAGTTTGATTGTACTCTTTTCAAAGTTGTGTTGTTTCCCCCACGCGGTGGTCCTTCACAAGACGCTGACACGCCATGGCAGTCACTTGGTAAAAAAAGGTATTGCTTGAAAACCTTTGTAAATAAATAGCGGTGTTTTTATTTTGGTACGTCATACAAAAAAAACCAAACATGAATAAAAATTGTGCATATAGATAAACTAAGTGCTCCCTTCTTGATTCAGAGATATATCTATATATGTATATATTTCAATAATGTCTTCATATTGGTCAGGGGCAGCACAGCGGCGCAGCGGTTAGCGCTTCCGCCTCACAGCAAGAAGGTCCCTGGTTGGATTCCCAGCAGAAAAGGGAATCTCCGCGTCCAAACACGAGCATGAGGTTCTCTGGAGAGCCTACGATGTCCGGACGTGTGAGTGAATGAGTGAAAGGTTGTACGTTTCTATATGATGTGCGAACGAAAGTGAACGGAATTGTGTTTCTTTGTGTCGTGCGATATGTCTCTGGAGGCCGTGTGGACGAGAGGGTCTCTACAGGTGGTCCTGGTCCGAGGGTGAACCCGGCCTCTCGCCCAGTGACAGCTGGGATAGACTCCGGCAACCCCGCCACCCTGAGGGCGGCATCAGCGTGGAGGATGAATGAACGAATGAATGAATGAACGAATGAATGAACGAACAAACAAACGCGTCCACGTGGCTCAGGCGAGGAGGAATAACATCATTTCCAGACGAGAAGCCGCTACCTTTTTCACACGCTTTGAACAACACGGCTAATTTATGGATTTTTTTGGGCTGACGAGCTTCACGCCGCCAAACATTGAGCTCAGTCACATCGGAACCATGAAACCAGCGCAAAACTCAGAGGTTGTTCAATTCCGACGGCCTGAGTGTTTTTAGTGCGCAGGAGGAAGACTGAGACGGACGTCGCCTGGAGGAGGACCAAGAGAGTGGATGGACGGACTTTTCCTCGCCATATTTATCATTCATCTTTTTCATCGGCCGTGTTCCAGCCACCGTGTGGAAAAAAGCCTTTCCAGTACGTATTTGTGGATGTGACCGCTATGGATAGAATTAAAAGTTAAAAAAATGTTTGTGTGTAAAGATGTCATGTTACAACCTGGACACTTGCCTGCGGCTTCTGGACAAGTGCGGCCTTTATATGTACATTATTTTAGCGGGTGCAGCCTATATTCAGGTGCGCTCAACAGCCCGGAAATTACAGTAGATTTCTTTAACTTTGTGTTTTGGAGAAATAAAAGTCCCTCGGCCGAAAACAAAACAGAGTTCAGCAAGAGTTTGTCTGGTCAAAGTGCTTCTATAAAAAGGTGAATACTTCTTGTGCGCACACACAAACGCACACACACGCACGCACACACGCACACACACACACACACACACACACACACACACACACACACACACAACAGTCTTAGACAAGGTCTCCCGGACCGCGCAGGAATGTCGGCAAAGTGACAGTACGATTTCTTACATTGTGACTCACAGGGTTCGACGCAAAGTCATAAAACAAACTGTACACACATTTTACAGCGGATGTACTTAAAGCACAGCCAGAACTCTGAATACCCGGCAGAGGCAGAACTGGCGGCGTCTGCCTCCCCAGCGCCGACGGTGTACAAAACAAATGGCAGTCGCTCGATCTTAAGTCTCGTGTCCACGCTTGTGCTTTAGACGTTTAGTGCCGCCGTCCGGACAGCCGGTCCTGAGTCTGAAGAGCGGTCCGACAAAAACAAACCAAAGACCTGATGGTAGGAGCGGCGGCGGGCGCGGGGCATCCTGGTGGCGGCCGGAGGCGGCTTTCACAGACTCGGCTCTCCGAAAGTCCTCCGACATTCCATGACCCCGGCGCCGGGCGGCCGGTCACAGTTGTGCGTCAGCTTGACCTGGTTGGGGGTGAGGCGATCGTACGCCAGCTTGTACTCCCGGTCGAAAGCATCTGCAATGAGATAACCGTTTCGGTAAAACAGAAATGACACAGTCGTCCATCCGGTAGGCTAAAGGCTACTATTAGCGCACGTGAGCACGCCTGTGGTAAAACAAAACAGCTCTGACCGATGGCGGCACCAACACGATTCAGCGATTGATGAACGAATCGCTTCACAGCAGCGCTAGCAGGAATACTTGGTAGCGCCGTCACGGTTCAGCGGCTCTAAAGTGGCATGTCTTCGCCACAACCTCAGAATGGAGAGGCGGCGTGTGCTCGTCACACGGCTGGGCACCAGGGGGCGCAACATCGCCCCCCCCCCCCGCTCAAGAGTCATGGGGCGTTGGCTCCTGTGCACGCCTGCCAGCTGGGGCTACTAGCCTTTTCAGTATTTATGCTGCTGAAATTCTAATTTATTTGTTGAGTGATTTTATTCTTTTATTTATGGCCCTTAGAATGGTACATAATCCATGTTCCTGCAGAACACTGAGACCCAGATGGAGGCCCGAGGATGAGCAGCGGTCAGAAGGACGTCAAGACAATATAATGAAAGTTGGATAGTGTTTCTTCAGCTCCTGCAACAGGGCCAGATTTCACTCTGAGCAAAAGTAAAGCGGGACTACGGTTCCATTGGACTTCATTAAAAACAGATTTAGGCGGCAGCGTGCCGTGTGATTTTTTGAATGTAAAATATGTGTCGTAGCTCCGAAAAGGTCGGGAAACAGTGTTCTGGTGTATTTCTTGTACACAGTCTGTGGTAACTTTGGATCTATATCCTTATTTTCTTCCCTGTAACGCTGCGGTGATTAATTGGAACTTTCCTGTCGCAGGATAAGAAAGTCCATCTTATCTTATTGTTTTTGAAAAGGCTCGATCTTTTCTTTTTTCCACTCTTATTCCAGTTCTTGTCTTCGCCCCGCAGACGCGGTTTTGTCCGACCGTACCCTTTGTTTTGGATTTCCCCGTCACGTGCGTTTCGGTTTGTCCCGGTTTTTCGGTCCAGGTTAAGATGGGGCTGGAAAACGTCCAGGCTTTTCTGGCAGCGCCGCGCCTGCGACTCAAGCTAAAGAGAACCCGTAGATTCCCGCGACCGATACCGAATACGGCCTGGAGAAACAGAGGCGCGTGTCCAAGTCCTGCTCCGAGCCGTCCGAGCTTCTTGCCAGCTGTGTGATTTGCCGGCTCTACGGAGCCGTAGTATTTCCCACGGTATGACGTTCGCCATTCTGAGTCGCGCCATCACCCGGCCCGCCGCCGCTTCCCTCCCTCTATTCCGACGGCCCGGGAGACGGCCTGGCGTGTCATTGGTTGCCGTCCGCAGAGCTATGCGACTAGCGTGGCTAAAACAGGATGTCGTGCTTTTGAACTCACTGATATTGATGTTGTTCTTGCCCAGAGACACCAGAGCGAGGAATAATAAGTCTCTGTACAGGCTCCTGTTTCAGAGACAGGGGACAGAAATCTTTTTATTCATTTCATCCTTGGCAAGACTTTAGACCCAAATCTCTGTTTCCCCACCTCTGCCTCCTGAAGCCCAGCTCCGGCCCCAGGAGCCGGATGATCTGGCTCACGGGCTGGTAGACGTCGCTCTTTTTGATGCTTCGCACGAAACCCTGCAGGAGCTCCACGGTGAAGAGCTGGCCTTCCTCGCACGGCCCCGAGCGCACCAGCGAGTTGGCACCTGGGGAGGACAGAGGGAGGAAATGAGCGCCGACCGCGGCCCCGCCATTCGTCTTCGTGGCGTGGGAAGAGACTGCGGAGGGGAAGGAGGGACTCACAGTGCGAGTTCCACAGGACGTAGCAGGGCGGCGCTTTGTCCTGGTGCAGCCGCAGGTTGTCCCACATGATCCTCACCAGGACCTGCTTGCTGTCCTCGGACGGGACGCTCCGCGGGCTCTGGAGGAACGGACGGCGAGGCCGGTGAGGCGGCCGCGCTCTTTCGCTCGGCTTTTAGAGGACAAAGAGGAAAAAGATCGATCGATCGGACGGCTGCGGCACCTGGTCTCCACGGCGACAGTGCTGGGACGTCAGGATCAGGGCGGCGAGGTCGCTCGGCAGCTCCAGCCTTTTGAAGAACCAGACCAGGTTCCAGAAGACGATGGGATGCTGGTCGACCACGGTGGGGGAGTAGATGGCCTGGTCGCCCTCGTTCACCAGCAAGCTCTCCAGCTCCTTCCACAGAACCAGGGGGCTCAGGTACGGCACCGTCACCGGAGCCGCCGGGCCCTCCTCCGGGACGGGATCGCCGCGCTCTGGAGGCCTGGCGGCGGGACGGGGAACGTGTCGGGAGTCTGTGTCGGCCAAAACGTCCGGCGTCCGATGAGCCTCACCTGCTCTCTGGTCTGAGGTCTTTGATTTCCACGCTGAGGAGAGGCAGGAAGGCGGTGCCGCAGAAGGGACAGGTGCTGTTGAGGTTGGAGTCGTTGGCCGTCCAGCCCGCCATGATCTCCTCGTCGTACACCAGGCAGTCGCAGGTCTTGCAGAGGGAGCAGCTGGACATCAGCACCTGCGCGGGGACACGGGAGCGGCGTGAAGGCCCGCGGACGCTCGGCCGGGAAAACACCCGGGCGGGCGGATCGCTCACCTCCACGGTGTAACTGGGGGTCGGCTGGAAGCGGCAGGCGTCGGGGGAGGAGTCCGGGGCGTGGGGGCTTTTGGAGGAAAGGGCCAAACCGCCTGCTCGCGGAGGGTTGGTCACAAACACGATATGGATATTATTCAAAACGATCCAATAATCCGAAAGCACGTTTTCCAACCGAGGCTCGGGCCGGGATTTCGTTGATGTGGAAATTAAAAAAAACCCACCTGAGAAGGAGTTGTGTCTGAAGACCCTGTCGGGGGTCCCGGGGCTGCCCAGGGCCGCGTGAGCCGCCGCCGGGCTCCTCCTGAGCCGCGGCGCAGCGGCGTGCTGAGGGGAGGCCACGCCGTCCGGGTCGGCGCCGCAGTCGTGTTCCAGCGGAGACGAGCAGTCGGCGTCTCCGGAGGCCATCGAGGACACGCTGATGCGGTCGCAGTTTGCGTCCTGCGGGTGACAGGACAAGACGGGTCAGGGGGAAACGTTACGGGACGGCGCGGCGGCGGGAGGTCGTTCGGCCGCCGACCTGCGTCAGGGAGGTTTGCGAGGACAGACGCGAGTAGAGGCGGCTGGCCTTTTCGGCCACGCCCTTCCCCGCCGATATCACGCTGCTCTTGAAGATGTCCAGGGTGGGGTTGAACAGAGACTCCATGGAGAAGGAGGAGGTGGAGTGAGTCGGGGACGAGGGAAACACCAAGGAGGACGGCCTCTCCCTCTCTTTGGCGCCGACCCCGAGCGGAAGCGACGGCGACTGGCGGAGTCGGTCCCTGGAGCGAGCGGGCAGGGGGAGGTTGGTGTTGGAGCGCAGCAGGGCGGAGGGCCGAGGGGAGGTCTGAGGAGACCGGGACCAGGTCGGGTTCTGCGGCTCCGCCTCGGTCCGATACGTCTCGATCTCCTCGCATTCCTGCGCCGTCACGGGAGCCTTCCTTGTCAGGGGGTCCGACCTCGTGTCCGCCCCGGTCCTCTTGGACGCCCCGCCGCCTCCTCCCGCCTCCCGCTGGCCGTCCGGCTCGCCTCCCTCCTCCTCCTCCTCCTCCTCCTCCTCCACGCCTCGTCGTCCCTCCGGTCTGTCCGGACTCGGCCGTGCCGTGCCGCACGCCGCTGAGCCGAGGTGCGGCACGGCGAGCCTGGCGGCGTCCCGGCCGCCGGGCGAGTCCGGGCTCTCGGGCCGATGGGGTCTCGGCAGAACTTGGCACGGAGCCGTGACGCCGAGTGCGCCGGACGTCGGCCGGCCTCCTGAGAAAGAAAAGCAGGCTGGAACTTTAACAGCCGACGGCATGAAGAACATCAGGAGACAAACCTCTGAACACCAACCTGCAGATCCTTCTTTGACCACCGAGCTGGAAGTGGAGGAGAAAATGATCGAAACCTCATCCGCAGGGGCTGCAAATGAAAATAAACAAACAAAAAAAACACAACAATGAGATTTTGTGCAAGCGCGAGTTTGTGTGTGTGTGAGTGTTTGTGTGTGTGTATTTCCATGACACGTTCCGATGCTTCAGAAACATTTTCTCATTCATCTCAGATAAACAAGCACGAATGTTCTAGTAATCTGGTTCCTTGAGGAGTTCAGTCCAGTGAAACCAGTGCAGCCTGGTGCTGTGGGGAGAACAGTCCATTCTCACTCACTCACTCACTCACTCACTCACTCACTCACTCACTCACTCACTCACTCACTCACTCACTCACTCACTCACTCTTGTACGTCAGGTCTACCCATCAGCATCAAATGCCACCTCTACTGGGAAATGAACCGGTCCTCAGACCCCGAGGCAGCGCCACGACGCCTCCTCACATGGTTTCCCGTGTTCTGGGCCTCCGGTACGTGGAGGCTTCCATCTTCAACACCTAAGTGGTCAAGACTGGGCCGAAGCCGAACCAACTCACCGGCCTGGCCGGGATCTTTGTCCTCCAGCGCTGGCGTCTGCTCCGTCTGCTCCGTCTCCCTGAAGCACATCTTCTCCTCCTCCTTGGACAAGGAGTCGTAGCCCTGGTCGGACTGACCACCTGGCGAAGAGTCACCGGGTTAATGCTCTAGATTTTCTTTTGCCTTCTGTCAGACCCGTCGGGAAACAAATCCGTATTTGAAGGGATTCGAGATAAAGTCCATCCGTCTCCTTTCTCTTGGACATCCGTCCTCCTACCGGTGCTGAAGCCGTCGTCGCTGGAGTCGGTTTTATTGAAGTCGGCGTCGATGGAGGCGCGCTCGGCCGAGTCGTTGGCGCTGTCCAAGCTGCCGTGGCTGACCGAGTCCAGGTCGCTGCCGTCTGACCCGACGACGGAGAGACAGAGAGAGAAAGAGAAAAGCTGAAACAAGTCTCTGCTGGAGAAGGTCTTTCTGTGTCTCTCCTGTCGAGGCGTCCTGAGCAGATAGAACCGCTCGTCTTCTCCGCTTTCATTATCAGCCGTGTCAGAGCGAGGCAGACGCCGGCCGGACCCCGGAGCGCTGATTTAAAATCCAAACACAAACCATGAAAAAAAAAAAAAAAAATGGTGCTTTTGTGTTTTTGTCAAGGCTTGTCGGGTTGTTATGGGAAGGAGAGACAGGAACATAATGTGCCTGAGAGCGTCTGTTATGAAACGGTGGAAGAGCCGGCCGGAGCCGGCGCTCCCACACAGCCGGCCCTCTTTAACGTCTTCTTTACTGCCAAACGCAGGA
This sequence comes from Fistularia commersonii, assembly GCF_037954325.1. Classification (NCBI taxonomy): domain Eukaryota; kingdom Metazoa; phylum Chordata; class Actinopteri; order Syngnathiformes; family Fistulariidae; genus Fistularia; species Fistularia commersonii. Next base: position 18,122,389 of record NC_141300.1, read on the forward strand.
AGTCATGAAATCGCACAGCGACTGCCTCATTTATCAAAACTATAAGCGTGTGAAACAGCCGCCTCCCCCGAACAACAGTTTGAATCTGATGTGTGTTCTGAAGCAACGGTCATGTTTCTGCACGGCGGTTTGTGCTGAATGAACTTCTGGACCCGCGGAGGACAAAGTGCACCGGTCGGCTCGGGGCTGAGTAATTATCGCGTGACGATCGAGGACGGATGGAAAACATCGGGGAATCGGCGATGCGATTCTGCGGCCTCACCGCTTCATCTTCAAATTTGTTAAAACATTTGTTGACACAGGAAGAGCTGGTCAAAGGAACAACACCCAAAAATTAGTCACCGCGTTAGCGGTACAAAATACACAACTCTGCAGAAGTATGAGGAAGGAACTCCATACTAAAGTTTAATCTTGCAAGATGGGATTACATAAGTCTGACTTGAGGCTGATTTATACTCGGTGCTGAATCCACACACGGGCAGAGCGTTTATTTCCCGAGCTTGTAGACACATCGCTAAATGCCGCAAACATCGTACACGGGTACGTACACGGGTACATGGGTACGTACACGGGTACGTACACGGGTACACAGGTACGTACACGGGTACATGGGTATGTACACGGGACCGGCGAAGAAGATGAAGACACGGAGAATTGTCCACCTCCTTGCCGCCTTGTGTTTAATGAACGGTCCACTGCGCGGCCTCTCTAAGAATGGACCGTCATTTCCAGACCATAAGCCGCCACTTCTTTCACACGCTTTAAACACTGCGGCTTAAACAGCCATGCGGCTAATTCATGGATTTTTTGGGGCTGCTGAGCTTCAGGCCGCCAAAGCATTTAGCCTCGTTCCAGCAATGGACCAGTTTTAAGCAGATCGGTTCGAGGCCCAGGGGTTCAAATCATACAAACGTTTGTCAGTTCACAGCATTTAATCTGAGTATGATTGCACCTTATCCTAGGGAATTACAGTCACGATGAGATCATTTCACCAATCATTAACTAGCTGTTCACTGCAGATAATGCATAGCGGGGCGGAGCTTGTGTATCCATCAACCCGTAACTCAGGTAGGAATCTCGCTAGTTCCTTTTAAACGCAGCTCTCTCTTTGCCGACAGTCTGCAGTCTCATCCTTCGCTCGTTTCCTCACGAAAAATCTCTCGGGTGACTTCAGTTTTTTCAAGGGCGAGCTCGTGCTGGCGAATGTGTGAAATGGCACGACAGAGTTCAGTGCGGCAGTGAGGCGAAGGCGGAAACCGTCCCTTTTTAAAAGAAGATCCGGAAGGTTGAATGAAATAACTATAATTTGTGCCGAGAAAGATTTTCTTTGTGGACCGGTTCCATTTGAGCCGCGGCCCGGTTGCGGCCCGGGAACCCCCGCTGTATTGGACGCATCGCTTAAACGGCACCGACTACACAAAGTACTGGTGGGAACTATGTTCCTGTTTACAGGAGCACAAATCTGCCTACGCAGTTCAGGGATGCGGCGACTTCCTTTACCTGAGAGCTGCGGGTCTCTGTGGGGGGTCTGTTGCTTCCTCCTCGCCCGCTTGAACCGGGCCACGCCGAGGACCATGTTCCTCAGCTTCCTCCACAGGAAGTAGCCGCCCCTGGTGGTGGACGGCCAGGTGCTCTCCAACACCGCCTGCGGCAAAAACAAGAGTTAATGCTCTGTCTGTCCGTCCGTCCGTCTGAAAATGAAAAGTAAGCAAACCAAAAGAGCGGGCACCTTGTTGTAGTAACCATAGGTGATGGCGTTTGGTTGAACGCCGGCCTTTTTCATCTCAAACAGGACCTTGACGGCCAGCACGGGCTGGCTGTGCTGACCGCACAGCTGCAGCAACACGCGGTAGCAAACCTTGGAGAGGAAAAAGAATAAGAATAACTTTATTTATCCCGAAGGAAATTGTTGTGCCAGAGTTTCAAGTAAAACATAAGAATAATAAATAATAGTAGGACATTGTATAAACAGTAACAAAAGGAGGGGAGAATAACAAATACAAATAAAACTATAAAGTGTCAAAGTCAAGGCTATGAAGTGTTTTAAGGTCCAAGTGCACAGATTTGAAGATTCCCTGCAGCTGAAGGAAGAGGAATTAAAAGAGGGACAAGAGGGTACACTTTTTGCGGCGTCCATCTTTAAGCCGAGCACCGACACGTCCCTTTAGGCAGCGGGCGAGCAAACCTCTCTCGGCATTCTGCCGCGATGTTGTCGCATTTGTGAACTTTGAGAGGGAAGTGAATCCCTCTCACTACCTCATTTCTGCGGCGGTGACGACCGAGTGCGGCGCTCCGAGTGTGTGTTCTGCCTTTGCACGGAGTCCCTTGGAATCCGTCGGATCACGCCGACGGGGTTCGGACACTCCTTGTTTTTACCTCTGCCTTATTCCGGATGAGCGTCTCTTGCTAAGGTGCGGCCATATTTCCTACCTCGTCCGGGGCTTGGAGCTTCTTGTCTTGCATCTTCCTCAGCACGTCGTAGGCCACGCGCAGCGCCCGGGCCTTGGAGTGGCAGGCGTTGACGAAGCCCGGCAGGCAGATGAACCAGAGGCCGTAGCAGCGGCACAGCAGACACTTGGACCACATCTGTGGCATGGCGGAGTAGGCCTTGGCCATGCGTTGAGCAGATTTGATCTCCTGAGACGACACAGAGGGGCACAACTTTAAATTTGAGCCTTCGTAAATTCCAGCTCCCGGTTCAAACACTCCCCACCTGCTTGGAGCGCCTGAAGATGGCCGTGGGACTGGCGGGGCTGCTGTGACGCGACGTCAGTCCCGCCGTCGGAAGATGTGGCCCCTCCAGCGGCTCCAGGAGCTCCGAGTTCAACACGGGGAACCCGGCGTAGCTGCGGGAAGACGACGACGACGTTATCGGGTGAAGGCGTCGCCGCGAGACATTCGCCGCTGGCTGAAGCCTTCGTGGCGGAGCGTCAGATCCGTACCTGTAGCGCAGGGGATGTTCCTCCCCGTGCGGGAGCGGCGGCAGCTCCGGGGGGTTGATATAAACCGTGTGCTCGCTGCGGCCGGACTCGTCCAGCTCCATCAGCCTGGCGTCTTCCGGACGCTCGCTGTCCATCTGGTTTGCGGGAGACAGAGGCGACACGCATGAACACAATTATTCGCCTGTTTTCCATTCTTTCCCCGGCGGACGTCACCGCCGGATATCTGCCGTGAGCCCCCGGATCCGATAGTCCGAGTCAGCGGGGACAAACGGACGCCGGCGACGTCAGATAGATGGCACCGCCTTCCGTTTGTCCGGGGAGCCCCGCCAAAGCAGCGGCTTCATCCCCGGATTCTGCCGGCAGTAAATGGCTTCAGGCCGGGCGACCCGGACAGAAAGGCCGCCTCGTGGCTCCGGGGCCGGCAGAGCGCCGACAGTCTGCGTCTCGGTGCCAAACGTCCTCGCAGCTCGTGACGGCCCGAGATGTTTACAGTTTACAATCCTCCTTCGTGCTGCGCGGCGGGTCAGAGCCCACGCTTCCGGAAAATAATCGCTGTCTGGGAGATCGGGAAAAAAGTAGGCCACGCCGCCGCGCATCAGAACCGGCGGGCGCTCCTCCAAGCCTGCACGCCTGCACGCCGTGTTAAATGGGTTTTTCTCGAGACTCGGTCAAGTGGATGACGGGGCCGACGGGGCCGACTGTGGCTCCGTGACCCGCCTGCCCCCGTTTCAATTCTCCTCTTCTTGCCCTTCCTCTTACACCCCGGAGGTCTTTCTCAATCGCTTGTTGTCGACACCAGCGGCAGCGATGCTGAATGAATCAATGCTTCCACTTCTCGATAATAACCGCAGCGGCCATTGATATTCCGGCGCTCGACGTTCACACAGGATGGAGCGTGACTTCCTGATTGCACAACTTTGCAAGCGCAGAAAACGCTTTGCAGAAAGCGAGAGGCCCGTGTTCCGTCCGCCTCGGCCAGTTATAAAAACGTGCGTGGGCAGGGCGCGGCCAGAAATGCTGTCAGGAACCACCGAAATCGCCGCCCAGGCAGAAACGACTGGCGCAGCGAGAATTTCCGAGGCACGATTATCATCTCAGCCGAGCCAAAGCCACTTATTACTTTCTCCTTTTGTTATTTCGTTGTCCCTGCGATTTGCCACATTTTCAATGAGAAGACGATCGAGCAGGAGAGCCGACAGGACAGGACGGCCAAAGAAATACAATAAAATCTTATACCGCCGTCATTTTAATGGCGCCTGGTTCAATAATGCAGACAAACCCAGCAGCTTCTGTACAGCCTGGCATTCCAGGACCTCGGCTGCACGGACACACACACACACACACACACGCCAATAAAAAGCTTTTTAAAATATCTTATAAGTGTGTGTGCGCATACATACACACGCACAAACACACAGGTACACACACACACACGCACGCGCGCACACACACACACACGCAGCGGTCTGGGCTTACCTTGCCCCCGGTGAAGAGCTATCAGCCCAGCGCCGGCACAAAAGCAGCATTAATGGAGAGGAGGACGCAAAGCGGAAAAACCAGGAGAAGAAGAAGAAAATGACGTTAATTCGGACAGCAGACGTCAGAAATGAGAGCTGAGCGACGCTCGGAGTGGATTTTCCATTTCTGTCTCATAATCCTGGTTATTTGATTATTAATTACGCCAGCTGTCTCCGGCCCGACCGGCAGCCTAATGAGATTTCTTAATTGAAAGGGAAGTGTGTGATTAATTATCCCCTCTTGAACGGCGGGGTTTTATGAAAATCGCCGTCAGAGTCGGACGGGGACGGCGGGAGATTAATCGTCTCCGACGCGCGGGATCGATGGGGGCGATCACCTTGTCCACACACTCGTCGAAGAAAGCCAGGCTGGCGTCTTTGTCGCTGACGAAGGAGCACTCCTCGATGAAGCGGCTGAACATTTGTGTCTTGGTCATCAGCGCGTAAAACCTCTGATGGGAGCGGTCTCTGCTCTTCAGGAAGCCTGGGAGAACACACACACACACACACACACACACACACACACACACACACACACACACACACACACACACACACACACAGCCGTGTTACATAAGTACATGCGTGACAAAGTGGGCTTGATGTAACTATCACGGTTGTTAAAGAGGGCCCTGACTTATCGCGGGTCAACGCGGCTATTATTTACTCAAATTTAAGGTTGGGATATGAAAAAGTGGCTTGCGTAAGAGCACAGATGTGCCGGGACACAGCGTCATTAATCACGGCGTTTTTCTCCGACTTGTCATCCCAGCCTGATGTCCCGCCGGGCTTAAGCTGAGTCACCGAAGATCTTTACAGGGACGATTTAGGAGAAATTCGAGGCGGCGGCCCCTGACCTCCAGGACGACTAAATCAGGCAGGGAGGGATTATATTTCACCGCTTTACTTGCAGCACGAGAACGGGACGCGACTTCTCTTTCGAGCGCGGCAGACCTTGGATGTCGAAAAGCGAGCCGACGTCGGTGGTCTTCTCCGACGGGGCCTGGGTGATGGGCTGCAGGTACGAGCGGTAGCCGCGCAGGATGGCCGCCATGAAGCGCAGGAAGGTCTCTTGGATCTCCATCTCCAGAGTGTGGAGGCTCTTGCCGTCGTCCAGCTCGCCGCCCGTCACCGCCGGCTCCATCTGGACATCTTCGCGGCTGAACTGACCACCTGAGGGCGAAACTTGCTTTCATCATTTCAGCCAATCCTGAATCTGGAGGAGGAGGAGGCGGTGGTTTCACCCGGACGGGTCACCTGTCAATCATCAGACATCCAATCATTCATCTTCTCATTCATACCTACTGACAATCGAGTCTTCGGTGAACCTGCTGACTGTTTTTGGACTGTGGGGTAGAAGGTGGAGGACCTGGACAGCACGCAGATGGAAGAGCGTGAAGAGACCAAACCCAGAGAAGCCAGGTAGGAGAACAAGGACAGAACATGGAGAACCCAAACATGGAGAACCGTAGTAGAACATGAAGAAGCCATGCAGAGAACACCCAGGCAGGAGAACATGGGGAGAACATAGAGAGAAATATGTAGGAGAGCAAAGAGAACCCAGGAGGTTGAAGATGGAGAGAAGCCATGCGAGAACCCTCTGGATGAACAGTAACGCTCAGCGTGGAAGTCTGAGGGCCATCGGATGCCGTCCCACAAAAGATCTCTGGCGCCGTAAAGGGCCTACAACCGCCGCCGCCGCCGCTTCACTAACGCCATGGAAACAAAGTCTACGCGGCTGCACATATGAACGTGTCCTGACTTCATCAAGACCGACGTGAGGAAACACAGTGATTCAGGTCATGGAGCTCAGAGGTTAGACCTCACTGAGGATTAGGAAGAACAGAAAGATATAAATAGATATGCTATATCAGGTAAATGGTCTACACACACACACACGCACACACACACGCACACACATATACATATATCTCTTCAGGTGAATCTTTTTTTTTTTCTGCTGTGAGGGGAGGTGAGGTCCTCCCTGACCTGCTGCTGACCTGGACGCCCCGAGGCTCTGTGCCGCCATCCCTCTTTCTAAACAAGCCGCTGCACGAGCCGCCGGCTACGAGCCGCAAACCGGGGCAATTAACAATGACACTTTGTCGTCAGCGTCTCGGGGCGGGAGAGGGACCGAAACCCTCTCTTCGTGCAACATAACGATCCGCGGAGGTTTCCGGTAAAGCGGGCTGACTCCGCAGATCTCCGGCGGGCTGAATTATTCATGGATCCGTCGACGGGCTCACCTTCGGCCAGCTGCTGGTGGAGCTTGTTGAGGCTGTTCAGAAGGTGCTTGCAGGCTTTCCGCGGCAGGATCTTCCACGTTAAAGCCTTCTTGTCGTCCTTCCTGCAGAGGAGCATATGGTTATCGTTTACGGGAGGGGAGGACAGTGAGGAGTCATTGTGAGAAGATAGGAGGAGGGAGGCACGGATTGACGTCAGCCTCGCCGAGCGAATCTGCAGCCGTAATGTTTTCTTTAATTTTCTTGTCTCGGAAATGTTTTACAGGCCGTCTCTTATCGTTGCGTGGCCGACCCTCGGCCGACAGACGCCGATCGCCCGGGCGGGGAGGGGGGCGATTGCAAATCCAGCTTTTTCCGGTCACTCACTGGGAAACGGTGTTGGTGTCCAGATCCACGCAGGTGATGTCGGCCGGGGGCACGTAGAGGTCAAAGTAGCGCGAATCCACGCCCACGATGAAAGGGCAGGGAGCGCTCAGCACGCCGGCCAGCGCCAGCGGGCACAGCGGGATGTACGGGCACGGCCAGTGGAAGGGGAAGATCATCTGAGGCGGAGAGCACAGTGTCATGGGACGGCTGCAGCGCCGTACGCTACAGAATGGTTTGTCTCAGAAAACTAACTTGGAACTTTTTGAGGCTTGGGTTATTTTCGCTGGTGACTCAGAGAAAAATGCTAGGCTAGGTTCTTGTTGAATAGCACAGTAGGCTAAATGTCGGCCATGTTTTTTTTCTACCCTTAAGATTGAAACAAGTGGTACGTCTGCGTGGCGCTTTCGGCACGAGCTAGCATTCACACATACTACTGCGGCAGAGCTGCCGTGCCAGATGCTAACCGGGCCGCCGGGAGCAAATCGGACCTCGCCGGTTCCCACCGAACCACAGCTGGACCAAAACAAGAGGATTGTCCGGATGTTACAATACATTGGCTTTCTGTTGAGCTCTGAACGCCGCTCATCCTCAGCTGCTACGCTTGCTACACTAACCGTGCTAATCTGACCGGCGCCTTGACTGGAGCGATGAGGATGATTTTGAAAGAAAAAAACAGACTTACAGACACGAGAGCCTCGGTGACGCTGGTGAGCACGGCCGGGCGCAGCGAGTGCACCAGGATCTTGTGCTCGGTGACGGCCAGCACCAGCAGGGTGGCCGCATTCTTCGGGCCCAGATTCAGCAGCAGCGTGGACAGGCTCCCCCCGCTACAGCACACACACACACACACACACACACACACACACACACACACACACACACACACACACACACACACACAACAGGGGTGAAGTAAAAGAAGGGTGGTGAGGCCGTGTTGTTGTTGTTGCTGTTTTCTGTCGGGTTGATTCAGAGGATTTATCGACTTCTTGATCTATTTTATCGGGCCGATCTGCACACCTTTCCCTTATGTGCAGCAACACGATGGAAATAGAATAATTTCGTTCTTTTTTCCTTTCACTCACACACAGACACTCACACACACACACACACACACACACACTTGCTTCCTGGCTGGCTTTGTCACCCCACGGGTTGCGGCAGTTTTTGTTCACCGTGGCGAGGGAACCCTGAGGCGGAAGCACGGCGTGTCCCGATTTGAGAGGATCTGCAGCGTGCGGCCTGAAAACATTTTATTTATAGCGAAAGCGCTCATCTTTTATTTGCTGCCGGTGAGAACATCCTCGCATGAATTATGTCCCATCCCCTCCTCCGCGGGCTGCGTCGCCTTGTGCTTCAGCACCTGGTTTCTGCTCAGCTTACCTGAGAGGCAGCGGCGAGGACACGGGCTGGCTCAGTATCAGGCTGTCGTGCGGAGAGAGCTGCAGGAGAAGATGCACCAGGAGGTTTGAAATCCGCGGCGAGGGGAGGAACGAGCGAGCGAGCGAGCGGACGGCGTTTGGAAAAGGACTCACCTGGACGAGGATGCGCGGCCTCTGGGTGGAGGGGAAGGGCACGGTCTGCATGAAGTGGGAGATGTGCCTGCCAGGGGGACGACGAGAATCACATCAGGAAACCCGGAGCGGCGTGCCAGACTTTAAGGTTTACAAAAAAACAAAAGACGTCACGCTTACTTTTCAATGGGCAGCGCATGCGGGCCGGAGATGGAGTATCGGTACAGGAAGGTGAGGAAACTCCGGAAAGACTGGAAGAAAGGCCAGTGGGAGAGGAGGCAGATGCTCTTGTTGCTGTAGACGCCGCCCGTGCCTTCGGGTCTCAGGTTGAGGCTGGAGAGGCCGAGCTGCGACAGCTGACGCTCCGACAGGTTCTCCGCCGAGTAAGGCTCGTAGAACTGGATGGCGGCGCCGTAAACCTGAGCACAGATGGCAGCCGTTCAATCCTGCTGCAAACCGCCGGTGTCTTTTTAAAATGATCTTTTTGTCTTGTACCGAAACACAGCCTTTAAATGACTTCTTTCTTCTCCTTTCAAGTCTTTTCCCTTCAGGGTCTCCACAGCCAATCCACCTTCTCCATCTCACCCTGTTCTCTGGATCCTCCTCTCTCACACCAACTACCTTCAAATCCTCTCTCACTACATACATCCATCTTCTCTCTGGTCTTCCTCTAGACCTCCAATTCCAGCATCCGTCTACCAATATCTTCCCTCTCCCTCCTCTGTCCATGACCCAACCATCTCTGACCTTCTCTCCAAACATCTACCATGTGTCGTCCCTCTGATGGACTCCTTCCTGATCCTCTCTGTCCTGGTCACTCCCACAGAGAACCTCATCATCTTCATCTCTGCCACCTCCAGCTCTGCCTCCTGTCATTTGATGGTTGTCAGTGTTTGTAGAACATCTCCCCACTGTCTCCTCCACCTTTCCTTCCTTCTGACTTTAAATGTCTTCTTATCAAATACGAAAACAGATCATAGCGGGCGCGGAGCGCCGGAGACGAGCCTGCAAACTGGAGACGCGGGGGAATTCTGCGGCCATCCATCCATTATTCAATAGATGACAAAAAAAGAAAAGGGGTTGGGAGGATGGAAGGGTTTCTGCATTGCTTTTTAAAGTCCAATAACCTCTCAGGATTCAGCACACGGCTCAGTTTGGAGGCTGATTAACGCCGGAATTCTTTGGGGAAACGACTGCGGATCGGGCGACAAAGCAAACGAGTGTGTGTGTGTGTGTGTGTGTGTGTATTTAACGAAGCCATAGAGGCGACCGTTGGGTGGCGCGTGGCGGGTGGCGGGCGGCACTACCTTTTCTCCCGAAGCCCCCGTCAGAACGAAGGTGGAGAAGACGGGCAGGGAGTGTCTGGTGTGCGGCGGCCAGCACTCTATCGTGGCCCCCATGGGCAGGCAGAACATGGGCACCGACTCGGGCAGCGGGAAGGACTCGTAGTCCTCTTGGGGGAAGCGACACAGGAGACCTGGATGAAGAAACACAAACGCGGCCATGAGATCTAGGATACTTCCGGAAGCGCTTCTGTGTTTGTCTTGGACACGCCTCAGAGTCGCGTACCTGCTTTGCACGCGATGGTGTTTGTCTTGGCCAGGGATTTCTTGTAACACAGGTAGACCGACGACCCCCACTGGAAGAGGAGCAGAGAGTGAGCGTTGCAAAGTCGGCGTTCGGGCGCCGATGCGGGAAAGATGCGAGCGCCGCCCCACCATGCTGCTGTTGAGGTTCTTGTCCACCTTGCAGAAGGTGTGGGGCGGCGTCTCCCCCTTGCCGGGGATGATGACGCACACGTCGGTGACGGCCAGGGACGTGTGCGGCTGGCTCTTCGGGGCGCGGCGGTAGGTGATGTAGATGCGTTGCGAGGACGAGCCGCTGATGTTGGCGGGGCGGCCCGAGGGCGTGGTCTGGACGATGTGGCACCCGGGCTTCAGTTTCTCCTTCCACTCGTATAGCACCCTGAAACACACGGCGCCCCGAAGCCGGGTCGCCTTGTGAATATTACCGGAGCTTTTCGCCGATTTACGGCCGAGCGCGGGATGCGTTTAAGAGAAGATTAGTGAGACCGGAGGCTGAAAAGTGATTAGTGGGGGCCGGTGAGTAAAGGGTCAGAGACTGAGGATTACCGCTTACCCGAGATCCGTCAGCGGAGGCTTATCTCTGCCGCGCTTGAAGCACAAGAAAATCTGCGGGCCCCTGAGGCTGGCTCCGTTCAGCTCCGCCGGCAGGCCCGAGGGCGTGGTCTCCACGCAGGAGAAGCCCGGCGGCACCTCCTCGCCCAGGGAGCGGATCACCACGGCTATGTCCGTGATGGGGGGCTTGGGTTTGGCGGACCTGGGGCCGACGTCGTCCAGGTGGAGCTCCTCCTCCAGGGGCTTGGACAGGTCGGTGAGGCCGGCCACCACAAAGTAGTCGGCAACACGAGGCCCTTTATCCTCCATCATGTCCCATTCCCTCGCAGCGGCTGAAAGGACAAGACCGGGGAGGGCGGAGAGGGTGGAGAGGGTGAGCTCACTATGCATCGCATCGCCTGGTGTTGTCCTGTTTGGAAAGAATAGGGGGCCATTTAAATCACACTAGCTGTGTGTCTGTAATTGGCTTGACGCTGCAGTAAACAGGGGAACACGTTACACAAAACGGTCATCACCTACATTTCAAATGCATGCCGAGGGGTCGGCACGGTAATGAGCACATCTGGAAGCGGTTAGCGTGCATTCCTGTCTGCAGAGAAATGCCACATTTCACCGAGAAACACGGGAGGCTTCAGTCCGCTGACCTCGCCGGCGAGTGAGCTCCTAAGGAAAAACACGTGCTTTTTTCTCTCAAGAATATTAGAAAAACAAAAGTTTTTGGAAGTACGGCGAGTAGGACTGGAAGGCAGATGCATGTTCTGCTCCGGGCCTCCGCTCGGGGAAAAGGACGGAGCCGGGGGTCCCGGGTCGGACCGGCTCTTCACGCCTCCGCCGGTCGGTTGTCCTTTATCTACCTCTGCAGCTCCTTCACACTGGCTGATAAACAGAAGGTATCCCCTCCTCCCGTCCCGGTGGGATGCGTCGCTCTAGGGACCCGTTGCTCCGCGGCAGCCAGTCCCTCCCTACGACGAGGCTTCGGGGTGCATAAAACGCCACTAATGCAAGAACGTGAGAGAACCAGGATAGTCACGCCACGCTGCAGCATTTCCACAGATACGCCGGGGGAGCGAGTGGATTGGGTTATATATATATATCTCCGGTTTCATAAGAGCCTGTCTGTTCCGTAGGCTTCGTCAGCGAGGGTGACGCTCCGCGTCCTGACTCATCGGCACCCGAATCCCACAATAAAGTGCCTTCACGGCCAAGCTGATCAGATTATCAGAGGAAGGGGCTTAGAAGGTGTTTTTTGTCGTTCTTCTCGCTGGGAAACCGGATGACTCGCGAACCCTTCGCTCAGGCATGTTGTTCGGAGTTCCGGTGAAGTTCGTCACAAAAAACGAAAAGAGGATGGAGGATGGATTCGCCAACGAGATCATTGAGATTTTATCCGTTCATTCACGGACGAATAAATCCCAGCAATTGGGGCGAGGAGGGGTTCCCCCTGGACCGCTCATAGGGCCACATACGGAGACATACAACATACACTGTAGGATCTCCAGTTAACTTCCTGCATGTTTTTGGAGTTTGTCAGGAATCTGAAGAACCCAAAGGAAAGCCATGCAGACACATGAGAAAGGCCCTGGTCATCGGTTACCAGGGACCTCCTTGCTGGGATGCAGAACCACGGCACACGGATATTTCTCCGTGTTGTATTTCACTCTGCGGTGAGGGACTGCAGCCCAGAATGATCAGTGCCACCAGTGTCCTTCACTCTGGATGGGCTGCCATGAATCACATGACCTCTCTCTCCAAGCTTCAACAATGCCTTTACATCAAGCGTGTCCGACTCAAGACCCGGGCCGACTGTGGCCTGCAAGAACATCTTAGGAGGTCTGATTGTCCTCAAATAAATAAGTAACTGACCAGAAACTACATTTCCCAATATTGACGCCGATCAGGTTACCGCCATTAGATCGCATTGAATCCACATCCATGCCATTTTCAAACAGTGGAATTGAGAAATACTAATGATCCTTAAATGTCCAGGGAGAGAAACGTTGATGCAGATGGAAGGCTGTTTCAAGAAAGGTGGGAAGGCCAACACATGTTGGTGCTTGAAGGAGGAAAAGAGGCACCTCTTCTGTGTTACGTGGCGGCGTCGGTTGTCAAAGAGCGCCATCTACGTCCAAACACGGGGCTAAGTATGCTAAAGTTAGCCTTCCAGAACAACAGCTAATTGTCCCAGAATGAAAAGCCAAACTGGCAGCAGAACGTGTTCACCGAAGCTGCATCCAGAAACACCGCAGCGGTGAAAGCTGGCTTTGTTCAGGATGAAGAAATCACCCGAGTTTGTCCTGTTGCTCGGCTCTTCTCAATTGTGATAAGAAGATTAACATCAAGCAGTAGTTTCATTTCTTTTACAATACATTTGGCTACATTCATACTGTTAGCGTTCCATGTGGCCCTTCGAGGGCAACCAGGATCTGATGTGGCCTTCTGTGAAAATGAGTTTGACACCCCTGCTTCAAAGGGTCATTTACAGAGTCGGGCCGAGAAATCGACCCCCTTCTGGTTCCAGCATCTGACGACCGCGTCTCGGAAACCCGTCCGCTCAAAGGCAAAAGCAGACTTTCAGAGGGTCTGATTAGCACAGCCTGCAGGTATATTCAGCTCTTTGTACCAGAAGAGAGGTCTTCTGCTGCAGGAAGACCCTGAGAACGACTTCACGGTTCTGCTGATCTGCACCTTCTGGAGCAGGCGGGTTCATCCCCACATCTCCGTGTCCTAGAGTTTCTTCACGCGGCCTCCGATATTTGCCGTCGGTTATTTCTGGCTCATCTTTAGATCGCAGAAAACAACAGAGGCGCGTTCAAGAAACGCAACAGCCCGAGTAAAAAACCGATGCGGTTTATTTATATCTCTGGTGAACCAACAACGGCGTGCGAAGGGAAGAGCAACCCAATCGTGGCTCGATCCTCGAGCTGAACCACCGGGGCTTTTTTCAAGAAAGACCGAGCTGGCTGGACGTTAGCATGCAGGGAGGAAAGTAAAACCCAGCGCGGAACACGGATGCAAGGATTCGCAGGACTTCGTATTCGGTTTGACTCGGAAATAAAGCTCAGCACTTTAATGATATTCACAGAATTCTATTCCTGCGCTGGAAAACAGAAAGCCTTCATTCCAAAGACGGACAGATTTCTCCTCGTGGCGACACAAATATATGTTTCCCCTTCGACCCAGCAAACAAAACCACTTCCCCTCTCCACATCCACCCTGGCTTCCTACGAGGCCACGCTGTCCGGCAACCGCTGACGACAAACTCCGTAGACGACGTCTGCAAGATTTCCTCACAGCTTTTACGGCGCGACACTAGCAAATATCTAAGCGGCCATTTAATGCGTCGGGCTCTCGGAGGCTTTTGGCCAGCAAAACAGCAACAGCAAAACAAACACACACACACTCATTTGAACATGTCAAGACAGGGACAGCAAGGGGTTTGCATAACATATAAGATAAATACAATAAATAAAGCGGCCCCTCAAGATACCAATCACTTTATATACAAATAAGATACCCGGCACGATTAGAGCACATTTTATCCTTGAAATACAAAACAAAACTCCTGATACTAATATGAGAGCGAGAAAATCAAAATTCCAAATTTGCGCATCACACACCACGCATCACGCGAGCTCCCACGACTCCAATACGCTTCATGACGCCTCCGCGTCTTCTGAATGGCTCGCCGCTGTCACCTTGAAGAACATCTCGCAGCTTCCGGCGTCCCTCGGCCAGCACGCGGATCTGCTGTGGCGTTCCTCGCTCTTGTGTGGCGTCACTTTATATCTTTGTGCAGTTTTATAATAATCATCATGGGCCCTCAGAAAGCAGGCGGTGAACCCACAAAGAAGATGCTTTTGCGACACAAATTAAAGTAGTATCTTAAGGAACCACTACAGTTGAGTTTTGAGACTATTATTTCATTAAAGTGAATAAATAAGAGCGTGTATTTTGTATAATGACACTGAATACCATATATAGTGCTGGAGGGCCTCCGACGGGCAAAGAACCAGTCGCTCACTAAGGCACAGGTTGTAGAGACACAAGAATTCATTCATTCGTTCATTCATTCACTCGTTCATTCATTCACTCACTCACTGACGTGTCCAGGCAGTTCAGGTTCTTCGATGAGATGAGATGTACTTTAAGGATCCCATGCTTGGGAAATTGTTTAGCAGCAGCAAGACAGACAAGGACAAGACTGCGACAAGCTTACTGAAAATACAAAAAGGAAGCCAACTACAACAGACTTTTACAAAATATAGAAATAATTTAACAAACTCTGGAGTGTAAAAGTATAAACTAAAAAAAAACCAAAAACAATCTCCTGCATGTTTTTGGATGGTGGGAGGAAACCAGAGAACCGGAAGGAACCCAACATGGAGACTTCATATATATAGTCTGTAGATGGTATACAGGTCTATCGCACACACATTCTACATTGCAATCAATAATAAAGACCATTTTGATTATTACTACTATTATTTTGACTTTTGGGGTCTTGCAGTGTCGACAGTGTCCCGGGGAAAGGAAGCGGCGGCTGCAGGGACGGAAGTCCTGGGTTGAGCAGGATTAGACGGCTGCGTGAACAGCAGGGACGACGGCGAGGCAGCAGGAGGAGGAGGAGGAAGAGGAGGAAGAGGAAGAGGAGGAGGAGGAGGAAGAGGAGGAGGAGGAGGAGGAAGAGGAGGAGGAGGAAGAGGAGGAAGAGGTCATTGAACGCCACATTGCATTCAGCATCTGCTCCCTCTTAGCCAGCAAGACTCACCCTGCACTGACATTAGCGCCCCTTAAATGTGTCAGCATGGAGAGAGGGAGGGGGAGCAATGGCAGCTTGATGGGGAAACCACACACACACACACACACACACACACACACACACACACACACACACACACACACACACGCACCGTAAACAGCAGAAACACAGTGAAAGCAGAGATTAGAGTCGGATGTGAATTACAATCCCACAGGGAATTGAAAAAAATAATGTAAAGATCTAGAATGCAAAGTAAAGCCAAGGAGCGAAGCTTCCATCCCACTGGAGGAAGAGGAGGAGGAGGAGGAGGAGGAGGAAGAGCAGCGGGACTTCCTGTGTCAACATGGAAGAGGCCATCTTACGGAGCATCTCCGGATGCAGCCTCAGCAGCAGCATCTGGCCTGGAACACGCACGGCCGCGCTCAATGGCCGCTTGACGCGCACACGCACACAAACACACGCGCACACACACCAACAAGGGGGGCTCATTTCAATTTAATACCAGTTCTCATTCTGTTAAACGAGTATCTTCTTTTTGTTTAATTCGTATTTTCCTTCATGTTGGCCGCAATGAGCATTAATAACAATAATTGGAGGAAGCGTGTTACGCAAACACACACACACACACACACACACACACACACACAGACACACACACACAGACACACACACAAACACACACACACACACATTGCCGGTCGGGGCTCCGTGTATTCCCCGGGACTCAAGCGGCGGCTCCACTTACGTCTCGGCGGCGATCCGGCGACGGCGCGTCCGTTAATTCACCGGCGTCGAGATTAAACCGACATCCCGGCGCGTCTGACGTCATAAAACCCGCTCCGGTGTCCGCGCGGCGACTCTCCTCCCGGCGTCGGTGAAAATATCAACTCGTAAATAAAGCAGAGTTCGGTGCGGTGCGGCTGACGCCTCGGTCGGTGTGTCGGTCGGTCTGTCGGTCTGTCGGTACCGAGCTTACCGAGCGCAGCTTTATAAAGACCTGCCTGCATCACGTGACGGGCTGCAAGCCCCGCTGACGTCACCGATGACACACGCGCTCTGACGCGGGGTCAACATCTGCCAAGAATCACAATAATAATATTTATAATGCTAATAATAATAATGATAAAACAACATCAACAACAACAATAACAATCATAATAACAACAACAATCAATAATGATCACACAAACAACATGAACAACAATAATAATAATCACAATAACAAAAACAATAATAACAGCGACAACAACAACAATCGTAATAACAAAAACAATCAACATTGATTACACAAACAGCAAGCGCAACAATATTAATAATAATGACAATAACAAAACCAACCATAACAATGATTACATGAACAACAGCATCAGCAGTTATAACAACGACAATAATAATAATAACAAAACCCAGCATAACAACAATTCCACTCACAAGAACAATAACAACATTAACAGTAATAATAACTACGACAATAATAATAATAACAAAACCCCGCATAACAACGATTACACTTACAACAATAACAACATTAACACTAATAATAACTACAACACTATTGATAACACTGACAACAGCAATAATGATAATAATAATAAAAATAATCGCAATTATTTCATTAACAACAACAAATAACAACATCAACAACAACCTAAACAGTACCAATGATTATGACAAAAAGAACACCAACAACAATAATAGTAAGAAGAACAAAAACAATCATAACTATGATTTCACTAACAACAACATTAACAGTAATCATAATAGCTGAAAAGAATAAACATTTATTTGGTTTATCTTGTCAAAATGTCTGCATGATGGGCAGAGGAAGGGAGCCTTGCTCTCTCCCTTTCTCCTCTGTGTGGAGGCCACAGCCGATCATCTTCCTCCATCTAACTCTCTCCTCTTCATGCTCTTCATGATCTTCTCTCTCTCAAACTAACTTCCTGTCTGCTTTCCGTCCATCTGTAAAACTTCTCCCTGGTTTTCCTCTGCGACTCCAACCCGAGCATCCTTCAACCCCAGATCTTCACTGTCCCTCTGCTGAGTGTCCAAACCATCTCAGAGTGACTTTATCTCCAGAACATCTGATGTCTCCGCACTCCCAAAGAGGAACCCGGATATAAGAATAAGAGTTCAAGGTGTTTCCTGTCATGTGCACAGTGAGAAAATGTCACGGCTCGGAAGGACTCGGACAGGGAACCGCACCACCAGAACTGGAGTTAGATAGAGTCTCTTTATTTTTGATCGGTAATCAGGGTTTCGCAGGGTCGGGGTCCGAAGGTCCAGAGGGGGGCTCTCACAGGGTCCAAGGGTCCAGAGGGGGGCTCTCGCAGGGTCGGGGTCCAAAGGTCCAGAGGGGGGCTCTCGCAGGGTCGGGGTCCAATGGTCACCACGGTGGTCTCACAGGGTCGGATGGAGAATCGCAGTTCTCCGGCGCCAGGCGGAGCCACTGCTCTTTAAAGAGATCTTGATGAGACGCAGCTGCCGCTGATTTTTAATTGGGGTCAGGATCTCCTCTCGGCAGCCGAGAGGAGATCCTGACAGAAAAGGTCTCTTTGCCGTTCGCAGCGAGTGAAAGATGCGTCGACAATTTGAATACTGCAATTTAACGTGTGTTGGTTAAAAGTGCAAATTTAGAGTGTGTGAATTAAAAGGTAACTGTCAACAGGAGGCGGCTCATAAAAATTCGAGGTTTGACGACGGTCGTGGAACGGCAGCGCTCTATGAGCCAATTAAAATCGTGCAAATTGAAATGTAAACAGTGAAGTACAGCACTGGATGTGCAAATGGAAAAAGGGCAAGGTGAAATAATCATAATAATAATGAGAAAAACATTGAAACAAGAAATATTAGTATGAATATTATTATTTGACAACATCACACATTATAATTATGATACTTCAATTAAAAAAATGTTTGATTACACTCCTCAATCTGTTTTTTATTCACCTAAAATACACTGACTGTAGTGTGTGCTGGTGGGGGGGGGGTGCCGTGGATCCTCTCGTTTAAATAAAAAATAAATGCAAACCCTATCCATTCACTACTCATGCAACGTAATCAAAATCTATGTCTGTTATTCATCAGGTAAAAGGCAGAATACTAGGATTGAGGCCAATCTGACCTCTGTGGGATTTAATTTAATTTCCTTTTGTTTTGCTTCTTTTGTTGGTTTGTTTTCCAGTGAAACACGTGGGAAAACCAAGACAAAGCCCGCCTTGGCAGCGCGCTCTGCCGCCCCCTGGTGGCCAGAGGTGTGAACTGCACCTTCGTGGAAGCTCCAGAAAACAGCCGAGCTGAGTTGAGTTTTGACCAAAAAGGCTCTGGATGTCTTTGGTTTATTTTATTAAAGGTCGTTCTCCGTATGTGCAATAGTTCCATTGTCTTCTGTGCAATAAATGTTTTACTGCACAACTACCCCTACTTATACATAAAATTATGACATATAGTCATTTACATGTACTTAAATAAACGTACACATGTATATACGTTACATATAGCTTGACGTATTATTTTTACACACCTTTAACTTTATTTTTATTTCTTTCTTTCGACCTTTACTGTTTATTTTATTTTCGTTATTTGCATTTCATTCTTAATTTTTTTTGTAATACTGGAGGGAATGTGTTGAATTTCCTGAAAAAGTAATGTGACGGGTTCCTTAAAATCAGCACAAACTCAAACATGTGACAGCGGAGCAACAGCTTCTCGCAACATGCCAAGTTATTTTTAATTTGCGACGATAGGGTAGCGTCTCCATTTTCAGCATTTGCACGATTACGCCTCTCTCAGAGTCGTGTGATTGTAATGGATGAGTGACCCTCCTCTCTACTCTAAACCCCGGTCTTGCATTTTCAATCTCGACAAGTTCCACAGCAAATTTGACATTTCGATTTGAACACCTTTTCAAATGTAAATGGCAAAGGACGCCCTGGGACAGAGCTTCTTTTCTGACCCCGGCTTTTTCAAGCAGCCACGCCAGCTCAGGGGGAATAAATGAAAACACTTCTCGGTTATTCTGCTCCTACTTCAATAACTGGGCCTCTTTAAATGCCTCGCAAAACACACTCCTTTGACCTTTTCAAGGTAAACGCATTTGTGCTAAACGACCCTTGGGACGCAAACGTGAACACGATCGACACATTGAACGGGAGATTTGTGCTTTGCGAAAGGCCTTCTGTGGACCTCCTGCGCGGATCGGACATGATGTGAACGGAGGAAGATGCAGGGAAAAAGGAAAATAGAAGCTCCCACGCAAGGACGCCCCGTTCCTTCCGGCGTCCGGCGTGCTGCCGCCTGGTGGCGAATAGCAGGAGCCATCGGTTTGATCTCAATGTTACTTTCAGCTCCCCTGAGAATGTGTGTGTGTGTGTGTGTGTATTGTTCTCACCAATAGATTACCAAACACACTTTTAATTAAGGATTTTATCATGTGAGCGTCTTGAAGCCCCATTAGGACTCAACAAGCAGGACTGGACAGATAGCGACACAGCACCCCAAGTAGAAAAAATGAAATAAAGTTCAAAAAAAAAAATAAAGGAAAATGGGGTCAAATTAAATTCAATTACATGCGACGGACTCATTTAATGACAATCACATCATTAATTAAATGTCAGACACGAACACGGCTGAACCGGGCTGAGTTTGGATCACTGTGTGTTTCTGAACGTCCGTCACGATCACGTGCACGTCAAGCACATTCGCACGGATTGCAGCTTGAGAGGACGAATGCCAACCCCCGCAAAAACCTCTCGTGTCAAATTAAGCTTGATGCGTTATTTATTCAGTTCTATTTATTTACTTATTTACAAGGTTTTCAATTTGGAGGCGCGGGAGGAGATAACGACCCGCTCGACTCCAACGGACATCGATCGCGCGTTAAGAAGGGATAAAGAACGACTCGGCCGCTTCATGCGGCGGCACGCAACTGCAATTACAAAACCACCCGAGGTGCAGGTGAGGAGCGCGCTGGACACCTGGTAATGACTGTGTTATTACAGCGTAACGGCTGAGCTCACTGACCACTGTCATTTACAGAAACAATGCAGATGTGAGCCAAACACATTTCTTTTTTTTATTTTTCAATGCTTCGTGCTCACATCCCCTCCCGTTTGCGGGGGTATTATTTCTCGCTCCTCTGTGAACCCGCTGACGGCTCTTATGACATGAAGCGTGCCGGCTTTGTGGGCGACGGCTCCCCAGCGCCTCCCAATTTGACTCGATTCATTAGGCCTCTCAAGGTCGGCGGCCTGTTTCTTTTACGGGGCTCGAGGCTGGAAGGGGTTCGGGGCGCTACCCTTGACGGATTGATACATTTCACCTGCTTGTTATGCGTCGTGTCTGATTGTGTGGAAACGGCGAATGAAGGATGACGTACGGGGCGTGAAATCCACAAACACGGCTAATCTGACGGCTCGGGGGAAGTGAAACCCCAGCGATAGAGGATACGGTGAAAAACATCGATTCGATTGGAAAGTTGCGACTAGCCCGACTGTCGCTTCTTCCGTGATGCAAAGTGACATCTTCTTTGCCACAAGATAAGACAGACCGCTATCTTGAAAAATGATATACATGTATGCATATATACACCTTGAAATATAATTATACCGCTCTGAAAAATAAAGGGAAACTTGAACAACACAATGAACTCAGAGTCCATCACACCTGTGTGATATCAAATTGTCCACTTGGGAACCAACGCAGATTCATTTGGACTTGTTTTAAGGACACGTGTGTGTGTGTGTGTTGTCGTGTGTTTTTCCACTTTCATTTGGAGAGTGCGGCCAAGCCGGACCTGCATGGGTTCGTGCATTTGATTCTTATTGATCATTTTTGTGATTTTCCTGTCGGCACATTCAACTATGTGATGAACAAAGTATTTCCTGAGAATATTTCATTCATTCACTTCTAGGATGTGTTGCTTTAGTGTTCCCTTTATTTTTTGGAGCAGTGCATCTACATCTGTGTCTATATATCCATGTCTATCTAGAAATAGATATGTATATTTCTTTTTATCTCACTTTCTTTTTTTGCAACTGCACCTTAGTACTTCAGTCACTTTCTAAACAAATCAAAGAAAATAGCTCGAACCATTCGTACCTCAGCATAACTCATTCTCATTTGATAATTTTTCGTACTTTGCTGCATGGGTCTATCTCAAAGCTCTTCATGTGTGAAGGTATGGCAATATTGACAATAGATTTGACTTTGACTTCTTGAGCTACTGCTGGCACCTCCAGTTGGTGCGTTCACTCGCAGTACTTGATCTCCCCTCAAATCAAAGAGGGTTCCCGGCAATGTTCCCCCGAACTTTTCATACGTCTGTGCACACGAGGACCGTGAGCGACACTAGACGTGCACGCTGCGGCTTCACCGCTATCATCGCAAGTTTTGTGGCTTATTAAAAGAATCAAATTACAACAGCTATTTCCATTAGTTTACTTTTAATATAACTCATTTTGGCCGACTTAAAATGAAAAAGACAAAAACAGTTGATTGAAAGTTGTTTGTGAGATTTGTAGTTTGTTACGTGAGAGTCCTTCCAGCTTCCATTCAGTTCACATTTTTCCATCAGAAAACCCGCTCACTACTTTAGCTTTGCTGCATGTTTAGCAGAGCGGACCTTTTTCTAGCTCGAAAAAGAAAACATCTCACCCGTTCCAGCTCTTGGTCTCCCGTGTGCTCGCACTCCGACAGCCGTTCAAACTTAAAAGAAGCGCATTTCTTTTTCACTTTGGCTCGTTAAGCGGACATATCACCGCCCGCTCGCTTCGCCATGATAAGGGGTTAGCATGCTAGCATCGCGCTGTTATTCTTGTCATGAAGCGTGTTCGGGCAGAGCACGTGCACGGTCAACGCCGTGATTGGCTTGCATCGTATCGCGCGATGGGCTGGACGCCTGTCACTCACCGAGTTACACGACAAAATGATACAGAAAAGAATGCAATATATCAAATTCATTTGCAGTGCGCTCACTGCGCTGGACAGGCGCGCAGCTTCGAGGGAACGCCGGTTCCCGCTTGATTCTGCCGGCTGGCTGCCAGTGCCGGTGCAGGGACGTCAGCCCTCCCGGCCCCGCGTGCAGGAGCAGGACGTGAACGTCCATCCCGGATTCTTATTTGAAAAAAAATCAAACTACAAATATAATCAACGACCCCGAGACGTCGGCTTTTTTCCGCTGCCGGGATTCATCTCCATCCTAGAAATGCGAACGTGCTTGAGAGGCAAACAGGTCTTCCTCTCAAACACAGAGCAGCGACTCCTTCCCTCCTCCTTTCATTCTCCAGCCCGCATCAAGTGGAAGGAGGTCTCGGCGGCGCCGCCCTCTCCGACCCGTCCGTTGTGACAAGCGGGACTCGACAAAGAGCGTATTCAACGCGCCGGGAACAAATCACCCCGACCCTGAGTGTGAGCTCGGCTCTCCGACGCCCGCCGCCTCCGCTCGAACCCCCGCCGCCGTGCCCGCTTGTATTCGGTCCATTAGCTCCTTGACTTAGCGGCAGCGTTCCCCGCCTCCACCTCAGCACCTCACCTCAGCAAACATCTCCTGTCAGAGGGGACGCGAGCAATCGACCGACGCCACACCAGTTTGATATTCAGACTCAAATACACACTATCTGGCCAAAAGTATTCACTCACCTGCCTTGCCTGGCATAAGAACTTAAGTGCCGTCCCGTTCCTGATCCGAAGGGGTCAATATGACGCGGCTCCACCCTTTGCAGCTAGAACGGCTTCAGCTCTTGTTGGAAGGCCGTCCAGGAGCTTCAGGAGTGTGTTGATGGCAGTTTCTGAACGTTCTTCCACAAGCGCATTGGCGATGTTGGACCAGAAGGCCCGGCTTTCGGTCTCGGCTCTCATTCATCCCAAAGCCATCTACGGGATCGAGGTCAGGACTCAACTTCATCCGCAGCAGACTCTGTCCTCCATGTCTCTATGGACCCGCTTCGTGCACGGGTGCACGGTCATGTTGGAAAAGGAGGGCCGGCTCCAAACTGTTCCCGTGGAATTGTCCGAAATGTCTTGGTAAGCTGAAGCTTTCAGAGTTCCTTTCACCGGAACGAAGGGGCCAAAAACAAGCCATAATCCGCCAAACTTCACACTTGGCACAATGCGGTCGGACGACTGTGGAATATTTGGGAGCGGATCTGTGGCAGATCTGGCCTCCAATCACGGCTCCACGCTGGAACTCACCGAGATCCTGAGAGCCGCCCGTTCTTTCACAAATGTTTGGAAAAACAGCGCGCCTGATTAGGGGCTTGATTTGATCCACCTGTGGCCGCAGAAGGGATTGGAACACCTGATTCTCATTATTTGGATGGCCGTACTTTCTTTACATACATTATATGGCCAATACTTTGGGCCGTACGGTGTGTGTAAAGAATCTAGGACACACACACATTGGCGTGTATAGGAACCATCTGTTGTTTGTTGTTGCAATGAACTCGTGTCCCGGCTCCACGGCAGAGACTGAGAGCCACATGAATCTGCACATTAGCTGCTTTGGTTAGCTGCATTAGATGGAGATTTCAGGTGGAATGTCGTTGGAGGAGCCATCCATCCATCCGTCCGTCCGTCCGTCCATCCATCCGTCCCACCATCCGTCCGTCCATCCGTCCATTCATCCATCCACCCATCATCCATTCATCATCCATCCATCCATTCATCATCCATCCATCCATCCATCCATCATCCATCATCCATCCATCCATCCATCCATCCATCCATCCATCCATCCATCCATCCATCCATTCATCATCCATCCATCCATTCATCATCCATCCATCCATCCATCCATCCATCATCCATCCATCCATCCATCCATCCATCCATCCATCCATCCAAAGAACCCTGTTAGCCATTGGCAAGCTCTGCACTTCTTCCAGCCAAAAACGTAGATGTTCCTCTGCGAGCCGTGGAAAGCCCTCTGAAGAGTGGAAGGACGGAGGAGGTCGGACCTCTTAGTCACTGCATTTCTCGCTGCTTCCGTTGAAGAAAACATCTGACCAGTGACCACCACGGTTTTTAAAAATGGCGCTCCGCAGTCTGCAAGGAGCGCTTGCTAACGCTGATGAACCGTAAACTCCTTCTGTCATACCGAAGAAGCCATGAGGGCGAGATACCGCGTCATTATCCTCCATTTTCCATCCGGCCCCCGTTGTTCTGTTCTCACACCGAAACTTGAGGGAACACAGCCGTAAAGATATCGAGCCGGCCGCTTGTCAGCTACTCGTTCACGGGCGGAGGATCGGATATCGATCCGACATTTAATCACACGGCAATCACGGTTGTTTTTCAGCCGCCGAGCAATCAGAGAGCGGAGGGCAGAACTCGGGATGTTAGCCTCGCGGGACGCGACAAATTATATTTTTGAAAAAACAACTACAGGACCGAAAGTCCTCTTTTTCCGCACGCCGGCCTGCACATTTCATGCCGTGCACGATTTCCCGTTGGGCTCGGTGATTGTTTTTCCGCTAGTTAGCTTCACCTGCTAACGGGCGCCGATTAAACAACGCATGGCGGCGCTGAAAGACAGCAAGGCTCTGCGGAGTTCACCGAGAAAAAAACAGAAGGGGCTCAGAATGGGTGCCATGGCAACGACCCGCGACGATTATGGGATGTTTCGGGAACGCCCTTAAAGAAGGTCCGACACCACCGTTCCATTCAAAATATATAAAGCCTTTATTCGGTCGCGGTCCGGAAGGTTTTGAAAACGGTTACAGACAAATGCTCTTCGGAGTTTTCATCGGGGTACAAAGAAGCACGACTGCGGGTCACGACTCCTTCGCCCAGCGCCTCCCGTATGTTGTCCTTTAAATGCATCTGGGTTGGAAAGATCTAGAAGAGGTCTAGGGGGGTCGCACACTATACATCTCTCGACAACACCACGTTATATAAGGTGGGAAGCGGTAAAAACACACGGTAACAGACATGAATTACATCTCAGGTGATGGTGGTGGGAGAACTGGCGGCAATAGGACTTTTATGGAGTATGTGTGTGTGTGTGCGTGTGTGTGTGTGTGTGTGTGTGTGGTGGGGGCACGTATGAGATGATCCAATGTCGCCACGTGGGTCTGATCATCCCGATTGTCAACATTATTGCTTCTACGGAGAATGAAATGGAATTCACATGGTGAATGAATAAATTAATTTTAATAAATAAAGTCAACCGCCATGATACAAACATAAAGTTATTATTAATATCTTTTCTTATCTTTTTTTTAAAAATCCGACTTTTTACATCTGTTTTCCCTTCGCGGTAACTGTGCGGGAAGGGTGTGTGTGTGTGTGTGTGTGTGTGTGTGTGTGTGTGCGTGTGTGTGTGTGTGTGCGTGTGTGTGTGTGTGTGGCCTGGATGAAAACCTATGTTAAATTTACAGCCAGAAAAAGAGAGAGAGAGAGAGAGAGAGAGAGAGAGAGACATAGAGAGCAAGAGAGAGAGAGACATAGAGAGAGAGAGAGAGAGAGAGAGAGAGAAAGAGTACAGTTGAATTAACTCCAAAGACAGTTTCACAAATGACATTGATCATCTCACAAGAAGATACTGCGTGTTTTTATCTACATCGGCGGATCCGCGATCCGATCATGCTCGTCTTTTTTGAAACTCTAGTTGTCACATCGACAAAGTTCACCGTCACTGGATGACGAAGAAAAAACAAAACAACAACCAAAATAATTGATTATCCATAAATATATAAATACAAAAAAAAGTCTCTCCTCACACCCGTTGGAAGTGGGAATGGAAAGGAAATCGGACACTCGGCCAGGAAAATACATAGAAAAACAACACAAGATTTAAACGGCGAAAGAGAGGATGGGTGTTTATGGGGGGGGGGGGTGATCGCTTCAATATCGACAGGTGATCAATCGGGGTCCTTATCAATCTTCCACTTCCTATCCGGGCCGAGGCACCTTCCCTTCTCCCGTCCAGCTCCTCCGGCAGGGAATCCCGAGGGGAGCCTCCTAATCCGGCTCCTGGTCCGGCTCCTGGTCCGGCTCCTGGTTCGGCTCCTGCCGGGCGGCCCGAGGGCCCGAGGAGGGAACTCGTCTCGTGATCCGGCTCTTCGGGTCGCCACCCGGAGGGAGGGCGGGAACGTAGATCCGTCGGAAAATCTTCACCGCGACGGAACGCCGCAGGGTCTTCATCGCCGCTCCGGCCTCCCCTCGCTCCTGGACGCCCAATGCAGAGGTCGCCGCTTCCTCGCGGTCGGATGCAGCCGACGGCGTCGCATCATCTGTGAAGAATGAGAAGCCGGAGAACCGGATCCAGTCTGCACCTGGTGGTTGTGGACAGAATCGGCGAAGGAGTTCAGGATGACGGCGACGGGTCGGGGTCCGACCGCGGGAGCCGGTACCCCGTCCTCCCTCAACGGCTTTCTGAATTTGGATCGTGATCACCCCCCCCTCCATCAAGGCGCCGGGCGAAACCACCCCTCGGTTCAGGGGCGGCGCCGAGCGCCCGCCGCCGAGCGCCCGGCTGCAGAAAAACGGTGTCTGGAAAAGGTCCGTCCGGTCCGGGTCCGGCGGGGCGAGAAAGGAAATGAAATGAAAAAGGACGGATGGCTGCTGGTGCGCCGGACCCTCTCCGCTCCGGGGAGCCGGCGATGGGTTTCGGCTCGGACGGCCCGTCGGAGGCGGGTCCTCTAAAGCAGGGAGCTGGGGCTCTCTGGGTGTGGCGGGGGCGTGTGCGCGGGGCTGTGACACATGGGCAACATGTCGTAGTGGCCGGCGACGTGGCTGCTCCGCGGGACGTCGTAGGGGTTCTGGGAGAAGCCGGTGGCCATCCCGTTGGGGCCCTGCAGCACGCTGACCGACGGCTCTGCGGCCAGAGAGGCAAGTAAGGAGCGCGCGGCGGAGAAGGAAAACAGCAGCGCGTTCCCTTTTTTTCCGCTCACTCACTCACCCACATCGTAGATGTTCCTGCCGGCGGCGCCCAGGAGGGTGGCGGTTCCTCCGAAGGGCACCTCGCGGTGGGAGGGGGACTTCATCTCCACGTAGCTGCTCTCCGCGTGCTTGCAGCCGAGGCCCGGCGGGTCTCGGATGGTGGCGTACGGATTCTCGCCGTTCAAGGAGCAGGAGCTGTTGCTGCACACGGAGCCCTTGATATAATCTGCGGAGAGACGGCAGGAGGGGGATTGGAGATTTAAAGGCGCCCGGATGGTTTGGCGATGCACGGCTGAAGCGCGCTCTGATATTAAAGTTTAAGAGGTGCGGGAAATCAGAAGTGCAGCACAGAGATTCTCCGCTAATTCTTCAGAAGTCGCACTCCTTTTGTCCCAGACAGGTGACTAATCGCGCACAAAGAAGAAGGGGGGGGGGGGGGGGCGGAGGGGGGCGGAGGGGGGCGGAGGGCCCCGGTCTCATCCATAACCGTCTCATCAGGCTGATAAGAAGCCTCATTAGTGACCTCCTTCAGACCACTCTTCACGCTCCTGGGCGGCTCGGATCCACCGCTAACTGCGCCGCGTGGGAGACAAAATGACGTATCGGGCACCGAGCCACCGAGGGCAATTACCATCGGAACAAAAACCGGGGCGCGGGGGGGGGGCGGGGGGCGCCGCGATCTTGAACGGAGCGCCCGGTTTGCACATAAATCACCGGGATGTGAGGACGTGGGATCCGGGGCCACAGATAGAACCGTCTCAGAGGGGAATTAGAAGGAAAGAAGAAATACGGCCCGTTGAACATATAAGAATTTATATTATGAGGGCCGAGGGGGCCGATCAGGACGCGCACTGTCGGTCCACACACACACACACACACACACACACGCACGTTTTAATTAACGAATTACCTTTTCTGGAGCCTCGCTGAGGCTGCGTCTCCCCCTGCTGAACATCTGCTGCAGAAATGTCAAAACATGAAAAAGAGTCAGCCGTTCACGTACGAATCCACCTGACAGGAAGCTTCTCATTACCCGCGTCTAACGCAAGCGTGGTCACGACGGTATGTCGTTTCATCGGTGAAGAATCTCAAGGGGAACATTTACGAGCGCCTAAAAGTCAGCGGAGACACTATCGTGCTTTTTTTTTCCAGCTCGAAATGTTTTTTTTTGCAGCGGGTTTACGTCGCCCGCCTCGTGTCCGCTCTGAGACGCCCATGGCTGCGCTTCGCCGCCAGCGTGAGCAAACCGGATGTCGGTGAGAAGGTCGAGTTGCTCGACGGCGGCGGAACCGGGACGACTCGTGTTTGATCCGGCCCGAGGAGAGGCGGTCATCGCATCGGCGAATCGGCTCGCGGCGCCTTCGTGTCTTATCAAAACAAGAGCAAAGGTCGCGTCTGACAGCGAACGCCGCCGTATCGAGGACAAACCACGCGCTCTGGAAATGGCGAGGCGGAAGGAGACGAAGGCGGGAGCGCTGACCCAGGTCGTTGAGGTTGCAGTAGGCCCGCCAGTCGGAGCCGCCGCGGCTCTTCAGGGTGCTCGACTGCGGGAGGGAGAGGACACGTTGAGGAAAACCACCTGGAGGTCGGCCGGAGGTCGGCCGGAGAGCGGCCGTACCTTCAGGGTGAGGGCGCCCTCCAGGTTGCTGGAGATGGTGGAGACCACGTTGCACTGGGCCACCGTGTGGTAGCCGGGGTTGGAGAAACACTGGCCGCCGCCGCCGCCGGTGCTGCTTCGGCAGCGCTGCTCTTCATGGCTACGGTGCTGCCGCACTCTGGGAGCCCAGAAGAGGCGGGTTGAGATGAACCGCAGCTGAGGAGCACGGCGGCAGAGCGGACGCCGGTCTCCGGAGCCTCACCGGACAGCGAGTAGTCGGCGTTGCTGACGTGCACGGCCTGGCTGTACGAAACGCTGGGCTGGATCTCCTGGCCTTTGTCCCTCTGCCTCTGTCTGTACCACACAAACAGACTCAGCATGGCCATGATGATGAGGAGGAGGAAGATGATGCCCATGACGGCGCCGGCCGACTGCCTCTCCGAGCCTCGGGCCGGGCTGATCTTGGTGTAGGGGTTCAGCTCCTCCATCATCAGAGCTGCTACAGGGAAGACAAAGACAAGCGGGGCGAGGTGGGCGATTCGGACGGATCCAGGTTTTTCTCCCCGTTGAGATGGCGCTCTCACCTTGGTCACAGCGGATGCCTTTGTACCCGGGGCCGCAGTAGCACGTCCCGGTCACGTAGTCGCAGGTGGCGTTGTTCAGGCACTCGCACAGCCGCTGGCAGCCGAAGCCGAAGGTGCCGGCGGGGCACTCTGCACGGGAGAGGGACGCAGCGCCGCCACGGTCAGCGCGAGCCGACGGTTTACAAAAACGCACAGATCCGTCCGCGGCACTCAACTCTGCTCGCAGCTCGTCCCGATGAAGCCCGTCCGGCACGCGCACAGGCCCGTCACGTGGTCGCAGTCGGCGCCGTTCTGGCAGCGGCACACCTCCGAGCAGTCCCTGCCGTAGAAGCCCGAGGGGCAGCCTGGCGGCGGGAGACAAAGAGGACGGGAAGACGGCGTTAAGAGCCAAGGTCGTGTTTGCGAGCGGAACGGGGGAATCGATACGGCGCGACGTGTCTGCGGCATACGCGATGAGGGGGAGATGCAAATGAAGCCACGCGTCCCGCTTCGGGGCGGGTATGACAGGAAGAGGCACGCACACGAAAAAAGAAAACACAAGGTTGCGAAAGAAGAAATAAGGTACGGCGACACGACGAGGGATCTGGATATGAAGGGCTTCGAAGGGGCCTCTTGAAATCTGCAAAGCAGAGAAGAAGAAACCGAGCCGCGGCTTCTCCCCTGCAGTTCCCCGAGCCCGCCAGCGGGTGACACTGTGTGTTCGCCGAGCGAGCGGCGTGCGTGAGGGGGATCGGGGTTGCGGGGTGGACTCACGCTGTGTGCAGTAGAGTCCGGTCCAGCCGGGGCTGCACCGACACTCCCCGTCGTAGGCACTGCACTGAGCTCCGTTGTGACAGTTACACGAGTTGAGGCAATCGGGGCCCCAGTGCCCGGCGGGGCAGGCTGCAGGCGGCGGGGACACGGTCAGGAGACAACCTGCACACACACTCTCTGACCTTTGGAGGGACGTTAAACACACGCTCGAGGCCTCACGCGCACACACGCACACACACACATGCACGCACGCGCCGCACATCAAACACCGGCCGATACCCTGACACGTTAACCCGGCCCGAGAGCTGGGCTGCTCGCAGGTAGCGAAATAGAGCGTTCGGAAATACGTATCAATTTCCCCCGACGCAGCGGCTCAAGCCTCGGCTAATGACGTCCGACCCGCGGGGCTGCAAATCAAAGGGCATAATGTATTAGAACAATCATTCACGCCGGGCGGGGGTCCGCTGGGTGCGGGGGGGTTATTAATGCAGCCTGGATGTAAAAATGCCAGACGGGAACCAGGAGCCGAGACGATGAGAGGGGAAATAATAAGATTAAAATAAATAAATGAAAACGTGGGGGCGGGAGGTCGGAAGGTGAGGTGCGGGGGGGGGGGGGGGGGGGGGGTCGTACCCTGGGAGCAGTCGTCTCCGATCCAGCCGGGGAAGCACTGGCACGAGCCGTCGATGGGGTTGCACGTGCCGTTGTTGGTGCAGAGGCAGATCTCTTTGCAGGCCCTGCCGTACCTGCCGCTCGGACACACTGCAACACACCGCCGTCGTGAGCGCGTCGTTAGCCCATCGTTAGCCCCGTAACACTCACTGTTTAGACCGCGGCCGCCAAACGTATGCCCGGCCGGCCGGTCCGGGCCCCCCGGCCGGCCGGTAGTGACCCGCGGAATAAATCTACAATTTGAAAAATACATAACAAATCATCAACTATTCTTTTGAAATAGAAATGCTGCTCCTCTATCGTGTGCACTGTTTGGTCAGTGTTAGCAACACGGCACAGCGACTCGCAACTTACAGCAGCTTCCGGGTCTGTAAATAGCATTTTGTCTTGCTGTTAGAAATGGACCTGCTTTTCCGTCGAAAGAGAAAAGTGGACCTGGAGCGTAGGGTTTTCCACTTCTGATTTGTTGGTCGAGGTTAATAAGAAACCGTACGCTCGTGTGGATGCGGCGAGTTTCGGTGCCACGATGAGACTCGCCGTGGTGGAAAATACAACAAAATGCACGGAGAACCGAGAAGATACGACTGAGGCGTCGTGCCGTTGAAATGGCACTGCCTTTTCTTCATGAATCTCAGGTTGTTGGTCCTGCATTTACTAAAGATTTCATTACATGGAAAGATTTTTATCGTTTCCCGGTCCTCCTTTTCACTAAAGCAAAGGAAACATTTGGACTCGGTGTAACTTCTCGGTAATTATGCTCTGATTTTACCGGTCCGGCCCTCTTGACATCAAATTAGGCCGTTTGTGGCTCCCGGACCAAAGGGAGTTTTATACCCCTGGTTTGGACCAAAGGTGTGTGTGTGTGTGTGTGTGTGTGTGTGTGTGTGTGTGTGTGTGTGTGGGGAGGTGTCGATGACCGAGCCCCCCTTCCAGCGACACGGTTGCCCCCATTTCCGCTCACCAGGGCAGAATGACTGATGTGCCCAAGCATTAAAATAGACGGTGTACACAGACCGCGCAATACATTTTTCATGAAAT
The DNA here is from genome assembly GCF_037954325.1 of Fistularia commersonii. Taxonomy (NCBI): domain Eukaryota; kingdom Metazoa; phylum Chordata; class Actinopteri; order Syngnathiformes; family Fistulariidae; genus Fistularia; species Fistularia commersonii. Next base: position 18,154,392 of record NC_141300.1, read on the forward strand.
TAATATTTCAGCGTTGTCTGGCGCTCCTCAATAAAAGATGTCATTCCCAATGACGCCGCCATTGATTTTTTTTGTTTTTTGTTTTTTTCTGTTTCTTGTTGGCCAGTGCGACAAATGGCGGCGGCGGCGGCGGCGGCGACGGGGGTTATCTGTGGCGGCGGCTCACACATCAAAAGGCCTCCGACGGAGGGAGCGAGGGTTTCGGCTTCAGAAAGTATCAGATAAGGTGCCCGGGCTGCAAAAGAGATGGGTCTGACTCATTTTCATGTGGGGTGATTTTAATGATTACATTTCAACCGGCTTTCCACTCTTTTGGAGAGCTCTTTCATGCTCCTTCAAGCAGGGCTGTCATTAGGGCCACGAGGTTGGCTCTCCCGTACCGCCGCGTCTGGGGGATTGAAGCCTCATCACGCTGGGAGAGCTTCATTAGGCCCGGGACTCGGCGTACCGGACGGAGGACACGCGAGGACGCCGGTGGGGCGCCCGAAGACCGGCGCCGTGTTCGCCACCTTCCTCCCTCGCGCCCCCTCCCCTCGCTCGCCAGTAATTACGCTTTCAGGAGAGACTCTGGTTTCTTATTTTTCTTAACCTATGAAAATTTCATTTGTCAGACGCTCCTCAAAGCCTTGAAAGAGAATCCAGAAAAAAATCCTTCAAGCCTTTTTCTTCTTTTTTCCTGATTTATTAAACAACAGTAAATTTCTAGAGCTAAAAGAACCCCTACGGTACGCCGTTTCTGTGCACAGCTCATGAGGGCGACCTCTGGTTAAACCTTTTCACCCTCCGGCTCCTCCCCCCGGGGCTCGCCGCAGCCAATCGCCGCCCTCATCTGACCGGCAGCCAATCACCCGCCTCCATACAACTCAGCCTATCGGCCGCCTCCGTCTGGCCCTCTCCTCTGCACCGACTAACCTCCCGTCCTCTTTCCCTCGCTGGTCTCCCTCCAGACCTCCTGCCTGGCAGCTTCAGCCTCTGCAACCAGATCTTGGCCATCCTTCCTCTGTCCATGTCCCTGACCAGCATCTCCTGAACATCCTACATGTGCTGTCCCTATGATGTACCAAGGTGCTGATCCTCTCTGTCCTCCTCGCTCCTGAAGAGGACTTCTGGACTGGTGATTCCTGCTTCACCTTCTTCATCCCCGGTCCCTGTAGCCTCACCCTTCCTGTCGGCTCCCTCTCGTTCACATGCGCCTATCCCGTCTCTCTGCAGCTTACCTTCACACCTCTCCTTTTCAGGGACACACCTCCACCCCTCTAGGTGTTCCTCCACCTACTCCCTGCTCCCGCTGCAGATCGCAGGGTCATCGGCAAACATCCCATTCCATGGAGATTCCCCATCACCGTAGCTCAGAGATGATTCCTGGTGCAGTCCCGCCTCCACTTTGAACACCTCTGTCACACCTCACCAGTGTCTCACAGCTGCCATACAAGTCCTGCACCCCTCTGACATACTTCTCTGCCGCTCCAAGCACAGTTCCTCTCTTGGCACCCACTTGAACGCTTTTCCAAGATCTCCCAAGGCAAAGTGCAACTCCCTCTGACCTTCTCTGTTCTTCTCCATCAGTCTATCTCTATCCGCAGAGACCATGTCATCCGCAAACATCACATTCCATAGAGATTCCCCGTCACCGCAGTGAACACGAAGGGGCTCGGGGACGATCCCTGATGCACTCCTACCTCCTTCATGCCTCCGCCAGTATTGGAGATAAACAGGGGAAACTCCATTCCCCCGTTCCCTCCGTTTATTCGCCGTATACCCGCATAAAAAAATAAATCAATGACGCATTCGACACGTCCTCGGCTTCGGCTCATAGCAGCACAACCAGCTGCGAGCAAAATGAAACGCCAGCGTGACTCCGCAAAACGCGCGTGATTATGTTACGCCTCGAGGGCCTGAACTCGCTCGATACGACGTCCGAAATAAAAACCCGCTCGAGGCGGTCGCCGTGACATGGGCGCCGTGTGTGTGTTTAAATAGATCTGGAGAAGGGAAATGTTTTCCGGCACGGGACATCAGGGTTGAGGGTCAAGGGGCGGTTGGACTCGCCTTGGTTGCACAAGGAGCCGGCGAAGCCAGAGAGACACTCGCAGAGGCCGGTGATGTGGTGGCAAGGCCCGGTGCTGTGCACGCACTGCGGACACAGCTGGCTGCAGCGGTAGCCGTAGAACCCGGGAGAGCAGGCTGCGGCGGCGAGGGAAGAGGAAGAGGAGCAGTAAGTTACAGCTACACGGGGAGCAGCGGTAGACAGAGCTTTGAAAACAAGTGATCAAGGCAAAGAGAGGAAAAGGGGGAGAGAGCAGAGGGGAGGCTTAATGTGCTACCAGAGACGGGGGGAACAGTTGTTTGATGCCGGCGTCGTTCTGCACGAATGTCAGGAAACGCACGCCGGCGTGTTACAGCCGGAGATTCGGCGGCGGAATCCATTAAAGCGACAATTTTCGCGCGAAACCCGTCTCTGCGATCTTGTGAATTTTCTACGAAAGATCTGCGCCTGGCAATCGGGCATTTTGAGCGATGCTTTTGTTTGCCGTCCGGCGGCCCGGTGCTATCGAGCGCTCGGCGGGCTCGGATTGGAATCCGAAGGCCCAGGTGTGAAAGCCGAGGAGCCGCGTAATCTTCCAATTAAAGCCTAAACAAGCAAAAACAGCCAAATTACATTTGCGAGGTTTCCACCCGACGAGAGCGTTTATCTGTGCAAATATTGGATCTGGGAGAAGCAATCACGCACGCGCACCCTCCGCTCCACACACACTCTCGCGTCACGCTCAAATTGGTGTTTACAGGTTTTGCGGCCTCGCATTTCGCTTCCAATCAGCGAGCTCATCACTTGAGGGCGGCTTCAGACGGGCGCCGTTCGGCGGGAACCGGCGGTGGCACTCCCAGCGAGAACGCTCTCTGATGAGACTCGGGCGAGGACGGCGGGTCTCCCACTGCGAGCTGGTTGCCGAGGACGTGGGTAGGAGTGTGTGTGTGTGTGTGTGTGTGTGTGTGTGTGTGTGTGTGTGTGTGTGTGTGTGTGAAGGGGGGGATTGCAGTGAGTGTAAAGACACTGATTAAACGATAGCTGCCATGACAAGCTGTTATGACCGGCAATTACGCGCTTCTCCCAGCTGGATCACCACTCCGGAGGTCAAAGCAAGGTCGGCGGCGGCCAGGCCACATGTGACCAGCACGCCGTTGTTTTGTAAAAGAGAAGGGGGGCTCACTTCGCTTGCAGGAGGTGCCCCTGTATCCTGGCGCGCAGACGCAGGCGCCGTCCTCGGCTGCGCAGGAGCCGCCGTTGTGACAGGAGCAGCTGACGGAGCAGTTGGGCCCCCAGAAGCCCTGCGGGCACACGTTGTCGCAGTGGATGCCTGCACACACACACACACACACACACACACACAGCGGTTCACTGGTGAAACCACGGCGACAGTCGGCTGCATTGGGAGGGAGGGTTATTCACGCGGCCTGCGAAGGCAGAAGTGGAAGTAGAGGTCTTCTCCGCAGCCGAGCCCGACTCCTCCGTTTCCAAACGTGTTTTATTTTTGATCAGGCCGGGGCTCGGCGCCAGCGCGCCGCGTTGATTAACAGGGTTACCTCTCCGGAGGGGTCGGGCTCGTCTGCCATTCTCTTTCAGCAGAGCTGGGTTAGGGGGTACCGGGCCGGGGGTGTTGGGGTGTGTGTGTGAGCTCGGGTCTGGCTCGGCGCCACCCCTCGGCACACACATGAATCCGTCCGTGTTCTCTTCCCGGATTACATGCCGCATTGAAATTTAAGTGGCAAAGTCACATGTTGCGGCCTCCTGAAATTCATAAAAATAAAATATATTGGTTGCACACACACACACACACACACATGGAATAGCGCACACATGTTACGCCTACACGCACAAGCGCCGCAACCTTTCAAGAAGCAGCCTTTAGTTCGCAGCCTCATTTGAAATTTCCTTTGAAGGAGAATATCTGAGAATGGCGCGGCCATTAAAGCAGCTGCGCCGCGGCACCTTTGAATTAAACCTGGACTAAACTCCGGGGACTGATGTTACACAGGAACCGGGGCACCTGGCGGGCGGGGGCTGCAGAGGAGGAGCGGCGAGGAAGCCTCGCGTTTGGCGGGATTTAGTCAGAAAGCCCGGCGGTGGACATCAAACGAGGGCCGGCGCTCGGGCAAGAGGGTGTCTCAGGGTTTCCAAGGAGAACCAGGAACCAAAAGGAGGAGGAGAAGAAAAACAGCGGCTCGGCTTCCAGAGCCTCACCATTTTAACCCTAATGGCCACCGACGGATGAGAGGAGAGGAGGAGAGGAGGAGAGGAAGAGAGGAGAGGAGGAGAGGGAAGGAGAAGAGGAGAGGAGGGAAGAAGGGAAGGAGGTGGAGAACAAGAAGAGCCAAGACTGAAGTCTCTTCAAAGGAGGCCTTTTCACTGTGAAGAGCCAGAGGTCTCAGTATCCAATTTGTTGAAGGAGAGTGAGCACACCTCACTCTCCTTCTCCTGCTGCCTGTAAACACACACACACACACACACACACACACACACACACACACACTCACACACACACACACACACACACACACATTACCTGCACCAACTCTGCAGAAACCTAGAATTAAGCCCAGCTTCAAAAATCTCTGCTTGGTCGGCGTCATGGTTACGGCTGTCCGCAAGCAACAGAGTGTGACACAACACACACACACACACACACACACACACACACACACACACACACACACACACACACACACACACACACACCACCTGACAGCAAGGAAGGGAAACACCAAACCTGAACAGAGGAGTTGACATTTCCTGCTCAAGTGTTTCTGTAGGTATCCATTGCATTCATTCCCTGACTCAGTCCTTGCACGTGTGTGTGTGTGTGTGTGTGTGTGTGTGCGCCCCAGTCCTGCACCCCCAGTGACTCAATTAGGATGAGCAGATGGCCCCCGCCCCCTCCACCGCCGCCGCCACCCTCTGCTCGACCCACCCAGGATTCAGAGCGTGAGACGCCCGTTTTGCCGGGTCATTCTTGCAGATAATAAAAAGCAGCACGTAGTTTCCCATCATGGAGTCGAGGCCCAGAGCTCACGGGGGGGGGGGGGGGGGGGGCTGCCTGGGGCCCCCGGACTTAACCTTTCCCGCTAAATCTACCGGAGCGGGCCCTTGGCTAGCCTTCGGAATATGACATTCAGACGGAGTATAATGATCCCTGCCCTTGCCGTGACATTCACAGCTTCACGCATTTTCCCGCCTCTGGCTCTCTTCCTCCTCCTTCTCCTCCTCTTCTTCCACCTCCTCCACCTCCTGCTCCCCCGAGTGCCAGGTGGCGGGAATGAAACGAGACAGACTCAGAAGGGAGGCCGGCGCGGGGCGGACGGTCCGAACCCGACCGCCGCACCAGCCGGAACACGGCTGCCGATTCTCCGGAGCTGTCCTGGAACTGAATTCATGCAGGCGTTCATTCGTTCATTCAGGATCTATCGTGCTGCGCTGCCATGTAGACACAACTCATCCGCTCATCATCTCACTCACATTCAAAGACATTCACGTGTCATCGATGGATTCAAATAAACATTCATTCATTCATTCACTCTCATTCAGAATCAGAAAAACTTCAGATGTCCCCGGG
>NC_141300.1:18165000-18202500 GCF_037954325.1 Fistularia commersonii
CATTTTTAGATGGGTGACAGAAGAGGTCCTGGTAGCCGTTGATGACGACGAGGAGTTCGGCCAGAAGGGATTTCCATGGAAAAATAACCAGGCGACCCAAATTCGTCCGATAGAACCACGACGATAATCAGGGTTTCCGGTCGGGCAGGAATCTGCGGGGTGTGAAACTGCCGCCTCCGGGACTTGAAGCTACGCTTTTTAGCAAAGCCGTTGTGGTTGATAATTTCTCAAGATGCCGTCATGTATCACCTTTTTCTTAAGAAAAAACAAAAAATCTTGTTGAGCCCAAAAGGCGGTCGTATTGATTTTCCATGTTCTCCCGCCTCTTCTGCCACCACGGTGATTGATGGGGAGAATAAAGTAAAAGTGGAGACCCGGCCGTATTTGGGTGCCCTCCCTGACGGTGAACTGACAGATGAGAGCGATACCGACGCGGCGCTTCAGCTGAACCCGGTCGCGTCCCCGCTGTCCCGAAGATGCCTTATCGATCCAACGTCCTCCGTCCGTTTGTTTTTCTCAACCGGGGTGAAAACCCCAAAGACGAAGGCGCTTTTGTCCCGCCAGACCTTCGAGGCTGTTCCACGAGAGCCCATCCTCAGCACCACGGTCGTCACACGGACTACTAATCCGGACGTCCGTCGGCGAGCGGAGCGGCACCTTTAACGAGGTGGGCGATTTGATTTCACCATTAAGGCTCACTTACGCTCGACATTAAATATGCAGACGCGCACGCTTCCCCTGCTGTCTGCGCTTGTCTCCCCTGGTCAGTGCATGGTGGGAACCTCACAGCTTCTCCAGAGTCCTCTGACTCTCATTTCTTAGGTTCCAACAGGACGTGACATGATCTACTGCTGGGTTTCTACCAGTTTTTTTCTTCCGTGAATATTGGAAGTAATGGTGAATCATTTCAGCTATTAGCTTTTAGTGCTAGTGGCATTAGTAGTAAGAGATCATTTGTGCCTCCCAACCCTCTCACCCCTTCGATCCCTATCTCACTCTCCCCTTCTTCTCCAACCGGTCGAGGCAGAAGGCCGCCGACGAGCCCTGATCTGTCCAAGGTTTCCGCACCTGTGATAGGGAGTCGTTTCCTCCCCGCTGTCGCTTGGGTTCCTGTTGGGTTCCTGTAGATCAGGGGTCCCCAACCCCAAGGCTAACCTGGGACACGGTACCGGATCATTTGGTACCGGGCCACAAAGAGAATCTTTCTTTTTCATTCAACCTTCTGGATCTTATTTTGAAAAACAACAGTTTCATGTATTGCCTTACTGCCACACTTAACTCTGTCACGCCATTTCACGCATCAGCTAGCACAAGCCAGCCTTTGAAAAAAATGAGCTAGAAACGGAAGTCGCCAGAGAGCTTTTTCTGTAAGAAACGACCTTTAATCGGAAACATTGTGATGCATAGAACTGGTACCTGGTACAGGTTGGGGACGGCTGCAGTACATCTTCTTAAAGAGTGTGGCCCAGAACTGCTCTACACAATAAGTGTCATCCCACAACTGGGTTTTTGAATTGATGCCCTCTAAATAAAATTTGACATGCGGACACAGCTGCGGGCCTCGTGTCCATTTCCTGCATAAACCTGTACGTTATTGAGGAGCTTAGCATGGCCAAATGTACGCTGGAAGACTTTGGGGGCGAGTGTTGCGCAGTAGGCTCAAGTATGACAAGAAACCAACAGAAATGGCGGCACACCAGTTAAACTAGATGAAGGTGAGGAGGAAGAAGCAAAGTTTTGGTGTGACAGTACTCGGAACTCGGACGCTATCTGCCCTCAACTGGACGTATTGCTGAGCAACCATTGCAACGTAAAGCACGGGTGGGAAAAGCGACTTCGTCACTCACCGCTGGTCCCGCTGTCCTGCAATGAGAGGACTATTTCCTGGAGAAAGAGACGCTGGGTTCCAGTCGTTAGCATCTGGGTGGTTAAATTGCAAATAAGATGATCCAATCTTTTTGCAGCTCATTGCTCACAACTTCTCTATTTCCTTCTTCTTCTTCTTCTTCTTCTTCTTAGGATGCTGCGGTTTGCCGCCAGCAGACGACACACAATTAGAGCTTACAACTTCACGACCCTCACAAGAGATTTTCCAAGCCTACGTTTCAAGGTTCCTGGCGCCTCTCTATTAGTGATGCCTCCATTCACCTCGGCCGGTGTTTTCCGTCTCACCGTTTGTCTGTAAGGTGGGTTAAAGCTGAGTTGGTGGGGAGCAGAGGCGAGGTCGTCCATGCCCTTGCAGAGATTTACCTGAAGGCAAATCATCTACACCTCTAGAGCGTCGGTGTGCAGCTGCTGGGCAGAGGAGGCCAGGTGGCAAAAAAGTGGGAAGTCCGGAGGGGAAATGAGGCTGTTGTTGCTGCCATGGCGACACTCACAGCCAGCAGGTGCTTTGTAAATCTTTGCCATTCACACAGTGGATGGTCTTCCCGTTTTCCTTCCGGCTTTTCCCTTCAGGCGTCCGACAGACAATCATCGGCCTCTGCGTCCTCCTCTCCCACACCACCTAATCTGTCGTGCTCTTTCCATCCATCCATAAACCTCCACTCTGGTCTTCCTCTAGACCTCCTGCCTGGCAGTTCCAACCTCAGCATCCTTCATCATCCCTCCTCTGTCCACATCCAAACCATCTCAGTGTGACTTTATCTCCAAAATATCAAACATGCCTTGTACCTCTGATGAACTCATTCCTGAACCTCTCCACCCTCTTTCCTTCCAAAGACAACCGGCAGATCTTTGAATCTCTTCTGTCACACCTACGCCTCTTCTCGCCAGTGTCTCGCAGCTGTCATACATGTCCTGCTCCCCTCTGACAAGCTTTCTCTGCCACTTCCTCATCCAAGCGCAGTTCCTCTTTTGGCACGCTCTTGTATGCTTTTCCTAGATCTCCAAAGGCACTGTGAAGCTCCCTTCTCTGTTATTCTCTATCAACATTCGTGAAGCAAGAAGGGGATTTTTCTCTCAGCCGAAACTCCTTGGCTTCTCAGATTCTTCGGGGCCTTGCGGCTCAGGTGGGGTTATCTCAGCTTTGAGAATTACAAGAGGCTTATTGGCCCCTGAACCAGACAGCAAGGCTATCACTAACTTCATTTGGCCAGAGCTTTAAACGCCTGGTCCTTGTTGTTGGAACGGGAACGGCACCGTACGCTCAAGTGCTTTGCATTGCCGTCGTCGCTTGGCGCTGTGTGGTGGCGGTGATGCTCGCATGCCCGTGTCCTTCACCCGTCCTTGTTCATTTACAAACACAAATAACTTCCAGGCGCCTAATGACAAGTGATTTTTTTTTTAAATTTGCTTACGATTAACTGGTTTTCTCTGCAGTTCCGTTCCCCTGGTGGAAATAACGGAACGGGTGACGACGAAAGAAAGGACGGCGCTGCAGGAGAGAGAAAGTTGTTTGTGTCTGTGTGTGTGTGTGTGTGTGTGTGTGTGTGTGTGTGTGTGTGTGTCTGTGTGTGTGTGTGTGTGTGTGTGCGTGTGTGGCTGCTACTGAACAAAAGAGGGAGCACTGTAACTGATAAACACTGGGAATAGAAGTATTAAATTATTGTGTTCCGTATTATGCGGGTACTTTATAAACTCCCTCACCTGAGGAAAAACCGTAGATTTCAACTTGCAGGTTTCGAAACACTTTGAGCTTCTTTTCATAATATAAAATTAAAAGAACCAAAGTGAGGACTTGGGTGCGCACACGAATGGCCTTTGTACATTTCTTCTTTGAGTAAGGACTCTCTAAGGTACATCCTGCCCTCCCCAAACAAGCTCAAGTCCAGGAGGAGAGGCAGGAGAACTCAGTGACCCGGAGCAGGAAGGTGGCGCCTCTTTTAACGCCGGTACCCTCTGATCGTTCAATGAGGGTTCTTTTCCTTCCGGTCCGGGATCGAGAGGTTTTCAAGAGAACATCGGGATGCAGGAGTCTCTCTGGAGCGACGGCAAAGTCCTGGAGGGCCCTTCCAACCCTTTTCCATCGGGCCGGAAAACCCACTGACGCTTCCCAACATATATTTTCTCTCCTTTTTTTGGAGGCAATCGACATCGCGCTATAACGGCGCCTCGATCGATTGACTCCGCGGTCGTAGTCTGTATTTATCTGCTCGCCATCAATGAAAACACATCGCCCGCGGGGGACGTGCGATTTTCCGCGCCGCTTACGAAGGCTCACCACCCGCGGCAGGGGCTTCTGAATCCTTCTCGCTCCCCGAGGAGGATGTTCGGCCTGCGTTGATTGGAAACAGATTGCAGCCGAGGCTACGGCACATTAAATTTGTCATCCTGCCACTATTGTTCTATTTATTTTTCCCTTTTTTTGTTCGAAAAGCTAAATTCAGGCAAGGAGACCCACTGCTACTCACTTTCAGAATAAAGAGAGACAGGAATTTGTTTTAATTTCAGTGTTTAAATTCAATTAGCGAGGCCTGTTGGGGAATGGCGGGGGGCCGGATGGAGCCGGCGCTGCCTTAAAACAGCCAATTCTTTTGATGCTAACTCACCTAATCTTAATTGCATCGGTTGTTTGCGACAGATGGGAAAGATAGACGTTCCTTATCTGGTCTACTTTAGCCACTGGCTCCAGAGCCCCGGTGTTTGCTCTCTCTGGCCGACGCCAGGCGCGAAAAGCATGGCCTGCTTTGTCCCCTGCAGGGACGGCGCTCCGGCGTTGCAAAAATGCACCAAATAGTTTATAGGAGGGGGGAGCGGGAAGAAGAAGGAGTTTGACAAGGGGACGTCAGATCTGGCAGGCGGCCGACAAAGACGGCAAAGCCGGTCACCTCTGCCGCCGCCCGACGCGATGACGAGCCAACGGGAGCTGGAGCGGCAGGATAGAACATCTCCTTTACACGACCCTCAACACTGGGCCGTGACACGACATTTACCCCATATGGCAATAACTGTGACGGGGGAGCGGGAAGGGACATTTTGTGTGTAGTTTGTCGGAAACAAGTGTAAGCACCGTACCTGCCCGGCAGATGCAGGATCCGTTGACGGGCGAGCAGGCGGCGTGGTTGTGGCAGGAGCAGGTGGACATGCAGCTGGGTCCGTACAGGCCGGGGGGGCACTCGCTGGCGCAGTCCTCGCCCTGCGTGGACAAATAAAAGCAGCGCGAGTACCTTCAATTTCTCTTTCTTTTTCAAGATCGACGCTTTTTGAAAACTCAAGCTGGCAGGTTTCCTTCAATTCTCCAACCCGCACTTGTAAATGTGCCATGCTAGTCGCCAGGGTAGGACGCCATGTTGGACCGTACCAAACGTGCCGGGTTACGGTAGAGTCCACTACAAACTCCACAATGGATCGAACCAAACCTGCCCATTTTCAGCAGATTTCACTAAAAATACTACAATGGATTGAACCAAACCTGCCCGTTTTCAGCAGAGTGCACTGCAAACACCACGCTGGACCAAACCAAAAATGTCCTTTTGCAGCAGGGCTCACTACAAACTCCACAATCGATCGAACCAAACCTGCCCATTTACAGCAGATTTCACTAAAAATGACACGGCGGATCAAACCAAATCCGCCCGTTACAGAAGGGGTCACTGTGAACACCTCGACGGATCGAACCAAACCCAACCATTTACAACAAAGTGCACTAGAAACACCACAACCGACCGAACCAAAAACGTCCGTTTGCAGCAGGGTCCACTGCGAACCGAATCTGCATGTTTACAGCAGATTTCACTAAAAATGCTGCAATGGATCAAACCAAATCTGCCCGTTTACAGCAGGGTGAACCGCAAACACCACGATGGATCGAACCAAACGAGCCCCTCTACACCAGACTTCAGCACAAATAAATCAATGAATGGAACCAAACCAGGGTCACCACAAAACAGGCCATTTTAAAATGAGAAACTTTTTTGTTGAATAAAAAAAATTTCTTGTTGAAACTTTCTTGTTGAATTAATAGATCGTGACGGCTCGCCAGTGACGCTTTCAGAGCATGACATCTTTAACCAAGGACGCCCTGCAGGATTCACGGTCAGGCAGAGTCGGCACCTGTCGGCGCCAGTTGGGGTGGAGGCTACATAATAGCTGGAACAAAAGCCTGTTGGCATTTGACAGGACCAGACCCGGCCCGACCTCGGCCGCTAGCAATCTTGCAGGTTCACCATGTTCACGATACATGTGCAAACGGCCCATGAAAAGGAGGAGGCGGGACACAGGAAACGCGCTGACGTGGCGAACGACGGGGGCTACAACAATGGCGGACGCGGCAGATAGCTGCGCAAACAAGCAGCCGTTTGCCGGCCATGTTTGTTGACGGAGGCGCAGGACCTTTCTTCGGTCAGAAAGGAAAACCGCCACGGAGATGTGGGGGACGTCTGCCAGCATCACCTAATCAGAAAATGGCGGGCGGGTTTCCAGAGCCTCCCTGGCTCTGATCATTCGACGATCAAACGTCACCATCCCGGAAAGAAAAGCTCCGGCCCGACGAGGCGCTCTTGATTTACGCAATGTTTACTTTCAGGAATTAAATTTTGCTTTCAGCCATTATATATGTGTGTTGCTGCCGCATTTTTTTGGACGGCAAGCGGAGTTCGGACCCGCTTTGCGATGCGGCCGCTGGACGGCGCCCGGTGCTCGGACGCATCGCCGCCTTACACCGGAAATGCACGAATGCTTAAATACCTTGCTGCAGCACAACCATCGAGGTCCCGGTGTTTACTGAAGTCCGCCAGCTCTCAGGCAGGACTGACCATTCAAGAAACACTTTGGACTGAGGGGAGCGTGGAACGAGTCCAGTGCAGCAAAATGTGAAGCTCCATGGGCTTTGGTCCTGTAGGAACTCCTAGAACCTGCTCAGGAATGAAGCCTTTTCCTGGTGCGTTGAAACAGCGAAGGAAGCAAAGAGCTTCAGATGCTACAAGCCTTTTAGCTCCTACTCTGAGTCGGGGTCTTTTTACGTTTCGGCAACTCCTCACGGACATCGACGCTTGGAGATTGGCGGAACTCGTAAGCCTCGCCCATTAGCAGATACTTCTTGCGGGATGCGAGGTGCTATTTTTAAAAACCCCGATGGTCACTGGTTAGCTAACAGACAGAGCGACGAAGACGGAGGAGCGACGAAGCCGTCCAAGACAATGGATGAAGACGTGCAAGCTCTTCTGTCCTGGTAGCCTCAGAGAGGGGTTTGCAGGGCTCGCAGAGGAACGTCAACATGGTGGCCAGAATAAGTCCGGCGTTCGCTAAAGGCTAACGGGGATCCTCAGGCAGCAAAGCAGTGCAGGGAGAAGACAAAAACATCTCAACCCATCTGGTAGTCCACCGTTATTATTCCATGAGCACTGTGGAAGCTTCCACCTCCATGTTGTCGAATGCCGGAGAACACAAAGCTAAAAGCCTCGACCGGAGGAGGCTAGCGGGGACACGGCGACACTGTCTTCACGGCTGCTTCTTTGCTCGTTGGTTTTGAAGCGTGGCGATGAAGATGCTTAGATGCTAGCATCGCATACCGATTGCCCTCACTTCCCGCGGGAACGCACAGCCAAAAAGTTCCCCTGGAGCAGGGCAGTCCCTGGAATCAAATTCAAGTTCCAAGAACTTTTCTTTCCAAAGCCTGATTCCAAGATAATGGGTCTTTATCGGACTCTTTCAGACATCCAGGGTGATCCGCATGCAGGCCAGCGTGTCCCCGGGACCAGGGGGGTCGCTAGACTGAAAAAAGTGTGTGTGTGTGTGTGTGTGTGTGAGCGTGTGCGCACCTGCGTGTGTGTGTGTGTATGCGCACTTGTGCGTGTGTGTGTGCGTGTGTGTGCGTGTGTGTGTGCACGCCATCGCCCTCCACCGTCCTCCAGAGCTGCCGTCATTAGAGTTCCTCTGCTTGAAACGCGGCGCACAGCCCACCTTCAGCGGTCCCGCCGCTCCCGAGCTGGAGATCAGAGTCCGTCCCCGGGTTTCCCCCCCGCACACACACCCCTCCGCGGGAACGCCGGGCCGTGAGTGACAGGTGACACCATGATTTAGAGATCCAATTAGCGGCTCGGCGGAGTCCGGAGTGGCTCTCGCGTCTCGGCGGAGCACCGGGGGACTGCCGGCTGCTCGCCGCTCTCATTATCATTTTGAACTCGGTTTAAACAGGAGGCACTCGGAGCTGCGCCATTGGACGCCAAGGGCAGGACGCACATCTTAAAAGCCCCCCCCCCCCCCCTGCGCGCATAAAAGCCCCCCGACTGCGGATGAAATTTTTATCAATCGGTCGCGGTAACCTTTGTTCAGCTGCGAACGACAGCTTCTAGACTGCTAACAATAGCACTTCTGTCACATTTGCTAAGCGTGAAGAGAAGTTCTACCAGCCGTGTGTGTGTGTGTGTGTGTGTGTGTGTGTGTGTGTGTGTGTGTGTGTGTGAGACAGGGCTCTTCGGTCTGTCTTCAGAGCGCAGGCAATTTATTGGTGACTGGATTCGCGGATAAAATGTCACGCAGCCACAAATGACCACATGGATTTCGCCGGCTCCTCGGCCGCGTCGGCTTCCGCCCTGTCTCGCCCTCGCGGCGCCGGGGAGCGGCGGTCGGCCCGCTCTCGAGGAGGGAAGAGGCAACTCTCTCATTAGGCCGGCTGATTCATATTCCTTCTGAGCTGCGGAGGATGGAAGTCTGTATGTGGAGAATCATTATTAATATACGGGCTGTCGGTTCGGCGCGCGCGAGCAGCAGGACTTTACATAAGCAAGCAGCCGGCGACGGCGGCCGCTGAGAGGAAGTCGGGTCGTCCTTGGCCGAGACACTAAATTCATATCTCTTAGTGTCTTAATGTAATTGAAGAGCATTTTTTTTCCCAGAATGCCTCTCGCTGACACAACATTGATCAGCACCGGTGGCCTCTTGAGATTGGATGCAAATGGCACCGCTAATTACCAATCAGTCTCACTCCTTAACAGTTCATCTAACTGTCGCAAGAGTGACTGCCGTTTAAAATTCATGCGGCGAGAGAGAAAATGAACTTGTGAACCCTCTGATGAGGCCAAGAAGCCCAGGGAGATGGGAAAATGATTTGTTTTTTGGGTGTTTGCAACAAAAAAAAGGCAGAAAAAAAGGATGAGATTTTTTTTTTTTTTCGGATTGCAGATTTCAGGAGGACAAACCGGCGCCACAAGTTGGAGCCGGAATAGGCAACATGTAATCACTTTGTCCCCAGTCAAAAAGAGCATGTCCAATTACCAGTGTTAAATCAAGCGTGCCGGGTTCAGTCTGCTCCGCCGCCTTCCTCGCTCGCCCCCCCGCCGGGACTCCAGAACAAAGATGCAGCGGGGAGGCTCAGGCCTATCAGCCGCGTCCCGGGGAGGCCATCTCCACCGGCAATCCTTTCCTCCGCCGCCGCCGTCGACCACATTTCACGTATAAAAATAAGACTAGGGCCACCGACTGCGTGCTAATAAGATAATAACAATTTGTCAATCCCTTGCGTGGAAATTCGTTTTCTGCAATGAACCCATCATGGATGAGCCACGAGCAGCAGGCCGCCGTCCATCAGTCGGGGCTTCGGCGTCTCGCTCGACGACGCTTCGATGCACAGGGAGGCCCGGGAATCCGAGCGGGGACGTTCGCTTCTAAAGACGATCGCTTGACCCGATAAACTTCATCGATCCCCAGAGGGCAGATTCCTCTGTCGCAGCAGCGTAACAGCTACAGTACCAATAAATATGAATATACCTGTACATAAAATATTGTGACAATTAGAAGAGAGAGCAATGACGGCATCACGGATAAGAATGGACAAGACAATGGAAAATAGATTTAAAAAAATAGCCAACTTAAACGATGACGAAAAGGATAGGAACATAAACAGTGACAAAAGTATTGAAAAAATGAGCACGAATAAGCAGGATGTGAACGAACTGAGACCAAAAAGGATGAAAAAAGACAACGGAGTTAGAAGTGAATGATGCGCATTCGCTAATGCTACTGCTAGCGTAGCATCTGCTGGGTTAGAACTGTGCCCCCCCCCCCCGCCCTCTAGGTGTGTTAAATGGAAGTGGCTGCCCCCCCCGATCCCGATCCCCGCCCCCAGAAACAGAACAGGTGGAGCAAATTAAGACACAGTCTGCGGCCTGGATTGGGACCCGCTGTCGGACGCAGGCAATTTCCACTGAAAATGTTAACGCCGGCAGAAACGCGGCCCTCCCGCCCTCCCTCTCGCCGGCGTCGCTCTTGTAACCCTCTGATTGCGAGACAAGAAACACAATTGGAAAAACTGATTGAAGTCAGCCACCTAATTTGACAGTTGTGGAAGGGGACGGGGGGGCAACGTGGCCCGACAAGCCGACCAAAGCGGGCGGCGTAATATGTAGGTCAAACATTCAATTTGCTCCCAATCGTTCAAGAAATAACGATCCGAGCTCGCTCCGTCGCTCCGTCGCTCGTCGCTCCGTCGCTCCGTCGCTCCGTCGCTCCGTCGCTCCGTCGCTCCGACACGTGTGGAAAAAACACCAAACCGCCAGCAGCCGGCAGTTTGCGAGGGGATGCACATTATTATTAAATTGTTGAGATGGAGGAGTGGGAGTGGGAATGGGAGTGGGAGTGGGAATGGGAGTGTTAGTGGGAGTGGGAGTGGGGGCGGCGCAGACAACATATTGCCTAATACTGCAAACCAGGGAAAGCTCCGGGCCTCCTCTGGAGAATGTGAATAGTGGCGTGGACTTTGAATGGTGGGCGGACGGCAGCAGCGGCTCAGACCTCCTTTGTCCTGCAGGGGGCGTCACACTGAGACGGCCTCCATCACCCTTTGGATTTTTACGGTCGGAGGAAAGAACGCGGGTACCTGCTGGCCAGACGGTGAGCGATTCCACCTTGCCAGCTCAATTCCAAAATTTGATCAAAAACCTATTCTATTCTATTCGGGGCCCATTTGTTCATTCGGGGCGTTCGTAAGCCCGGGTTCTACAGGAAATATAGTGCTTGAAAAAATAAAGCGAACATTTCAACAACACAATGAAACTCCAAATCCATCACACGTGTGTGAAATCAAACTGTCCACCTAGGAAGCAACACGGATTCATTTGGACTTGTTTTAACGGCGTGAAATCAACATTATGTTTTTCCACTTTCACTTGGTGACTCCAAATCCAGACTGCCTGTAGGCGGTTTCTGACTCACGTCATCATCCGGTCGAGGTCCCGGTCCGTCGACGGATCCGAACGGAGGTCCATTAGGCTGTCGTGTCGGAGAAGCCGTCTCCTCCAAGAATGCGTGCCAGCAAAGGAGATCCCGTATTTTATGTATTTTATAAAATAAATTTTTGTTTCATTTGACTATATTTTTTGCTGTTTTTTTCTTGTAGAATAGGCTAGAATATGCATATTTCATCATGGAAAAAAAAACACTAAAATACAATAAATTACAAGAACCGAATAACAAAAACAAATCTGCGAAGTAGCGAGGGCGCGAGGTAGCGAGGGTCCGCTGTATTTAGATTAGTTGAATTCAGCACCGGGTGGCCGTTGTTGTTTCCACCAGGCAGCGAGGAGCCGCCCGGATGGATTCCCTCAGGACGTCTGCCTGGATCTCCGTGGCCTCCCTGTTTGCAAGCCGTTCCTCCGGGTTCTTCGGGTTCCTCTCACAATCAATACGCGCAGGAGGTCAAATGTCCGGACGTGAACGGTTGCCTCTCGGGGATAAATAAAACTTATTCTGACTCAGATTCTGGTTGTACGTCTCCATTTGCTACACCTTCTCAGTCCCGAGCCTGCGTTTGAGGTTCAGACCCCTCATAAATAACCCTGACCCTACTTTGTCTACTGAAGCGTCATTGCAGGGAGGCGAGTTCTCATTACAAACAGAAAGATGTGGAAAATACAAACTCTGCTTTTCTTTTGGTTCGGTCTGAAATGGGGGTGTCAAACTCCTTTTGGTCCGGAGGCCACATGCGACCTTTTTGATGTCAAGGTGGCCGGACCGGTAAAATCAGAGCGTTATTACCCGGAAGTGACACTGGCTCCAAACCTTTCCTTTGCTTTAGTAAAAAGGAGCACAGGTAAATGATAAAACTCTCTCCATGTAAAGAACTGTTCCTTTAAAAAATACACGACCAATAACCTGAGAGTCATGAAGAAAAGGCAGCGCCATTTCAGCGGCACGACGCCTCGGTCGTGTCTTCTCAGTTCTCTGTGCATTTTGTTGTATTTTCCACCACGGCGAGTCCCATCGTGGCACCGAAACTCGTCGCATCCACACCGAGTGTACGGTTTCTTATTAACCTCGACCAACAAATCAGAAGTGGAAAACCCTACGCTCCAGGTCCACTTTTCCCTTTCCTGACGACGACATCTTGCCGATGAGGGCGTCGGGCCGACGGAAAAGCAGGTCCATTTCTAACAACAAAACAAAATGCTATTTACAGACCCGGAAGCTGCTGCAAGTTGTGAGTCGCACGGTGCTGTGCCGTGTTGCTAACACTGACCAAACAGTGCGCACGATAGAGGAGCTGCATTTTTGTTTAAAAAAGTAATTCAAGGTTTTTTATGTATTTTTTCAAATCGTAGATTTATTCCAGCCCGTCCGGCCCGTCCGGCCCGTCCGGCCCGTCTGGACCAGGGGTCCCTGCTTTAGATCATCGCTTCTGATATAGTGGGGCTCCCGCTGCAGCATTAGCTGGTTGGTGTAGGTTTTTTTTCGCACCGAGCATCCACACACACCGCACAGAGCAGGAAATATGAAGCGCACTGAACAAACCCTCAAGAGACACCGTGGAAAATATTCAACGGGGATGATAAGAAATAGAGATAATGAGACCGACAAAAGTCAACGGAAAGCCAAGACCAGGAAATATGAGGAAGCGCTTGTAGCGCTCGGCTTCACCGCGACTGCGCTGGAAAGGCCGCCGTGTTTACTGAGTCTAAAAATGTTGCCAGGACAGCATGAAGACAAATAGACGAAGGCGCCGCCTAAAGACATCACGCTGGTAAGCTGCTCGAGTTTTTGGGGCAAAAACGTGCCAACAATCATGCGGCTTTGTGAAAGCTACCTCAGTATAGCAGCGAGCCCGTTATGTTCATAGAGCACTTCTTTGGTGCAAGACCATCTATATTTCTTTCCTTTTTCTCTTCTTCAATGTTAATCAAGATACAGGTGGACATGCAACTGTTTTATAGACAAATGATGCTATCTCCAGTCGGCGGCGTGAAATTCTTCTTCCGGGGAGGGGGGGGACAGGAAGTAATTGAGAATCGGGGGGACGGGGGGACAGGAAGTAATTGAGAATCACTGGTTGCGGCGCCATAGTCGAGACGCTCCCGGGTTCGTTGAAATACGACAAACCGGGGGCGAGAAAGGAAAAAATTCTCCATTGGTCACGCCGCCGGGACGAGAACGTGTTCACGAACGTGTTCATGAACGGTGGAACGGTATTTGAATTCTACTACGTTTCTGTGCGTGTTCCTGTGTTCCGGGGCGAAGCCGCCTCCCGCCCGGTGTCGGCTGCCATCGGCTCCCCAGCGACCCCGAGTGCAGGGCCGGCGTCGTAGATCATGAACGAACGAGCGATTGCGAGTTGACGCTCCGTGATTAAAAGAGTGATTAACGCGGCGCCGCGCTAAACGGTTTCGAACGATCAACTTGCCCGCCTGCCTCGCACGCTGATCATCTGCGCCTGACTGACTGCTCCCGTGTCGAATTTAGACGGGCCCGGAATCTGGATAAAATAAATTAAATAAAAGGGCGGCCGCGCAAAGCTCGAGGACTCACCATAAACCCGGGGGCGCAAATACAGGCTCCGCTGACGGGATGGCAGTCGGCGGCGTTGCTGCAGCCACAGGGAAGCACGCAGTCGTCCCCGTAGAAGCCAGGCGGGCATGTCTCATTACAGAAAAGCCCCGACCAGCCCCCCGAGCAGGTGCACGCTCCGGAGAGAGGGTGGCAGCTGCGAAATAATGACAACAAGAAGACAAGGAGGAAGGAGATTGGGGTTAAGTTTTGGCCCGCCGACCCCGCTTACGCCACGCTTCGTGTCTCGGCCCGGGACCGCGGCGTCCGACGTCGACTGCCAATGACGACGGAGGACGTTCTGGTGTGGAATTTGTAGGTTCTGGCCGTGACGGGTTAAAGGTTAATCCGCCTCTTAGCGGCTCGGAGCTGCAGAATTCTTTATTACCTGCAGCTGTGAAGGGCAGATCCGGTGCGTGTGTGTGTTTGTATGTGTGAGTGTGTTTGCTTGTTGGTGTGTGTGTGTGTGTGTGTGTGTGTGTGTGCATGTGTGTGTGTGTGTGTGTGCATGTGTGTGTGTGTATGTGTGTGTGTGTGCATGTGTGTGAGTGTGTGCGTGTTTGTCTGTGCATGTTTGTCCGTGTGTGTGTGTCCCTGTGTGTTTGTCCGTGTGCGTGTGTGTGTGTGTGCACGTGCCTGGCGGTGTTGCTGGCGTTGCAGAGGCAGTACTTGTCACAGATGAGGCCGTAGAGGCCGGGCGGGCAGAACCTCTCCTGGCAGTTCGGCCCCTTGAAGCCGGTCTCGCACAGACAGGCCCCGTTGATGTGGTGGCACTTGGCGCCGTTCCGACACTCGCACTTCTTGTTGCACTGCGGCCCGTACGAGCCCACGGGACAGTCGTCCTGGCACCTGCCGGTGGATTTTGTTTTAGCACTTTTTCAGACTCAGAATGTGAATGATAAGATAAGATCAACTTTATTGATCCCCATTGGGGATTTTGTTTGTCAAGGCAGCGTAAGGGTTAGAAGTGTCTAATAAATGTGAATATATGAATATAAATAGAAAGACACATACAATTTATGGAGTTATTTTTAGCCGGTGCGGCTTATATTCAGGTGTGGCCAACAGCCGGAAATTATGGTCATTTATATTGGCGCGCACGATAAGTCGGAGCGAAGCGGGTCCCTGGGCCGGTGTCCCCGCAGGGGCCGGACTGCGTGATTGTCTTCAACCGGAGGAACCGCCGCCGCCTGGGAGCTTCTGCACATAAAGCACCGGACCGGATCAGGAAATTGACTTTACATTTTTCTTTTTTTCCTCATTCACTTGAACGCACCGACGTCGAAGACACCACTCCGGCGGAATGTATAAAAAGTCCAACAGAGCAATTACACCCAACTCACTTCCGGTATAGAACGGGCGAGTTATGTTCCACGTTTAAATTCACCCAAGTTCGGTTTCATCAGGGGGACGGCGGTATTATTACGCCCGACAGGACGACCCGGGACGGGTCGAGGAGAGCGGGCAAAACACAATCTCAGCGTATTCCTGGCAGGTTAATTCACCTGCCACCGACAAAAGGAACGAGGGCAATTTTGCTAAATAATAAAAAGGGAAGAGCGAGCGAGTGAACAAAAGAAGAGAGCGAGCGAGCCAGAGAAGAGCTTCCGCCCGGACCGGGCGAATCAACCCGGGGCCGCTGAAAAAGAGCGGCGGGCCTCCACGGGACTGTAATAAAAGCCCATTAGTTGTAATTAATGAGCCGGATTCCAGGCGGGCGAGCCGCCCCAAAGCCGGGATCGATGGACGAGCCGGGAGCGCCGGAGGATGAAGGCCGGAAGCGCCGAACCCGGCCGGTCAGTATGAACTACGAGATTAATTAAACATAAACACCCCTAATAGGGACGGGAGGGGTTCCACTTCTTCAAACACTCGCGGGCGGGTTATAAACCGTCACGTCTCGAGGAGATTTTCCCTTTCCGGCGGACGCCGTGGATAATGATGTTTACCTGCGGCCGCTGAAGCCGGCGGCGCACTGGCACTGCCCCGTGACGTGGTCGCACACGCCGCCGTTGCGGCAGGAGCAGTCCTTGCTGCAGTTGATGCCGTATTTCCCCAGGGGGCAGGGCTGGGCGCAGACCGAGCCCTGGGGCGGGAACGACCACAAACCAGTCAGTCAGCCGCTCGAAACGGATCTCGCGCTGCCTTGTTTGCTCTCCTATCCTGATACTTTGGACACAGAAAAGGTTTTTTCATCCTTGTCAAACAGCTCCACGTGTCCCAAAGACATCTGGGGAAAGCTATGCCATTTGCTGATCAGAGAGATATTTGCATGCAGTTGCAGACTCACAGAAATAAAATAAAAACTTTAAAAATATAATATCTGTAAAATATTTTAAATTTTTAATATAATATAATATAATATAATATAATATAATATAATATAATATAATATAATATAATATAATATATCAAACTAAAAGTCAGCTTTTTGGTCAGATGCTCCGCATTCGCTGGGCATACAGAAGAATCAATCCCACATGACATGAAATCAACAAAATAATAGTAATAATCGAGCTCAAAGAAAACTGTATATAAATATATTTTTTATAAAGTATGAAAATATAAAAAATATTATATAATTAAATAATTAAATAATAAAATATGTTTTCATATAATACATTATAATATTATATGATGTAATGTAATAAATACAGAAATATGGAAACATATAAACATTTTTTGTTAGATAATAATGCAATATAATTATTCAAAAGAACATGAAATAATAGTATATTAGATACTAATGATAATGGAATAAGACATGTATATATTTACGCCACTGTCCTTCCTGTTTCCATTACCTGACCCCGACGACGAGCTGGTGGACGTTTTTCATTTTCAGATCTCAAACGTACGCGGCATTTGTGCGCGGCATACGTGCGTGGCGTGTGTGCGCGGCGTGTGTGCGTGGCGTGTGTGCGCGGCGTGTGTGTGCGGCGTGTGTTAAGGCTCATCTTTGTACACGCAGTACCTCTGACCCGCCTGCAGGTGGCACTAAATCCCAGCATTGCCCACCATGTTTATTTTAGCTTTTTGTTCGTATTTCGGGGGATTGGAGCTCGGCGGGGGAAGGGGACTCACCGTCCATCCGGCGGGGCAGGAGCAGTCGCCCGTGATGTGGTGGCACGTCCCGCCGTTCTGACAGGGGCAGCGTTGCTCGCACTGCGACCCGTGGCTCCCGAAAGGGCAGCGCTCGCCGCAGCTGCCGACACACAACCCCGAGGCCGTCACCGTGTGTTCACCTGCAGCACGGCTAACGGCACAAAGTGTGTCCGTGTGTGTGTGTGTGTCTGTGTGTGCGTGTGCTCGCACTTACAAAGCCCCTGTGTATCCCGGTGCACAGATGCACTCTCCTGTCTCGTGGTCGCAGGTGGCCCCATTGAGACACTGGCAGGGGAGCTGGCACGCCTTGCCGTAGTAGCCGTGCTCGCAGGGCTCCTCGCAGCGCCATCCCTGGTAGCCGTCGTTGCACACACAGGCGCCTGTGATGGGGTTGCACTTGGCCCCGTTCTGGCACTGGCAGCGGTTGCTGCAGTGAGGCCCCCAGAAGTCGCTCTCGCAGCCTGCGGGCAACAGGAAGGGGGGGTTTACATCTGAATCCTTGGAGGAAGGCGAAGGGAACGACACAGAACACACACCGCGTCCACACGTGTTCGATACATGGGATGGGATATCGGCGGGCGAAACTGAGGCAACGGCAGCACATTCGGTCCAAGTTTGACAGAAGGCTTATGAAACAGTGTGTGTGTGTGTGTGTGTGTGTGTGTGCGTGCACTCGCCTGTGTGTGTATATGCGCTGGTGAAAATATAGTCATTCATTGATTTATTATTGATTCCACGTATCGTGCTGTCTGGAGCCTATCACAGCTGTCATTGGTCAAGAGGCAGGCTTCACCCTCGACCAATCACAGGGCCAAATGTTAGAGAGATACAACATTCATTTTCTCACTCACACGACCCACACACATTCATTCCTTCATTCATTCACTCAGTCACACGTCATATAGTGAAAAACAAACATTCACTCCCTCATTCACAGGAGCCATAGTCATTCATCCATTCACTCTTATTGATAGACATACAACAATTTACCCTCTCATTCACACATCTGACCCCCCCTTGTGTTTGAACTGTAAGAGGAACCCAGAGAACCCCGAGGAACCCGCTCAGACAGGAGAGGTCTACATGACTTCTCTCCGTCTTCTCCGTCCTGGATTCCTGGCCGGGTCATGGCTGGATGTCTAGACCCGCCTCCCGCCGAGAGGCCGGACATCCCTCCGAGGAGCCGTCCTCCTCCTCCTCTTTGGCTAAATCAATGCTATCTGAGAATGAAAAAATGAAGAAAACGTCCGATAACGTATTCCGCCGTCGCATTCACATTCAAATCCGTGCTCGTGTCACACAACTCTTCCACACTGAGCCGCGGTTTCATTTCAGCGGCGTGAGGACGCTCATATCTGTCCTCCAATCGTCCAGTTCTTTTAATAATCCTGAGGGACGCCGCCGCTTCCTTTCTCATTCACACCACCATTCATTCATTCACTCAGTCACACGTCACAAAAAGACAGACGTTCATTCATTCACACGGCGACAAACATTCACTCACTCATTCACAGGAGCCCTCGTCATTCATCCTTTCAGTCTCATTGATAGAGACATACACCAATCTACCCTCCTTTTTCTCCTGCTGGACCCCAAAGTGAAACGACAACATGCAGTTTCACGCTGTATTTCTCCCGTCCATTGCCAGACCTGGCGGTGAGGAGGAGGAGGAGGAGGAGGAGGAGGCGGTCACCGCCGCCGGTCAGATCTCCACGCTCTCCAGGACGCAAGGGTTAGTTACAGAGCTCCTCTCCTGCCCAACCATCTCCCGATTTCCATCCGAGAGCCGGGCGCCCGCTCAGACGGTTGAACAGGCTTTTTGAGACGGCTAAAAGTTAGCGGAGGGCTGGTCTCCTGGTGAATTCTTGCCAGAATCTTCTTGTCGTGGACAACATATGGTATCCTTCGTTTAGCTTTACCTTTTCATACTGTATGTCGCCGCTGTTTCGGAGAAACTCCTGAACAAACACCATGTACCGGTACATTTCAACCCTACAGCACCTTGAGACTGGTGGGAGACTGGTGTGACACTGGTGTGAGACTGGTGTGACACTGGTGTGAGACTGGTGTGACACTGGTGTGACACTGGTGTGACACTGGTGTGACACTGGTGTGACACTGGTGTGAGACTGGTGCACCCCGAGGACACCTGCGCCGAGGATTGTGATGACGTCTACATTGGAGAGACCAAACAACCTCTGCACAGACGGATGGTCCGACGCAGGAGAGCTTCAGGACGGGACTCCACGGTCCACCACGGCTGTTCGTTTAAATCCAGTCATTTATACAGACGCTTTTATCCAAAGCGACTTACAGTGGAGATGCAGCTGAACCCAGGTTGGGTCGCAAGCCCTCTTCCTCTGAGCCGCACGTTCACAAGTTTGAAGACAGCGATGTATTCTGGCCAGAGAAGACAGATGGTCAAAGAAGTCAAAGACGCCCTCTTTGTCAAAACACAACGCCTTACTCGGATCACTACCGAGATGGACACACACTGACCAGGACCTTCAGCACCCTCCAATTAACTAGGAAAGACCCACCAGCTGAAGCAGCCCCTGGCAACGTCCACACGAGCCTCAGGTCATGGGATCCGGCAGGTTTCACTGCTTTGTTTAGCGTTGCCTTTTCACATTCCCATCCTGGTTATCCCACCAACGTTGCTCTTTCGTCCCGACAAACAACTCCTCCATTAGCATAACAACCCCCATCTGCCCATCAACTTACATAACAAGCCACCAAAACCAGGAACCCCCAAAACCCTAGCGTTTAAACTCCCCACGGGTCATTAGAACTGAAGAAGCCTCTGGGACGAGGGCTGAAACATCTTCAGGTGAAGAAATTCAAAACCAGTTGCCACGACAAGAAGCCTCGAGTGACGCTTCGGGTCCCTCACCCACGCATGAAGGTGACCTCATATCTTCTCCAGTCCTTGGGCTCTCTCAGGTCCCAGGTTCCCAGGAAGGGCGGCTTGACCGACTGCAGCATCTCGCCAGGCGTCCACTATTGTTATTTACCTTTACGAATACTGAAGCTAGACTTGTACGTCTCATCATTAGCATGTAACTGTTAGCCCAACTGTTTCTCTTGGTGAGACATAATCAGTGCCTCCCATTTCTCATTTTCTACCCCAACCGGTCGAGGCAGAAGCAAAGTTTCCTGGCCGCTGTCGTCGAGTGCTCGCTCCAGGTTTGGATTCCTGTGGACCGTCATAAAGAGCGGGGCCAAGACCTGCACCTTTTCACATGACATTACATTACATTAGATTACATTAGATTACATTACATTACATTACATTACATTCCAGTCATTTGGCAGATTCTTTTATCCAAAGAGACTTACAAGAAGCGCAATTCAGTCACCAAAGATCCGAAGTACCAGTAGTCGGAAGAGACCACTCGACCAAATAGCCATCTCAGAACTATATTCATACATACACTCATTTCATTTCATACATTCACGAGACGCACATGAACATGCGGCTCTGACTTCCTTGCTTGTTTGATGCAAAACAAGGCACTGTGTAGTTTCTCTGCTGAGAGACTGGAGCGCCACTTTTTTTTCCCCTCTTCTCCCGGTCAGATGGATGTTGCCGGCGACTTCCAGCCCATTACGGGCCGAAGAAGCTCCCGGATGCGGGTTGGTGATTCTTTGTGGCTGCTGGCGTTAGCTATACTGGAATTCCAATCACCGAGTCAAGCGTTACCTTATAACAGGGGTGTCAAACTCATTTCGGTCCGGGGGCCACATTCGGCCTAATTTGAAGTCAAGGGGGCCGGACCGCTACAATCATTACCTAGAAGTTACACTAAGTTCAAATTTTTCCTTTGTTTTAGTGTAAAGGTGTAAATCTTTATATTTAATGAACTGTTCCTCTAAAAAATACATGACCAATTAATGTTAAAAATGAATATTGATAAAGAATTGATGAAATTACACCCTAAAAATATTGTTGCGTTAAAAGAGAAAATCTTGTCACTAGAATCATTAGAAAATGGATTGGTATTATGTATAAGCGGAGGTGTGATGTTTGCAAGGCTCATGGGGGCCACTCTGGTTATTACATCAATTCTAATTTTGCCCGTTTTTTTTTATATTGTTTTTTGCGTTTTTATAGAAATATGAAAAGAAAAGATCGTTTTAACAATGTCAGTAGACTTTTTTTCATAAAAAAATCATTTTGTTTTCAACTTTTGAAGAAAAAAAAACATAGCAAAGTTACTTTTTCGTTGTTTCCTTTTCCGTTTTTAAACCCACTGCATAAAAGCCCCAGATGGATGGGAGAAAAAAATGCGCGTGCCGAAGTAACACAAAGATTTTATTTGAGGGTTCAGGGGGCCTCCAACTATTGTTTGGAGGGCTTGAATTGGCCCGCGGGGCCCCAGTCTGAGACCCTTATAAGCCTTATAACTATCTAACCTCATGAAGCACCTCTGCACCACTGATGCATGTGGTCAGTGGCTTGTAGCACTATTTGACAAGAATTTGCTTCCTGATGACATTTCAGCAGAAGTGCCTGTTGAGGGGGCCCGGAGGGGATAATTATTAATTAATCACTCAATTGATTGATTGATTGATTGATTGATTGATTGATTGATTGATTCATTCATTCATTCATTATATACACCACTTATCTGGTATCGGTGTCACTGATACATATAGAGACACAACCATTCACTCTGTCTTTCAAACATTACACTTCATGTTGAGACATGTGACTATACATCCTCCCATTCACATGTCAAATAGAGATTAAAAACATTCACCTTTTTGCCATAAAGTCGCATTAAACATTCAGCCTCTCATTCACATATCAGAGAGACTTTCAACCATTCACCCTCTCATTCAAATGTCAAATTGAGGTTAAAAACTTTCACTCTCTCATTCTGAAGTACAAAATTAAACAAAAAATTCTAAATCAAGTTCCTGATTGTATAGCGCTTGAATTAGGGAGCCGAAGCTAAAGGGGATGAATGACTGGGTGAATCCCCCATCTGAGTGACAACCTTGCAGAATTCACTCTGCAGGAAATCCGTCACGTTTTCCGACCGCGGACGCTTTCACTCGAGTTCATGTAAATAGCCTGGCGGCGCTAACAAGTGGCGCTTAAGAGGTCGATATAAAGCAAGTAATTCCCCTCATTCCACATGTGTGAGTGTGTGTGGTGTGTGTGTGTGTGTGTGTGTGTGTGTGTGTGTGTGTGTGTGTGTGTGTGTGTGTGTGTGTGTGTGTGTGGAGGGAGAATGTGGAGCGGGTGGGGTACGTTCAGAGGCACTCAATTTGTCTCCCACCTGCAAACACACAGCTAATCCCTCAGTGGTGAATAAACAAGCGGTTTAATGTGAGGAACAAGCGGCGCTGACTTGTCATCCCTCCGGCTGCTGTAACGCTTCTTTGGGGGGATCAGCCTCTGATTGCCGTGGACTTATGTCCCTCCGTCAGCAGCTGCCGCACCGCGTCACATAAAAGCCCAGCTTGAGGCCCTCGGCCAGCGCGGCGGGCGGCGGCTATTCCGGATTGATTTTCACATCATGGCGCGGCGAGTCGTAAATGTTAAGACCCTCGCGCCTCCTCGAGAGCTGTGATGGGACGGAGCCGGGCGGCGGTCCTAATGAAACCCCTGGTTTCAGAGCCTGTTTTTCCAGGTACGCGGCGGGAGGATGATCAGCCCTTTGCTGAAGCAGACAGGTCCGCCGGGGGGGGGGGGGGGGGGCTTAATGCGGGGTGCGTCTGTGCATTACGGAGCCGATCTAATCTGCCGCCGGCCTCCATTCTGGCACGGGTGAGCTCCCGGGAGGCCGAGCTGCTGCCGCGCAAACGACTCCGCCGCATTAAACTCCGGCGCGGTAATGAACAGCCGCGTGTTGGTTTTGGCCGCCGATGAGCTCCGACCCCCCTCACCCTGCCGCCTTTCACAACAACAGGAGCTGCTCATGTAACCCGGGGCGACATCACATCTGCTTTCAAACCTTCGACATTAACCGTATTAATTAACGCTGCGTTCGACGCCCAAATTTAGAGCGGCCGTCCGCATGCTAACGACACGGCACCTTGAGAGAACACCCCGAGCACAGAAGAAAAACAAGTAATTTGCAGCCTTTTGTTTTTCTCCCCCCGCCGCCGCTGACGACCCCTCCCCCAAAACCCCAACTTCAACAACTGCTACCATTTGAAGTTTTAAACTGTCTTAAGCCTGCGGAGGCCTCGGCGCATTTAGAGCAAAGCTCATTATCTGGCTGTCTCTCCCCAACGGCGAGGTTCTCAAACTTCACCCGGCGGTCTCTTACTTCGCCGCTCCGGCGGCGTTTAAGTGTGATTTGGAAAAAGAAGAAAAGTCAGAGTTCACGACGAGCTGCGGGCGAGAAAGCGGTGGGAAGGGAAGAGGGAAAGAAGAAGTTGCAGGAAGCGGGTCAGAACTGCTCCGCAACAATGCTAAATTGGTGATATGAAGAGGGCTCCGACTGGGTTGCGTTGGCTTGGCAACCGGGTCAGACCCACGGCGAGGATGCAACCCAGCCCATTAGGCGTTGGGAACCGGGTCGCCCGGCCGCGCCGGGGGAAGCGGCGCTCCGGCCGGCTGGGCTCCCGGAGCTCATTACGGGTAACATTTGGAACGCGGGTAACCTCACGCAACAGGCGATCCCGGGTTGGCGGGATCAATCCCCTCCGGCGGGCGCAACAAAACAAACGGCGCAGTCGGCCACGGTTAGATAGCAGACTTCTGAAGGTGATGTCCAAAGAACGGGCCGAGAGCGGCGGCGTGCCGGTGCCCAGCTTTGAAGTGCGCTCAAGAGCCGGCGCGATTAGAGGGTCGCCTGCAACGGGATTAACACCCGAGCGCTTCATTCAGAAGTTTTCCCTGACTGGGCCTCATCAGCAAGCGGCCGCGCTCCTCTCCGGTAGGAGAAGCCTCCAGAAAAAAACATAAGCTTCTCAGAGCTAAGCTAAGAATGAGGGGCTAAGTGAAGCTCTCCCTCTCTCTCTCTTTTCATTTTAATCTAATTCCGGTTTCATACTTCCTCTGCTCAGCCGGCCGAATACAAGCCCCTGTTAAGAGTCACATCTCAAAGCGCTGCGTCGGCAGCGGACCGTCGTCGGGCCTCCGAGCGGCAGATTGGATGTCGTTGGGCCCGGCGTAGCGCCGCGCCGCCCCGCCGTTCACGCACTCGATTGACACTCGGGGAGCAATTTAGCATGGCGAGACATCGGAGAGCATTGACGCTCCGTCTCCCTGTTGGTCTAACACATGTGGACGTTCATGTTCAGGTGTTTGAATGGGTGCATAAGAGTGTGAATGACTGAGTGAGTGACTTTATGAATCTATCTGAAGTGTAAATGAGAGGGTGAATGGATGCATGTCTTTTAATGATGACTGAATGAGAGAGTGAATGGTCTCATGAGTTGTGAACGAGTGAGGGAATGGTTTGTCTCCATATGACGTTTGAATGAAGGAGTGAATGGTTTTATGTGTCTCTATGATGTTTTAATGAATGAGTGAATGTTTTATGTTCCTGTATGACATGCAAATGAGAGCGTGAACGGTTGCGTTTCTGCGTCAGTGTTCGTCAACCACACTGACGTGCCGTGACAGGTGGTCGGCTGTGCGCTATGAAAATTATTCTGTGCCATTCAATTAGACTGAAAACGTATTCTTTGTAAAATAACAATTTGTTACTTGTCAACAATTAGCCATTGTGAGTGTCTGAGCCGCAAGCCAGTGACGGGCAGGGAAATGGGATTCAGTGGGAGGCAGCAGGAAGCTAATCGCCCTCTTATTCGAGTCTATAGAATCAGCGGCGCAGGTGAGGGATGGCGGCGACAGCGATGGAGAAGTTTAAATTAATCAAAACCCTGACTCGGGCTCAGGACGAAGGTCCGACCCAGAAGAAGGCCCTGGTCAAAAGAAAGCAAAAACGGCGCCTCTGCTTGCTAGGAAAAGCTATCCAACAGCGCCGTGGAAACACACAAAGCTCAAACGGCATCTCGAGAGCAAAGCAGCCGTCACTCAAAACTACAATGGTGAGTGAGAGAGCCCTCCAAGCCAGCTTGCTAGTTGCTGCACTTGTAGCCTAATGTAGCTATATTTATTTTTGGATGTTTTTTGTTTGTTTGTTTGTTTTTTTGCTATTTTCTCGGGTGCTATTTTGTCTCCAAATTTTCTCTCTACTTCTATTTCTATTCATATTTATTGACACTTATAACCGTTATGCTGCTGTGACAAAAGAATTTCCCCAATGGGGATCAATAAAATGGATCTTATTTTGTCTCATCTTAGCTTAATTCCCAGGCATATTAATGACACGTCTGCGCACAGCGGACGCTTGAGTGGGAACTTTGCAACCTGATGCGGGGACGGATATTAGCGGACACGCTCAGCTCTTGTGTGAGAAAACGTCCTAATACGCAAGGCTGTCCCAGAAAAAATATCATCATCTTATAAACATTTTTAGTCGGTGGTGTGTTTCGAAATACAAATAAAAAATGATGTGTGAATGAAAGGGTGAACGGAGCCGGGATGGACTCCGGCCCCACGGGACCCTGGATTAGCTGGATAAGCAGCGTCGACAATGAATGAATGAATGAATGAATGAATGAATGATTGAATGACTGCGGCACTGGACCGGTCATGTTCCTGCCTCTGAGTTTCATCATTCATCCCATGAACGAGCGAATGAATTAAACCCGCACGGAACGGTTTCTCCGGAACCAAGGAGATTTCTTCTCGGCGTGAAAAGGATTATTGCAAAATGGAATAACGTCCGTCTGCTGGCAGGGAACGTAATGTAATGTTCTGCTCTTTAGTCACTCAGATCGATTTACAATGGGATTTATTCAATGGGAGGAAAAACAACTTAACATTCCGGCATTCATCACCCCCCGCCCCGTCCCCCGACCCCGACTAATTGACGAGGACTAATCGCGTTAAGAGTCGTCAGGCCGGTCGTGACTGAAGGTGATGAATGTTATGTCAAAAAGCTCGAAATAGCATCGATAAATGCAAGTTTTGTGAAAATGCGTGGCTGTGAGAGGCCCGTCAGGACGCCGCGTTCACCCCTCTCTGGGGCTTGTTTGTCGTAGGGAGGGAACGCAAGACAAAACATGCGGTTATCGGCACGGTACGCGGCCGCGACGGACAACTGAGGCGGGCTGGAGCGAGGCACCAGCGCTCAAATGTTAGCTGATATTTGACGCGCCGTGCGGACCCAAGCGCAACGTGACGATTTTAACCCGAGCCATTATCCTTCCATAAAAGATAGTTCACACCTGGAGGATCGTTGGCGAGTTGGCGGCGGTTGTAAAGTGGCTCGTCTCAGCTTATCTGCTGCCAACTGGAGGGAGGGGAGGCGAGGGGAGGGAGGGGGCACTCAACTCACTCTGTTGAGTTGCCTGCAGCTAAATCGCCTGCTTCGGCAATAAATCTGGCAGTTAGTGCGAAATGCAGGGCTCCTTGCGAGGGGATGGTGTGAGTGTGTGTGTGTGTGTGTGTGTGTGTGTGTGTGTGTGTGCCGCAGAATGTTGAAGAACAACACGTGTTTTCCACCCGTCTTTCCCCTCGGTATTATTCACGCAAATCACGCCCAAATAAGGACACTGATTAAATCCACAAATGGCGATAGGGATGAATAAAGTCCGGATAAATCACCAGGAGCTCGACAAATGAATTTGTAAATCGTGCGGGTGGAAATTGTCACCGAGGGTGGGGTGTGAGGGTGTCATCCACCAGGATGCTGCTTTGGCTGAGGGGGGCGTGTTGTTTGTCCTCCCCTTCATTCATCTGAACCTGGAAGAGCAGAATCCCGCAGCGAGTTGGGTGAGCGCCACAATACACACTCCCTCCGGGTGACGCCCTGCGGCCGGATCAGAAAAAAACATCTGACCGACCCCCCCACCATTCCACCACCCACCACCCCTGCCTCAACATGACTAATGAGCAAATAACTTAATCCATTTAGGGACGTGCATTAGCGATTAAAAAAAGCACCGACCCGGCTTTTTATCCCGACAAAGATCTGATCATTTGTCCGAGTTTTATTCGGGATGTGCGCGGGGGGATCGATGCGGGCCCCGCAGGTGCCAGCCGGCGAAGGAGGGGAGGTTAGGCCCCGGGTTTCACCGCCAATTACCCAAGCGGGCGCCGCTTCTGGGAAGAATAGCTCTCGCTAATAAAGCTGACTGGGTGTGATGGGAACGGACGGCGAGAGATGCCTCTCCGCCGCGGCGCCGTAAACCAGTCACTTGTTCAACACGACCCGACGCGGCTCATAAAAGCCCCGAATCAGCAAATTGTTACACGGAACGCTGCACCTTTCAATTAATAATTCAACCCATCGCCCCGTCCCACAGAAAACAAGCCCTTTGCCCGGCTGCCACGAAACACAACAACAAAGCCTGTGGAGAGCGGAGGTGGGCTTTCATCTGCTGCGCGCACACACACACACACACACACACACACACACAAACACACACACACACACACAGCCAACTGTCGTGGCAAGCAATGCATCACTTCCAAAAAACAATGTCCACATGATAATAATTAAAAAACATAAAATAAAAACAGATGTTAACACAGTCAGTCTGCACGCATTGATTTCCTTTTTTCAATTATTTATGCTAATTAGCATGAAGTAGAATGCGCCGGGTGCAGAGGCGGTCGATGGGACGAGGCGCCGTCGCGCTAATTCATATAATATCAATAGAAACGACCCCCTGAGACCCCGACCCGCCCCGATCCTCCGCTGCAATCGTGGCAAAGAGTGAGCAGCCCATTTCCCTGCAAGACGAGCGGAAAACATCCACGATAAATAAACCAGAACGAGAGGATTTCAAAGGGAAAACAACTTATTGGTAGAATAAGACGGGTCTGGCGAACACAATTCAAAACTACTTCCTCCGTTGTCTACTGGTCAGATCATTCCAAATAATTATGAAGACAAAAATAATGCGGGCAAAAATAAGAATAATTACAAAAATAATAACAATAACATCATTGTTATTGTTATTACCAATGATAATAATGATAATTAGATTGAAATTACAACAATCTATCTAAAAATCGGAGCGATACCCGCCTCTCCTGGATAGGCTTCGCCCCCCCCCCGCCCGGACCCTGAGTGCAGAATATGCAGTCCAGATCATGAATGAGTGAATTAATAATTTCATTAATTTGTTAAACAACTATAGCCTGCATTTCATTATTGTTCTATTCTATTCTATTCATATTTATAGGGTTAGCTGTAGCGGAGCTAGCTGGCAGCCCCACCCACCCTTTAAGCGCAGACAGCGAGACACTTTGTATCTTAAGAGCAAAAAGATTAAAAAATCAGACCCATGAGAATGAGATGAAGCCGAATCAGTCAAATGGATGTCGAGAATGAAAGAGATGGGATGGGGCCGGCGGCGATGGCGGCTTCCTGTAAGAGGGCAAGGAGGGCACGTCAGGGGGGCTTTCGCCTGTCAGCCGCATTCGGGGAAATTCACAAAATAAAAAAGCAGAAAAGAAGAAAAAGCTTCTCTGACAAGCAGCTCGGTCTCCCTCGGATGCGAGGCCGCCGCCGCCGCCGTTGTTGTTGTTGTTGTTTTGCGGAGGACTCTGCCGTGCATCTCCACAGCTTCTGAGCAAAGTGCAGCGGGACTCTCTGGAGCAGAGAATAATAGAACAAGTCCTTCATCGCTCTTCATCGCCTCAGACGCCGAAGCTACAACGCGGCCATGAACAGAGATCATGCGCTCACCTGCGCTGCTTGGCGAAGGATGTGACGCTATGGCGGTGAGTAGCCCCTTCGGTACCGTAGGAACTTTACGCACTTTCTAGAAGCTTTGCTTCTAGGCTGTTTCTCGGTGCATTCGGCAGCAGAAGAACCAGGAACCATGGATCTCAGCTCCGAGAACCATCTTAGCTTTTACATCGGCTCCACAGGAACTCGTAGGTGATTGGTGGCGCTCATAAGCGCCGTCCATTAACAGATGCTTCCTGCTGTGCGCCATTTTTAAGACGGATGTCGGTCACTGGTCAACTGTTTTCTTGTGACGAAATCGACAGAGGCAGCGGGAGACGGAGCTACAAAGAGGTCCAACCTCTTCTGGCCTGTTGCGCCTCGGACGGCTTTGCAGAGCTCGCAGAAGAATGTCAACATTTTGGCCGAAAATTCCAAAGAAAAGTCCAGAAAAGCTAACAGCAGGTTACTCCAGTGAGGGGAGAAGATAAAAACACCTCATCCCGTCTGATAGTCCATGGATTTATTCCATGAAACTGTGGAAGCTTCCATCTCCACGTCGCCCCTGTTGTCTACCTCTTCATCTTTGTCTTCACCAGTGTGTTTTAGGATAGAATACAGAATCCAGTCATTTGGCAGATGCTTTTATCCAAAGGGACTTAAAGTGGAGATGCCGGGGATTGAAACCAGGACCTCATACATACCACGCCAGCGTGGCGCTTAATTGTCGCAGATGCTAGCATCACGGCGGTGGTCGATTACTGCCTGCGGCAACACCGAACTAAAAGTCCCCCAAAAGGGAGCTAATTCAGAACCGGAGCCCGACAGTCCTTCAAACTTCTCTGTCCAAAAGCGTTGCGCTTCGGGGAACAGACAATTGTGACTGACTAATAGCCTCAACAAAATAAGGCACTAAACCATAGAGTGTTTGTGTTAAGGACACCTCGAGGCGCCTGGAGAGGCTTCTAGTGTCTCCGAGAGACGACTCGGCCAAAAGCGCCGTTTGTCGTAATGGAGGCTAATGTTACATTACATTGCAGTACATTACAGTCATCTGGCAGACGCTTTTATCCAAAGCGACTCACCACAGCTCTAAACGGGCACGTCACTGCCATCATCTGCACGAAATTCTGCTTTGAACCCCCTCGAAGCGCCGCCTAACGCCAGCGCCGCCGTGCACGGCAGTTAACGTCAATCAATCTGTCTACGAGACGTTGGGACCCAACAACCCGAGAAACGCCCGTCGCCCTCCTCCGGTGCTTCCTCGCGATGGGTTCCTGCTCAGCCGCTCGAACCATTAGACAGCCGCGGACGACCAGCTGCCACTCGGGCGATGAACCCTTGACGGGGACGATCCCGTAAGGGGGCTCCGGTGAGCTCGCCCGATCGGACCCCCCCCACCAATAGAAACGTCCAACTGGAGTGTGAGATAAAAGCTGCCGTCTAGGTGAGGGACCCACGTTACTGTATTCACGGCTTTCTTTCACCATTATACTAAAAAGACAAATTACCGAGGGGACCGTCCGCTGCCAAATATTCCACCCACTGCACGCTTGAAAGGTGGCGAGTAAAAGTTGGCACATAAAAGCTTTGCAGAGAGCGGCGGCCGCAATCAGCCTCCACACACGGCGACAACTTCTCTCCCTGTTTTTTTTTCGAGCAGAAACGGGAATGAAACGTACCTGTCGGAAGCGGTCAGCACGGCCGAGCTCGCGCCACGCGGCTTCCGCTAATGCGCCTTTGTGCGAAACTAAAAGCCGGCGCTGGCAAAATCGCAGCGGCCTCCGTGATTGACGGCCGCTGAGACCTCGGACCGACCCGGGACATTACACGCGATGCCTTTTCCGCCGCCGCCGATGTGAAATAATATGCTGACAAATGGAATAATCGACAGGAACGTGTTTTCCCATTTCAGTTTCTGCGCTTCGTTTGGTAGCTTGACAAGGCGACGTACATGAAAACAAAATCCACTTTCGGCGAGCTGTAGTCCGAGTGCCGTCGGGGGTTTTACCTCCCCTGCGCCGAGTCTTTTCCTGCTTTGCTGAGTCTCTGTGTGAGCGCCAGGCACGACCAGCATCCACACCCGCTCGCCAATCAACGCCGCGAGGCCTTCGGGCGCCGCTCGGGCGGCCGGTTCACGCTTGCGGACGGGATCGCAGCCGGGCCTCCGTTTTTTTTCCCAAAAGAAGACGAAGAGGCGCCGTTTGAGGATTTGACGTGAAGTCCTATTTGTGGGTACAACATCACACCTGTCTCACACACACACAAATATTCATGTGTTCTTAAGCGCTTATCCGATCTTATCCAGAGATACCGAGAGACATACAACCATTCGCCATCTCCTTCAAATGCCATATCGGGACACACGGCTCTCCACCCTCTCATTCTTATGTCATACGGAGACATACGAGCGCTCAATCAGTCATACGTCATGCAGCGACATACAATCATTCGCCCTGTCAAAGTCAAAGCGTTACCGTCAATTTCTCCCAGAGCGCCAGACGCAGAGGAGTCGAGAAGACGTCCGTCACTTCCCCACGGCGACATCATATCAAGACAATCATAAAAATAAAGTGCACCATAAAGAGGAAACTATTAAGTGTAAAGTGTACGCTGATACAATCGACCGATACCGAGGTGAAAAGGAAGTGAAAAGAAAGAGGTTTATCGGCATAAAAAATGAAAAATATGAGTGAATATATGTAATTTGGAAATAAAGAGTAGCAGCAGGGGTTTCTGGACGGTTCAGTCGGACCGCACAATAGCAGCGTGATGCTAGCAGGTGAGAAAATGAAGGGTAATTACAGGCATACAGAAAAAAGAAAATCTGAATCTATAAACAGAATTCTTCAAGTATATATGTTGTGTTATTTATGGAGAATAGCGGCAGAGGCTTGAGTACAGCTCAGGGCAAACCAGTCAGTATATACTATAACACGAGAGCAGATGATGGATTTTACTGTAACCGTGCAAAAATAGCACGTGCAAAGAAATGGTTGGAATAATGGAATAACTGTCATTCACAGGTTGAACGGAGACAAACTACCATTCACTCACTCACACATCATCTCATGACATCAAGCATTCACCCTGACAGACGAACAACTATTCACCTCACAGAGAGGCAGAAAACCATTCGCTCTCATTTTCACATCATGTCATGACAAACAACCATTCACCCTCTCATTCACTCACTCATTCATACATAGAAATAAACACGCAAACACCGAAGGTTTCTTGGGCTGGCCACCTTCACGGCGCTAAAACTTTTAGCCTCGTCACATCGGGCCATGTAATATATATATATATATATATATATATATGATATATGTGATACATTTATAATAGATATATATTTATATTTATTATATAAATACTATATTGACATGGTGGTTGTGCACATATATGTGCACATATATATATATATATATATATATACACACACAAACACACATATATATACATATATATACACACACACACACACACACACACACATATATATACATATATACACACACACACACACACACACACACACATATATATATATATATATATATATATTGTAGCAAGTCACGAATGTTGAGGTTTATGTTGAGGTTTATGTTGATGCTTGTTTTCAGTGTGCTTTTGGGGTTGCTGCGAATGATGCGGGTGTGGTTTGAGGTGTTATTAATTCTGTTTTTTTTCCAGGAAGAGAGCGGGAAGAGTTAGTTGTATTGCAGGCTTGTGTGTCGTGGCTGTGGCCAATGACAACCGTCATCCTGATATATATATATATATATATATATATATATATATATATATATATATATATATATATAAATATCACTCTTAGCATCTTTCTCTATATTTTATATATGTTTATTATCAATAAATATAGAAGTATTGACATAATATATATAATATAATATACATGTAATGAAAGGCTGTGAGTCTGCGTACCCCACGCTTGCCGTCCCCGCAAAGTAAACACAAACAGGGTTCAGGTTTTTGGCCGGCCGAGTGGCGCCCCCGCCCAGCCGCCAGATTAATCCCAGCAGCGCGAGAGCATATCGGTGCACAAACACAAGGATAATTGCTTTTTAATGATCCCACATTATGCAAATGTTCATCTTGAAGCTGGAACATCTTGCAAGGGGGGAGGAAGGGGTGGCAGGTGGCGGGGGTTACCTGCCTGACCACCGACGGCCGCGGCGCATCTTAAGCAAGTGCGTGAGAAAAGTTATCATCCGCAATGCCGCACCGTCCCGGCAACTTTGGATCACCAAATCCAAATGGTGCGTGAGTGGAGCAGGAACGGGAGAGCGGAGGTTGAAGTCCACAGCGGCCGATGAGGCTTAATTAGGCATGAAAAAGCAGGAGCACGAGACGGGAAAACTCCTGCAGCTTTTGATTAACGCGCCAAAACTGTGGATGAACGTTTGTTTTCCGCTGATTTATTTTTTCATGACGATCCCAGAGAGACAATGGAACCCCACCGCCACCACCAGCACCTCCTCCTCCGCACAAAACCGAGGAGAAGAAGAAGAACAACAACAAGAAGGAAATCCTGGAGTTCATCTCAAATCAACTGCTGGCTTTGAACGCAGCTCTATTCTTCCTGCCTCTGGAACTCGCCATGCCCATGAATTATTCCCCGCGTTTCTCAAAGTCAAAGTGAAGTAGGGTATACGACTGTGTGTGTGTGTGTGTGTGTGTGTGTGTGAGAGAGAGAGAGAGAGAGAGAGAGAGAAAGACAGAGAGAGCAAAAGACACTGTAGTTACATTAAAAAGACTTCTTAGAAAAGACTGAATGGATCCATCTGTGGAGGTGGAGGTGGTGGCGGCGGCGGTGGCGGCGGCAGCGGCGGTGGCGGCGGAGCATAAATCTTGCACTTCAGTCCACATGACAATTAGGATGATTGAAGGAATGGTGTTTAAAATATTAAAACAACCCCGACATAGATTTAATCGCCGGTCACTTTTGATTAAAGTAAACAAGCGGACGGGAAAGAAGAAAAAAAATCCATGCGGCGCCGTGTCTCGGAGTCACTGCAAGGACTCGAGTTATCGATCGACGGGACCCAACCCACATTCAGACTAATGCATCCCAACAAATGGGATGAGAGCGAGTCCCACCGACAAATATACTTTTTTTGCTTTCCCAAGCGGGCGAGACGCCGAACACCGTTGGCCCTCGCCGGGCTGCTGAGCACTCGCGACCGCCGTCGCTGAGGGAAAGGTTGAATGCAACCTCTTGCAAAGCGCTTTATAAATGGAGGCCGTTGTTTATTCGGGCTGGGATTTGATTCATTCGTTACAGAAAACATAACGCCTAAGAGAATCTTAATTGCACTTTCTTTTGCACTGCAACGCGTTAGTTCTAGGGGGACACATTTCACCGACGCACAGTTTGATGGACAAGGCAGGCGGGATGTTGGTCGACGGGATATTTAAATATAGGGAACCTCCAGACGGAAATATAAACAAACACCCTGTTCTTTGCACTTTATGTTGAAGGAGTTTGTGTATCACAGGAGTACCTCCACCCTCCATTTGCACCTCAATGCTAAACATCTTGAAGCGACCATGCCGCTCAGAAATGTACACTTTGCACATGCGCACACGTTGATTTTGTTTACTTTGTACTAGCAAGCAAGTCAGTAATGTTAGCTTTGTACTGGTGCGCAGGTTGTTAATGTTAACTTTGTACAAGCAGCAGGTTGCTTGTGTTGTCTATTTACAGACACACAGGTCAGAAATATTAACATTGTGTTAGCATGCAAGTCGGCAAAGTCAGCTTTGTACGGCAAGCAGGTCGGTAAGTTGACCTTAGCACTCGCAAGGAGGTCGGGGATGCTAGCTTTGTTGCGGAGGATAAATATAAACACTCCAAACAAGCAGAGTGTTGCCAGTCAACACTGGACCGCGTGCCGGCCCTCAAAGTCAGAAACAAAGTTCAAGTCTGATAAGTGGACCGATCCGTCGCCGAGATGGATCGCGTTGCCTGAAGACCAGCCCCTTCTCCATGGTGGAAGATCAGGGGTACCGTGGGTGACAGACAGTGTTCCCTCTAAGCTGCTCGCTTGCACAATGGCGCACTGCTCCAGCGCTCTCCGCACACAGCAAATCCATGCTGCGCATGAAATAAAATCCAAGCTGAACTGTAAATAAAATAAATGTGTTCAGCTTTGCTGTGTGTGGAGAACGCTGGAGCAGTGCACGATTGCTTAGCGGGAACATCGGTAACAGATCGATTCAGCTCCTGGAAGGGAAGCAGCACAGGTCACGATGAAGCTCGAGACGTGCTTCTGCACTCGTCTAGTGGTCGGTCATGTGAGCTCATGTATATTAACTCATTCATCAAACGGCCTCAAACGGCTTTATTTGTGTAAAATGCGATGACAATTCGATTCATTTTGATGAATTAATTATAAAGTGGGTGGCACGGCGGCGCTTTTCAGTGTGCCTCCTCATAGCGCGAAGGATCGATCGGATTCCAACCAGGGGACCTTTCTGTCTGGAGTTTGCAAGATCTCCCCGTGTCTGCGTGCGTTTCCTCCGAGTTCTCCGGTTTCCTCCCAAAGTCCAAAAACATGCAGCTTAGTTGGAAAAAATTGGGAAAATTGAGCCGAATGAATGAGTGAGTGAATGTTGTTTGTCTCTATATGTGGCCCCGCGTCCAGTGAACCCTGCCTCTCGCCTGATGCCAGCTGGGATAGACTCCAGCATCCTCTGCAACCCTGAGTGCAGGATAAGCGGCAGAAGATGGATGGATGGATGGATGGATGGATGGATGGATGGATGGATGGATGGATGGATGGATGGATGGATGGATGGATACTTATAGAGCATTTCACTGGAAGCCAGTGACAATGGACAATGGCTCCGTCTAAAACCGAAGGTCTCATCCAAGGACGCTGAACAGGACACGATGATCTGTCTACAGTCTGTGCTTGGCCTCCACAGAGAGCAGACCCCCCATCCTGCAATATCTGTAATTTATAAGCCTGAAAGACTGAATCCTCATAACCCAATCCACGGTTCCGGTAATGATTCTGTCTCCACCGGTCCTTATCAGTCAGATCCCATTCAGTCAATATTAAGATCCCTGGCAACGTCTCCCTGTCCCACTTAGTATGCCTCGGCCACGCGATAGTGTCTCTTTGCATTTTGTCCCGGACCCCCCTCCAACCCCCCCCCCCATCCCTCTGTGGCAAAAGCCACCAATTTAATTGACTTTCCGGGCTTTTAATGTCTGCATTACTCTAATCAGAGACGTGGGGAGAGGAGTTGTTTATCTCGACCTTGGCAAAAATTAGCAGAGGGTATTCATGGAGATGTTAATACTATATAAAGAAAAAAAAACACCTGCGTGATGGCGGCTGGTATTGATCAGCCGGCGGCGGTTTCCGCAGGCACTCCGGACGCAAACGGGGAGGAACGAGGGGAAACGCACGGCGCCGCTTATGTTTAACAATGTCCGCGCAGGCGGATGAATTTAGACCTTGGTCCTTCTGCTTCACGACAACATTAAAATTCATCAGTCCTCGGCGGCAGAAAGACGGCGGCTGCCATTAAAAGTAAGGCGCGGGGCATTTTTCTGTCTGTGTCGCGCAGCTTGCACTATAACCTTCTGAGAGGGTGGCGCGGCTGCAGGCGAGGCAGAACGCTCCGGAATGCAAAACACAACCCCAAATACCCTGGGGCCCGGAGGCAAATTTGATTAAAAGTTTGTTTTTCTTCACTCTCAACAAACGGAGGAGCTCGTCGATGCGGCACTGACAGTTAATTGGACTTGGCAGGGCCACAAGTTCATTCGTCAGCATTGTGTGGGGCTTGCCTGGGAGGAGCAGGACAATCGATGTTCCTCAGGACGGTCTGTAATCACTGCAACACTCCAATGAAGTCCAGGGTTAAACATCAGGAGATTGCAGGGGCACAGGAGGATCCGAGGAGGACTGCTAATATGCTCCCCGGCGAAGCCAAGGACGCCGCGGCGCCGCAGTCGGCGAGGCGGGCCGAAGTTTAAACATTCTCGGGGCGAACGCTTCGCCGGGCGTCAGCTGCCACGCTATATCTAATAAAAGAGTTGTTGAAAACTGCTGATTCCGAGCCGGAGGCCGGACCTTCACACGGATCGTGGTAATCATTTATGACCGATGGAGAAAAATCCATTTCTGGGCCGCATGTTCCTGCGTGGGGGCGGCAGGAAGGTCCCCGGTTCTTCAACTCCAGAATAAGACATCGACAGGTCCGTTGAAGACACCGTAGGCGAGAATGGTCGGACGTCACCCGCCGGGTTAAACCCCACCTCTCTCCGAAACCATCCAGGACTGGCACGGATGTGATTTTTACTTTTGACAAACGGTGGCTGACGACAGCAGGCGGAAGCGGATTTTTGTTATTTACATGGATCCGTTTTTTTTCGATGTCAGAGGCCGAACTCTCGAAAGGACCAGTTCGGTCATTGTGTTTGCGGCGTCCCAGTTTGGTCTCTTCTCCGAAAACCGTTCGACTACGGACAATCACTTCGAGACGGCGAGTCGTCGTTACCTTATCTAGAAGGAGGCCACGTCACGCTTAGAGACGGGAACTACAGATTTAATGGTGGGCAGCTTTCATTTTGAAATCTTAGTCGAGCTGAAGAAGCAACAGGTGATCGACTGCGGTAGAAAAGCGGTCCTGTTGTTCCCATAGCACGTAAACGGTGCAGCTGGATATCGAAATAAGATTCGTTATTGACGTCAAAACAAAAAAAGTTTTTTAAAATGGATCGGACGATTTATTCGGTTGTTCCACACTGAGGAGCAGCTTCTCTAAAGCTGAACAAACACCTCATAATGAAGCCGCGCTCGTGAGGAATAAAAGACGTGGCGTCGCCGTCGGCAGTTCAGAGATAGCTGAAATTCACAGCCTAGTCTGTAAATGGGATCGTATCGCTCATATTCCCTCAGCTAATGCGGTTCTACTTGAATCCACAGCCGTGGCTGCGCGCAGC
>NC_141300.1:18207500-18245000 GCF_037954325.1 Fistularia commersonii
TGTTTTTTGGGGGGGGCTTTGCTCCCACAACAAGAAGAGAACAAATACTCGTTGCTAAATATAAGATAACCAGCGAGAGGAGATCGAGCAGACGAGCTCCGAGGTATTTGAAGTTCTGCGTCGAGCGAGAAGAACCCTCTGGCGCAGCGGCGGCGGCTTCTCAGAATAATGTATAAATACTGTGGACGGGTGCCGGGGGGGGGGGTTCTTTATACAAACTCCAGTGTTCACGCTTCTGATGCGGCGCCATCGGACCCATCATATAAAGGCGGCCATCCCCGGTTCTCCGCTCGCCGGATCTAATAAAAACCAATCACTGATTTAAAACCTTAATAATGAAGAATCTCACTGTTTTAGTTGACAATTATCGTAAAGTACGCCCCCCCCCCGCCTGGTGCAGGATCCCATAAACAAGAGTTCATAGGCTACATTCATCAATTAATCATGTGTATAGCACCCGCAGCCGTGGCTGCCTTCCCATTTGAATACATTACGGGGGGGGGGGGGGGGGGGGCTTCCCCTTTCTCGGTGGACCACGGCTGACCGGCCACGGAAGATTTGCCCATAAAGTGTGATGGATCTCCTCCTCGAGCACAAAGGAAGGAAGCGTCCGAGTTTAAACTACTCCTCGCACTTTTCCGACACTTGTTCGGGGTGGTTCGGGGGGGGGGGGGCTGTCGATCACACGGCGACACGCAACCATTCATGTTCTGGTTGGGCAATAAAAACTGCTCCAAAAGATAAAGGGAACACTGAAATAACACATCCTGGAACTGAATAAATGAAATATTCCTCATGAAATATGTGCTGACAAGAAAATCCCATAAAAATGATCAATGGGAATCAAATGTATGAACCCACGCAGGTCCGGGTTGGGGGTCACACTCCAAATGAAAGTGAAAAAACACACAACAACACACGAACACGCGTGTCCTTGAAACAAGTCCAAATGAAACCGTGTCGCTTCCTCCCACAGTCCAAAAAGTTAACAGTTTGATTTCACACACGTGTGAAAGACTTGGAGTTACATTGTGTTGTTTAAGTGTTCCTCTTATTTTTTCGAGGGCTATATTTCTTTTATTTATCGTTGCGCTCGCTAGTGTTTTCACCGCATCGCAGTGCAGGGCCGCGGACGGATCATTACCTTCACGCCGTGCGTGAAATCGATGTCCGAAAGCCGGTTGTGAAACGACGAGCGGGATTTAGTGGCGCCGACTGGGTCAATCCGCGTCCAAGTTGTACTAATTCATTATCAACGGCCAGACGCACGTCCTCCGTGAGCCGCGGCTGCGGAGGCGTGGCTTAAAAACCCGCTGGAGTTAGGCTGGCCGCTCCCACAAGCCCCGGCTGCGTCGATATGCGCCGCCTTCTGCAGGAAACATCGCCATTCCCGCTAAACGCGGCACGAATCCTCTCGGGAACAATCGTTCTTTATCAAGACAAGCACATAAAGAGGCAACCAGAAGATAAAAAGTACTTTTTTAGTGTGTAAAAATAGCACAACACCGGTGCAGGCGCGGAGAGGAACGCGAGAATGTTTGGGC
Source organism: Fistularia commersonii (assembly GCF_037954325.1). Lineage (NCBI taxonomy): Eukaryota > Metazoa > Chordata > Actinopteri > Syngnathiformes > Fistulariidae > Fistularia > Fistularia commersonii. Next base: position 18,209,045 of record NC_141300.1, read on the forward strand.
GCCCTCAACTGATAAATGGGAAAGTATGAACCAAAAGTGTTTGCATAGCATGTCATTAGAGAGAGAGACATTCAAGAGCACAACACACACACACACACACACACACACACACACACACACACACACACACACACAGGCAAAGCAACAATAATGAATGATTCATCTGTCGGCGGAGCGAGAACCGAACATGGAACGCTCCAGATCCGGGATGATGGATGGAAAAGTGTTTTTTTTTGTTTTTTTTGCAAACAAGTCAACAGCAAATATCCTGCTGGTTGTATTTTTTTTGTTTTCATATCGACTGCCGCGTCCTTGAGAGGGTTTCCACGGTACCCCCTCTGCCCTCCCTCCGGAGAGGTCACGGGGTCGTCCGTGCTCTTCGGGAAGGAGGATGAAATGTTTTCCCGGCTCCGGCGGGTGGAGAACAGGTGATGTCTCTCTCCAGCCTCCCAACGAGTTCCCGATCTGCCGTCTCCTCTCCTCCGGCCGGTCCGACTCTCTCTCTCTCTCTCTCTCTCTCTCTCTCTCTCTCTCACGCTTTTCTTTCTTTTTCTTCTGTCTCACCACCTGACCCATATACAAAACAGCTTCCTGGTGGCTGCTGCTCCAGAAACGAGGTCCAAGCCTTTGATCGGGAGCCAGATCGCTGGCAGAGAGGCTGTCGCTTCAGCTTTAGGCCACTCGGCGTCCCACGGCAGCTCCGTCTCGGCACCCGGGCGACACGCTTGTCTTTCTTTTATCATATTCGCGCATCCCCGTTCACGCCGTCGGCTGCTGCGGAGAGGAGCTACAACTCCGACCGAACGCGTCGAGGTGCGCTCCTCGGCCTTCGCTTACATTCTCAGCGCCTTTGAGTACATTTCCCAGTGAAATCCCCCCCAAAAAAGAAGAGCCGAACCATTTACACAAATGAAAAAAAGAGGGCAGACTTAATTTAAAAATTGGCACGCGCTCCTCATTTCTTCAGATGAAAGCTCGTAAATGAAAAAAAAACGCCTGGAATCCTGCCTGCTATGGAAATCTGAAGTTATGAATAATGCTTCTGTCTCCATCATGGAGTCTGTTCTAATAAAGCAGATGAAGTCCGGCACCTGCGGACGGACGGGCGCCCCCCGACACCCGCTGGGCGAGAAAGGAGGGGCGCCAAACGCCGTGGCGAGACTGAGCTGATTTACGCCCGGCTGCTAATCAGCGAATGGCTCTCCTGCTAATGAAAAGTCATAGATCCGTGCGATAACGCTCCCGACGGCGTCCATCATTTTCCCTCAACAACAGCGAGCTCTAAAGCGGGTATCCGGGGTTCTCGGGAGGGCTTCGGCACCACCGGCGAGCCAGCGTTCGGCGGGGCAGAGGGGAGACGAGCGGCGAAACATCTTGTTCCGGCCCTCGGCATTGATTTATCATTCCAGCCAAACAAGCCACAGCAAACCGTCTCATCATGATTAAGACCATAACAGAGAGCTCAGGAGGCGAGGGGGGGAGGGGTGCAGCCGTCCATCCATCCATCCATCCGTCCATCCGTCCGTCCGTCCGTCCGTCCGTCCGTCCGTCCGTCCATCCATCCATCCGTCCGTCCGTCCGTCCGTCCATCCGTCCATTCGTCCATCCGTCCGTCCATCCATCCATCCATCCATCCGTCCGTCCATCCATCCATCCATCCATCCATCCATCCATCCATCCATCCATCAAGCAAATCACTTCCACTACCAGCAAATGAGAATGAATTCATTGTAACTCACCTGCTCCGTTGGAGGAGTTTGCTAAGAAGAGAGGATACAAAGCTGAGCAGCTTTGAGAGACGCGGGCCGAGGCGACTCGCCGCAACCCGCCAAACTAGCAGGCGGCCAAAGCCGCTCTGAAAGTCTTAAAGTGCGATGTGGACTCACCACTGGAGCAGTCCAGTCCGCCCCAGCCGGGCTCGCACTGGCACGTGTCCGGGGACACGCATCGGCCGTGGACGCACTCCTCCGTGCACAAAGCTGCAGGGACACACACACACACGGATAGCAGCTGAAAAAACTCTCAAAGTCTGCGTTCTTCTTCTTCTCCTCCTCCTCGGACTTCCTCACCCATTCATACGTGTCGTGTCCTTCCTCTATCCTTGTTGGTCTCAGACCACTTTGGCCTAGTTTTGTTTACTTTTGTCATCGCTATTGTCACTCTGTTTATGTTCCTCTCCTTATTGTTGTCGTTTTGGTCGTCTATTTTCACCTTTACTGCCTTGGTTTTTTTTTTCATTCTGTTGTGCATTCATGTTGTTGTTGTTGTTGTTGTTGTTGTTGTTGTTGTTGTTGTTGTTGTTGTTGTTGTTGTTCTCTCTGCTGTCTGTTTTTTTGCAGATGCCTTTGACTGTCTTCTAATTGTCTCTCTATATTTATATTCATATTTATGGACACTATAACTGCTACACCGCTGTGACAAAAGAATCAATAAAGTTAATCTTCTCTTATCTTATCAACCCTCTTTCGTTGCATCTGTAAGTCTCTTCCTCGAGAACCTCGACATTTTCATCTCTGCTACCTCCAGCCGTTTTCCTCCTAAAGCGTCCCATCTCTGGTTACACCCTCATCCTTTATCGCACACGGATGTCAAGGTTCATCTCGCGGTTTTCTTTTCGACCGAGAGCAGGCCCGGTCGGCGAAGAGCCGTAAATCCCGTCTCGCTAATTTGATCCGCCGGCGCTTTGTCATGTGGCGATGCTTTGACGGGGCGCTGTTTACTAAGTGTGCAGTTTTCTTGATCAGTCATATCGAGCAGCCCGGCACGCCATTGATCCGCCCGCCGTTGGTATTCCGGAGAAGCGGCGCCGCGTTCGGATCGCCGGAGTGTCTGCGTGTTTAGTTTTTTTTTCTTTTTCGTAAAGAACGAGGGGGGAAGAAAACCGGACCGGCAAGACAGGAACGGTCACCCCTGATCGGCGGTGGAGACCGAGCGGGCGATACGGCGGGAGGAGGCTCCGTCTGATGGGAATCCGTGGCCTGCAAACTTGGGGAGCGGATGCAAATCCAAGGACACACACACGTGTGTGTCCTTTGGATTTGTGTGAGGGGGGGCTTCCAAGATCTCTCTGGGCTCGGAGCGGGACATCACTGAGCACGGTTCTGCGGGCGGGGGAGGTCGGCCGGGGCTGGCAGCCGGCCCGAAACACCGGCGCTATAGATTATCACTCAATCAGGCTTCGATTAGGATCCGCTGCCAGCGAGGGGGGAAAAAAAGAAAAAGAAGAAGAGGGGGGGTCGGGGGAGTGAGTCCCCAACGCACAGAGGCCGGGGCTAATCAGAGAAATGCTCCCCAGGCAAAAATGGTAAACCAGAGATTGAAAGGTTATTCGGGGAGGATCCCTCAGCATCGGTGTGGCGGCGGACAACTGTCTAATTCCAATAAGCCGGCGGAAGAGGAAGAGGAAGAGGAAGAGGAAGAGGAAGAGGTGGAGGGAGAGAGAAGGCGAGCTCCAACATTTGTGCTGACGAAGGCGCGAGATCGACTACCTGTAATCGATGCGCCTCCGCAGCATTCAAAGACGGGAGGCGAATTCAATGTCACCGCCGCCCAGTTTGATTTCATTTAGTTTCAATCAGCAAAAATTTCTGATCAGCCGGAACAGGAAAATGCAAATGTGTCACATCCTCTAAAAAAAAAAAGAAAAAAGAAAGAAAAAGAAAGAAATATGGAAATGAAGTTTTGAATATGTGGGGAAGGAGGATAAAGCGCGCCCCTCTCCCGAGATCTGAACCGGTGTACTGAAGGGAACGGCATAATAAAATAGGAGGTAGGCCTTTCATTTTAATTGAAATTCATGAATCACTCTGCTTAACTCATGTCTGAGGAATCTGTTGGAAAATTGAGTCTTTCATCTCGATAAAAGTCTAATCTGACTCATTATGCAGAGGTGTTATCAGGACGGGGAACAATGGAGCTAATTGGTAATTGTCATGCATTGTTAATGCATTTAATATTCCTGTCCGGTCCGACTGCAATCTTTTTTCAATTGTGGCACCGACTTTTACAGTCTCTGCACGGCTCCTCGCTGTTTTCAGCGGGGTGGGGTGGCAGAAACCCGCCATTTTTTATTATTATTATTTTTTTATAAGTAGAGGCGCGATGGAGGAACCTACATAAATATATGTAGGTTCCAAGCACATCTCCCCCCCAAAAACTTTCTGGTTTCTTCTTCTTCTTCTTCTTCTTCTTCTTCTTCTTCTTCTTTTTTTTTTTTTTTTACTTTTAAAAGCCTTTGAAGCCTAAATAATAAAATAAAATGAAATTGAATGAAAGAGAAATGAAAGGCGCAGAAAGACACTCTGGTTTGGGGGGGAAAGAAAAAAAGAAGCTAAAAATACCAAAAATATGAAATGTGCGTTTGGTGCTTCCGCCTAGAAAAGCCTAGAAAAGAGGGTCCAGGTTTGACCCCGGTTGGAGTTTCTGTCTTTGTCTCTCCATGTTCTCCACGCGTCTGTGAGGGGTTCCTCGGGTTCTCCCACGGTCCGAACGCATGCCGGCACGGGGAATGAAACGGTGAATGGCTTTATGTCCCTTTTGCTTTGACATGCACTGGTCGCGGGCGGCACGGTGGTTAGCAAGTGGAGTTTGCACCTTCTCCCCGTGTCAACGTTTCCTCCCACAGTCAAAAACCACGGCGCGGGTTTATTAGAAAGGATTGGGAAAGTTGCCACGCATCCCCGCGATCCTGAGCGCATGGATGGATGGATGGATGCGCTGGACATGCCGAGGAATCGAGAAGGTGCTTCTCGCTGGCCCGCGGCAACATGAGATGTACAAAATAACAACACATAATAACATTAAACTGCAGAGTATAAATCAGATCCTGTCGACTGTTCATTGATCTTGCAGTGAGCTCTGTGATTTCTCTCCTGTAAAATATGTGCCGGGGCTCCAACAAGGTTGGGAAACACTACTTTTACATGACCCATAAACTGGCCAGTGAATGAATATGTGTCTCTACACGACATGTGAATGAGAGGGTGAATGGTTTCAAATTCTCTATATGAATGGATGAATGAATGGGTGAATGATTGTATATCTACTTATGACCCATAAATGAGGGGGGGAATGATTGCACGAAGACAAACGACAAACGATGGGGCAGATGCGAAAAAGTGAAAAAGTAGCACAGAGCAGGACCCAGTCAGGCCGCCATCTTGGGTCAGCGAGAGGGTGAATAGTTGTTTGCCCAAATGACGTCTGAATGAGAGGGTGAGTGGTTGTTCGTCTCCATTGTCTTCTTGGCTTTTTGCCCCGAGAATAAACCTCCACCATCCAATCCTGTTCACCGGATCGGCCGCGTGTCTCACGATCGCTGTTTCTCAACACGGATAATCGGGGTGCCGCTTTCACCTGATTGGTCCAAAAATTATTCATTCAACGCAAACAATGGGTCCATCTATGTGGGCAGCATGCCGTGTCAGGCAGAACAATGAATTAGATTGCGTTTTCTCAGTGCCAACAAGAATATCAAGTTTGAGTTCGAGCAAACAGGGCCACATTTTACACCGAGTCAGCAAACGGACACTGCGGTTTCATTCAACTTCATTAAAACATTTTTTGACATATTTATCTGGCTATGTGCTCAGTGATTTTTCTGCTGTAAAATATGTGTTGTGGCTCCAACAAGGTTGGGAAACTCTACTTCTACATGACCCATAAACTGGTCAGTGAATGAATATGTGTCTCTAAACAACATGTAAAGAGAGGGTGAATGGCTGTATGTCTACTAATGACCTGTAAATGAAAGGGTGAATGTTTGATGTCTCTATGAATGGATGAATGCTGTATGTCCAAATGTGAATGGATCAATGAAAGGGTGAATGGTTGTATTTCTCCTGATGACCTGTGAATGAGAGGGTGAATGGTTGCACGTCTCTATGTATGACATGACAGTGAGAGAATGAACGCTTGTATAGCTCTGTCATTTGAATGGCGAATGGCTGCACCTCCCCCCCCCCCCCCCCCCCCCGCCCACACGAGTGCAGGACAAGCTGTTATCGACAATGAATGAACAAATGAGGGAATGAATGAATGAATGAGGCACATTAGCTCTACTGCCGTGCAACGCTAACTCGCTGGACGGCCAGGTGTCAAGCGGGAGCCGACCTGGATGTTGGACGGAGGGACCGGGGGGGGGGGGGGGGGGGTGTTAAAATCTCGTCATTAGCGGGTTCCTCTGGCTTCCCCGGCTCCGCTGTAATAATCATGCTTATTAGGAGGGAAATGAGTTCCTCACATCCTCTACATAGGTTAGTTACAGATTAAGGTAATGACTTAAGCCCAATCAAAGGTCACAGAATTAATAAAGATCCTCGAGGGACGGAGGCGTTGATTATGGAGGAAAAGACAAAACCATCAAAGAACAAGGCGTCGCAGAAGAGCTCGGACCAATGAATAAACATCGAAATAAATAAATCTTTCTGACATCATCGGAGTCGACCTCCATTATTCAAATGGCTCGGCTTCCACGCCGTCACTTCCGTTGGCTCCCGGAGCCGCGGCCCGGCTCGGCCGACCTTTGAAAGTGATTTAGAAATGTGGGGTTTTTTATCTTAGCGGCAGGACGGTTCCGCCTCAAAGATTCCACGGATTCCCTCAGGGAGCCTCTCTATGTGGAGTCTGCATGGTCTCCACCTCTGCGTAGGGTTCCTCGGGGGTTCCTCCCACAGTCCAAACACACACAAGAGGTTCACCGGAGACACCGATTTGTCTGGAGACGCGAATCAGACCTATGTAGTTGTGGGGGAAAACCGGCTCATCCTCATTGTGCAACATGTACCTTGCCCGTTCCCGCTGCGTTGTATGACAGCTTCCCTTTACCTGTCCATCCTTCGGTCTGTTCCGAAGTACATGGTGTCATTGATTTTACATACCGACGTATCTAAAAAGGAATTATTAACTAGCTGACAACTATGCGTACATGATCTTTCTCCCCTTGTCTCTACATAGGCTCGTACGGAGAATCAAGCGCTGATTCTGGTTACAGATCAGACTGACGATGACTGCTAATCATTGTTGACCGTTGCTGATTTTTGCCGGTCATTCGTTTTAATTCAATGCATTATTTCTGTAATACATTTCGGTCAACTCAGAAGACTTATTGTTGTCTTGCTTCCTCACCCGAGAGACTTTTACCTCTGCTAACTTGGCGACGAGGATGGGATCGGGTGCGTGAGCTGGACTCCGAACAAACCTCTAGTTGAGAGGCTTCCATCTTGCGGCGCCCGGATCGCCAATCCGATCCAACGAACAACCACGTACGGTGAGAACACAAACCAAATATCTCACAACCATCAAGAAGTAGACGACAGACGCGTCGAGGTTATTGCTGTAGTATTTCCTGGGTATTTAGAGTTGGGTATTGCTGTAGTAGTTCAAGGTTGTACAACAATGATAACCTGATTTTCCCCGACGCTGGTTTCTGCCAATCAACTCTTCCACTTCCATAACAAGCCACCATAACCCAAAGCTGCCCAAAACCCCGGCAGTTCTACTTGTGATCTCCCCGCAAAGTCGAATTCAACTTTATCATCCGTACTGCCATATTTTCACACACGCAGAGCATTGAAATAGCGTTCCTCTAAGACCCACGGAGAACAACGAACGACGACGAGTTATGCTGAGGTAACTATTGTAGGGTTTGATTTTTTAAAGTGACATTAGAACTGAAGAGGTCCTCTGGGATGACGGGCGAGAAGAAATTCAAGTCCGGTTGCCACAACAAGAAACTTAGACGGGAATTTGGCACGACCCGGATGACTGAGACCCTCCACAGAAAGCAGAAGGTGAATGCTAGTATGTCTTAATCCTGTGGGAATGGTTGTACATCTCTGTATGCTGCCCTGTGATTGGTGCAGGGGGAAACCCAACCCTCGTCCAATGATTCGCTCCTGCACTCCCCGACCTCGAGTGCACGATAAGCGCCGTAGAACATGCATGAATGTTTTTATCTTTAAGTTAATGGAGTAAAGGGGGGGGGGGGGGGCACCGTGCACAAACGATCCTCTGGCGAAGGAGGGGCTGCACGTTTTACATCGAATAGATAACACCGGGTCAATTTACCCCATAATGCCCCCCCTTTTTTTTTTGTCACCCCATGCAAAACAGCTCCACAGAGCAGAAACCTTAATCCCAGCGGCGAGCGGAGCCGGGATTAAAACGCTTTGCAAAGACAGCAAAAGGCAAAAATGGCCTTGCTGAGGGGCGAGGGGTGAGGAGGAAGTGAAGGTGCAGGGGAGGGTGAAGGTGTGTGTGTGTGTGTGTGTGTGTGTGTGTGTGTGTGTGTGTGTGTGTGTGTATTTTCCCTCGTCGTTTAACATTAAACACCCCTAGATAACGAGCGAACTGGTTAGCATCCTTAAAAATAATGAATAAATGATTCCACTAGCGATGAAACGGTTACGGGGATACATTATTGATCGACCTCCGCGCCCGCCCTTAAAGACCCCCACACCCCGCCAAATCAGGGCCTCCATCTCCCAGGGGCCGGCGGAGGCCTCGGCGGCGGGTCGATTAGCACGACCACGCGGCGCCGCCGGAGAAGAACATCGCGGCGCGGTTTCTAATTTTACTTAAAGGGAATAAAACATTAGGTTGGGGTGCGGATATTCGGAAAAAAAGAGAAAGAAAGTCTCAGAAGCTCTATGTTCTATCTTTATTTGGCTGACGCCCCAAAGTATTCGGTTTGATGTGAGAATAAAAATAGAAATCAATGACCATTAATGAAGCCATAAAGAAGACGGTGAAGGATTATTATCAGCATACTGCCGTAGTCCAATTTTCACGGCCTCTGCTCTTCCCGTGTTATTGAATTCCTGTGTGGTTTTACGCCGGGCGCGGCACCTACTCAGCCCGCAACCGGGGCCCGCGCGGCTCATTAATTTTTCTCATTGTTATACAACTCCAATTAAATTACTCTTGCGGGGCAGAGTAAACCGGGGAGCCGTCGGAGGTGTAAAACCACGCGCCGCCGCATTAAATCATGTCCAATCGTCTTAAACCGGGTAAATCCACACGGAAGGCGGCGGCGAGGTGATATTCGCCCGATGAGTAGCGTCGGAGGAGGTGACGGGGATGAGGAGGCCCGGCGGGGGAGCGGCGGTTTCACCGGAAAGCCTCTCCGCGCACGGCGATCGATCCTAACTCGCGGCTTTGTGCTCAGAATTCACAACCTCAAACATCTCCGGGGTGCAGAGGACACGGGGATACTCACGGACGCACAGGTCTCCGCTCTCAAAGTAGCCGGGGCAGCACTGCGAGCGCCGCCGGTACATGGTCCTCACTCCCCGCCGGTAAGCCGTCTTATAGCTGATCCTGGAGGAGGAGGGGCACGAAAAGGACTGTTGAAGGACGGCCGGGCGAGAAAAGATCGTCTCATTTTTCATTTTTACCCTTTTTCGGCAGGCGGGCGAGAAGGTGCGAAAGCGCTCCTCGAGCACACATTGCCTCGCCCGCCCTTTTGATCACTCACACCCCGGGCCGTCGGGGAGGGCGACCCTTGGCCCGTGCGGCTGCGCCGCCGCCACGGTTTCCATGGTAGCAAGGGCGGGACCCACCTGTGCCGCGTGCACTTGAACCAGTTGAGGATGTCGGTGCAGCGGGTGTAGTAGATCTGGTCGAAGGGGTGGGCGTAGGACTCCTGCACCGTCACGGCGTAGCTGCCGACACAGAGATTGATCACGCCATCGATTATCACGGATTCGCATCCTTTTTTATTTTGAAACCCCGGCTCCGCTTCCTGCGACAATATAAAACTGATGTCTTGCTTGAGAATCCACGTGAATACAGCTCAATTCAAGCAGAACAGGAAATTATTGTAAATCAAGCAGAAAGAGCTCCATGTTAATGCCCCAAATAAGCGGGAGCTGCATGTGTGTGTGTTTGCGTGGGTCCTCTCACTCCGCACCTCCTCAACCAAAATTAATAAAATCAGTTGCAAGTCCAGAGAAAGAGCCTCTTTTCTTTTTTCTTTTCAGAGATTTACACCGGAGATATTTTCAGCCAGAGGCGGAGATGAGGATTTCTGCAGACCCGAAGCGGCGGGATTCATTTCACGGCCAACGAGGCTGCGCCGCCATCCCGCCTCCCTCCGCCTCGGTCAGGCAATAACCCAGATAATATATCTTCACCCTTTTCTTTCCACCCCTTTGCATGGAGGACAGATATTATTCCCCGCTTATTGCTCATAAGTGACACGGCACGGCACGACTGATAATTATTCAGGGTCTGAGGCGGCCGTGATTGATCGGGGCGAGAGCGCGTTGATCAATTCGCCTGCGTATTTCAAGTGAAGCCGCGGCTCCTCCCGGCCCCCGTTAACTCGGCGGCCGGAGGATCGATCTGGAACTCCGGACGACGTTTCAGGGATCAACGATTTGGCCGCCGGTGGGTTTTTCTCTCAAATCTAAAGAAATCCATTGCGCCGGGTCCAATTACAAAGACGCTCACCTCTCCCAGTGGCTGCAGACGTTGGGGTCGTCCGGGTTGAGGCTCCACACGGCGTTTAACCCCAGAACAAGGAGCGGGGCCAGCAGGGCGACGGGTGACCCCATTATTTACTCTGAGGAGGAGAGACAGAGAAACACGGTGACTGCTCCTTGAACCGACCCGGCCGGACGAGAGCCGGTGATTTTTCCGGGCAGCGGCGCGAAATAAAAACACAAGTAAATACATTCTGAGCGTTCGCTGGACCGAAGGTGATATTTAGTTGGACGGCAGACAAAGACGGGCTTCCGACTGGCCGAGTTATCGACGACATTGCGAGCCGGACGTTCATTAAAACCACCTCTTCGCGGACGACACCAGCGGCTCTCGACAGAAAAGGCTTTAGATGCTTCTTTGCGCCCGTGGCTGTCAGATTCAATGGCAGCGGTCCGGACGGCACACAACTCTGAGCGGCCGGAGGAGCGCCTGAGCCACCGGGACTACCGGAGGTGTGTGGCAAGCATCTCCGGTAACCATTTGAGGAAGAGCCTATGTTCGTGAGAATAAGTTGTTTGTGTTCTATGTAAATCAAATTATCTTTCTTTTGGTGTGCGGATTTTTTTCAAACTCTCCTGAGTGGAGTTTTTGATCCAGTATCCTCACCCTAGCGGATAGAGGATGTGCTTGTGTTTTTCTTTTTTAACTAAGTGTTTTTATCTTCTCCCTCCGCTGCTTCGTCGGTTGGAGAACCCCGTTAGCTAACTTGGACTTATTCCGGACCAAAATGTTGACGTTCCTCTACGAGCCCCAGAAACCCCTCTGAGGCGCAGCAGGCCAGAAGAACTCGGACGACTCCGTCACACCATTCCTCGCTGCTTCTGTGCATTTTGACCCAAGAAAACATCTGACCAGTTTTTAAAAATGGCGCCCTGCAAGAAGTGTCTGCTTGTGGGCGTGGCTTATGAGCTCCACCAATCACCAAGCATCTATGAGCTCCTATAGAACCGTAAGAAGACCCTGCCTCGGAGGAGGAACTAAGATGGTTGCAGGAACTGAAGCTCCCCGGTTCCTTTGCTGTACCAATACAAGGTTCAAGGAGCCACAAGCCTGACCTCCGATCCAAACAACACGTCTGCCGAGGTTCTCGGTCATCCAGGTAAATGCTAGACAAAATCTTCTAGTTGTGGCAGCTGGACTTCAATTTCTTCTCTTGACGACGTTTCGGCCCTTGTCCCAGAGGCTTCTTCAATTCCAGTGACCTGTGGGGAGTTTCCGGAGACGACTGCCAGGTTTTTGGGCGGGTCCAGGTTATGGTGGCTTGTTATGTAAATGGCAGTTGATCTGCAGACACCGGGTCCGAGGGAGTTGTTATGCTAATGGAGGTGTCGTTCGTTGGAACAAAAGAGCAACTTTAGCGGGATAACCTGGATTGGAATGTGAAAAGTTGAAGCTAAACAAAGGAGTGAAACCTGTTGGGTCTTGGGACCTGGGGCTCATGTGGAAGTGACCAGGCCTTGTCTGAGGCCCCTCCTCTGTTCAGACTTGTTTCTTTTCGTTCTGCCAAAGATGGCTTCTTTGACTCCTCCCTGGAACCATCTGTCCTCTCTGGCAGGACTACCGACATTGCTGTCTTCAAGAGGACTGCCCTTGTCCTCCATGTGTAGGTGGACTGCAGAGTCATGTCCTGAACCCTTACACATAGTTTCTGCAGAAAACTCTCTCGTTGACACATCAAGCCACCATAGCCTAGACCCAACCGAAACCCCGCCAGTTCTATTGGGAAACTCCGCACAGGTCATTAGAACGGAAGAAGCCTCTGGGACGAGGGCTGAAACATCGTCAAATGAAGGAATTCAAATCCAGTGGCCAAGACAAGAGCCTTTCAACAAGACCTCAAGCCACCAGGCGACCAGGCCAAACAAGTAAATAATCCGGCTGCATCTCAGCAGTCCTTTTAAAAAGTAGACTTCGCCTTCACGAAACTCCAACGCTCGCCGCATTATCAATCACTCAGGCACTCGAGCGATCAATATTGATATCCGATCACTTCCCTGAAAGTGTCGGCCTGGCGGTCGACCAGCTGGACGCCGCCGTTCATAGGTGTCACCCTGCGGAATATGATATATATATGAATTTGATGGGAAATAATCCAATGATTCTGCATCGTGATGCTTTTAATTTAACGTTTGGCTCCTGAGAAGCAGGAAACCAGACGAGATGCGGCGGCGAAGGCTGATTTCGCCACGGTTAGCAGCCGCGGGGCCCTCGCTTGTGAAAAGCCAACCGTCTGGCCGCTGCTCTGCCAAACAGATGTGCGACGCCGGCGCCGGATTCCTCATCAAACTCCAATTAAAACAGATCCATCTATTTGTCCCCCCTGAAAAAAAATGTCAACCCTACTCCTTCAAGCTTGTTCCTGGCGATGTTTGACCCCGACCCCTTCGGAGAGTGGCTGCAGAGACAGCGATTTTTCTCGGCGACGGCGTCCAATAAACAGAGACGTTCACATGTTCGGCTAATCTCCGGCATTGACGGCGGCGTGTAGTTCACTCACACGTGAAGGGAAATCAATCGGGAGCCTCCACTTCCTCTAAGTAGCAGTTCATCTCGACAGGCAGAGGTTAAAGTCGTGTTCATTTCCTTAACAGGATGATTAATCAAGACACACACACACAACCACGTGCCGCCGGTCGGGCTGCTCTCATATTCAGCCCCTCGCTGATGTAATCCCGTTAAATACGACAGGGACCCGGCTTGATTGACTAGAAATCTTTACTTTGTTGCCGTTCCTACGAAGCGACTCCTGGACGAAACCGAGGCGCCTCCCCGTTCCACATTTTCTCTAATCTCTCGAGCCGTCGGCCGGGTGGGAAGGAGGAGGAGGGGAGGCGAAGCCGCGGGGCGATCATAAGTTAGCGTGCCGGGGATGAAGTGGAGTGGATCGCTGCGATCGCTCCGAGTGGCTGTTTGAGGTGCCGAACCCTCGAAGGGAGACACGCCGACTGATCTGATAGCCAGAGGCCGCCAACCTAAAGCTCACCTCAGGCTCCTTTTGAGGCAGAGGCACAAAGTCACACACACACACACACACACACACAAATAACCACACACACATGCACGCTTGCATAGAAGTGATGGCAGGTGGGAAGGGGGGGTTTAAAGAAGGGGATAATAACGAGCTTATGATGACACACGGAGGACACATGCTTTTCCTTTTCACCCCTTCACGGGATCAAGCATCTGCTGTCCCGAGGCAGATTCACCCCTGCGCGGCCGCCGCTTCGCAACCGCTCGTTTCTCTCCTCCTACGTGGCGGCCGGCTTAGCCACCGACTTACCGGCGAGAAATAAAAGCGGGCATTAACTGGAGAGGTGCTCGCTGGGCGAACCAGCGTTTGCGCTTCAAACGCTACAAGTGGCTTGCGGAATGATGTTTTCCGCTCTCATTAGCAAAGCCTACACGCCCGCCGTTGCCGTGAGAACGCATGTGCGTGGCGAACACGGTCACGCGTATGTGTGTGTGTGTGTGTCACCGCATCGCCGTTCCTCCGGGAGGTCAAAGGGCAGCCTCGAGATCCTCCAGACCCTCATTTGCCATGAATTTTCCATTAAGATGTAAACACAGTGTATAAATAATTCAGCGTTGGTCTTTTGTATGTGTGTGTGTGTGTGTGTACGTGTGTGTGTGTGTACGTGTGTGTGTGTGTACGTGTGTGTGAGAGCGAGCGATGGAGGAGCGGCCGGCTCATTATCTCGGCTTCAGCCCCGTGCTGTGATCAGACGGAGATGTTGTTCGGAAATTGGAGCTGAATGAAAGCACAGCTCACGTAACCGTTCTAAATGTATTGAATATAATTACGGGCATTTACATTATATCCGAAAATTATAAAGAAAACGACGGTCCAGATTAGCAGCCTCAAGCGCTGATTTGATCCTTTTAGATAAAAATTTCTATTTTTTTTCTCCCTTCCTTTCGCCTCTCCTTCAGGACGCAGGAAGGAAGTGATCTCGGGTTCCGGTCGGAGCGAGATCTGCGGAGCGGATAGCGTGCCAGGTTCAAAACCGCTGCGACGTGCGCTGATGTGCGTGATGCAATGATGAGAAATTGTTTTTCCGCTGCCGCGTGCATTTCATCAATGCCATCCATGAGCACCAGGAAAGCGGACTGGAGGAGGAGGTGGTGGTGGTGGGTCTTCTTCAACCGCGTCATTAACACCTTATTCTCAGTAAAGCCTAACGCCGCCGCCGCGCCTCCTCAGGCAGATGTTTGTCCGAAACCATAAATTTAAAGGAAACTAAATGTCAAGGACGAAAAGAGAAGACTACGCTTCTGTTACGAAGACCCTGCCACGTCCCCGGGTGTGAGTCTGAATAGCTGAATGCTAAACACGATGAGAGGCGTTTGATTCCGCTCAGTTGGACTAGGAGATGACGCAAGTTGGATCAATTGAGCGGAGGGAGGGTGGGCCGATTCGCCTGTTTTGACCAAAAAAAACACACACAGGCCGTCCCCCGGGGGGGCCGGGGAGCCCCTTAAAGGAGGCGTCGCCTGTCCCGCGCCGCAGTCATTACTGACACCGTGAAACCCCCCCAGCCGCCGCGACTGATGCCCATGAAACGGCGTCACCATCTGAAGCTGACAGGCTAGCTGGGAGCTGCAGGCAGGACGCAGCGCGTGAGAGGACGCTCTCGCCGGCGCCGACACCGACGCCGACGAGGACCCCCGCGATTAACATGGCGCACCTGCAGGAGCGCTGACATTGATGAGCCGGCGACACATCAGCCCCTCTGCGGCGGCGGAGGCTCCTGCATGATTAAAGCGCCGTGTCTGCGGCGTGTGACTTATTAAAGCAAAATGCAATTATCCGTCCCGTCCCCCGGCTGGCCGGCTCCCGCCCCCTGCGATGAGCGATGCTCGGCGGGCACGGATGACTGGCACGAGTCGGGGGCTCGCCCTCCCATCTATAGATCCCGGCGGCCGCTCGCGCTCATCGCGAACGCCCGATGAGGTCATTTGTCAAAATGCTAAGTCCTCCCCGTCTGGCCTCCGTTAGTTTATATAGGCGTAATGGAAACCGGTCCATGACGGGCGGGAGCGTCCGATCGGTCTTCGCTCAATCCGCCCATCACTCCCGCGAGCATTTTTGGCTGAGTTTTTTTCTCCCTCCGCCGCTCAGTTTTTGTAATCGCTGCCGAATGATTCTCGGAACGGCCTAATTTGGAGGAACGAGCACGAACGAGCGGAGCCCCCCGGCCTCTGGCCACCCGCCGCCACGTTGCTAGGGGCAGCGTCATGAGGAGCCGGGCCTCATTATGAAGCAGCTGCATCCCGGGCACGGCTTCCGGCGGATACCTGAGCACGCTGGTGTGTTGGCGACCGGCAGGAGAGCACGGCATTTGTGAGCGCGGGCGGGGAAGCTTCATACGGCCAAGTAATTTCAACGAGCACACAAAGAGAAACGCCACCTCACGAAGCGACCTTTCACTTAGAGGTCAGCGCTAACGGGAACCGGTAGCGAAGCCCTTATCTCTTAAGGGAAAATTCACAGGCGAGGACGGGGAGGGCAGGGAGGGGGCTGGCCGGCACCGCGCTGTGATTCCATTAAAGGACACTTGCATGGAAAAATAAGCCACGGCTACTGCTTTTCCTCTGGACTGCGCTGAGCCGGACGTCAAGGCCGAAAGATACAAATGCTACACAGCCCCGGCCCCAGGGGTGGGTCAGCGACTGTGACCCGCGCCCGCTGACCCACCCCCCCCGTGGCGCTTTGTTGACTCACAATTCAGCACAACGGCGCCCCGGCCGTGTCGACTTATACGGCAGCGTGCTTTGACATCAGCGTCCGTCTTCCAAATGAGCAGTTACGCTGACACTGATCCAGCGGCATGATGACCTCAGAATTTCATTGCGCGGGTCTGGTTTAGACTTTAAAATGAGTCAGAGAAGAAAAAGCGACCACGGCGGCCACCTGCGAGCTCGTACCACCGTCTCTGCTGCAATTTCCAAGCGAATCGAGCAGCAGTGCAAGTTAAAAACCAAAACCTGTGTCTGTAAATCAGGCTTTTCATAAAAAGAGGAATGGAAAGAAACCGAAGATATCTCCGTTTTGACTTTGTCCTACTTTTACACCACTGTCGGACTGATTTTCAGTCGAACGATTTGAGGTACTTCATACGGCGGCTTCGGAAGTTCCAAAAGTCCAAATGAAATTTCTGGCGCGTATCGTAGCAACAAGGCTAAGCGTACAGTAATTCCCATTTATGCTGAACTCTAGTGGATGCAAAGCAGAACAAACGTGACCATGTGAACGAAAACCAAACAAAACCGAGGCTAAACGCAGAGCTCAGAATAAATCAGCCTCTGACGTTTCTTTGAAAAATGGCCGTCGCTTTCAGCGCCGCAGATGCAAACTGGAATCACGATGATGTGATACCAAGTTGTGTTGGCGTGATTTTAATTTGGAAGTTGACGTCTGGGTTTTTGGCGCCACCTAGTGGTACCCATGGAGCCCAACAGTCGCGTCCTACCAAACGGTGACCTTCGACATGCGCCTGAAGTTTACATTCTGCAATTTGTTGATGTTACTTTGTTGTGGAGAAGCTACGCTACGTAGGAATATGTTCACTTTTACGGTAACGGTGCCGTTTGTGGTTCTTGTCCTTCGCCGGATGCTAATGTACGGTCATTTTTCCATGGGCATTAGTATTGGTGAGCTGGTGAGCTATTAGTACTGGTCATCTAATATTTATTCATTTATTCATCTTCTGAATATATATATATTATATTATATATATTTGTGCTTTGGCATTTACAGATACAATGTTTCTTTTGGTTTTACAGAATTCATAGTACAGGAGGCAATGAATGGATGAATTAGTGACAATGAAGATCCACCTGTAAGCAAGACTAGCGTCACTCAGAACACACATGATATTAGCTTATTAGGTTTTTCCTGGCCATTGTATTGGGGCTAACCTTTTAAAAGCAGCCCCGTGATGACTTTTTTGACCCCCCTCATTTCTCAACCATGCAGTAATTTGTTTGGCTTAGTTTTTGGCTCCAATTCGCTTTATTTTGCACTAAGCAGTAATTAGGAGAAGCCGAACCTCTTCCTGGAAAAGAGGAATTAAGGCGGGCAAATGAGTCACGCTCAATGGCGTGCTGATGTGCACTTAGCAGCACGCGCTAATGAAGCTTGGCACTTCATTCATTGTATGATTTTTGCCTTTTTTTTAAATTATTTATTCATCATTTTAGGTCTGGATTCTTTATATTCCAAGCAACCTTTGCTGCCCAAAGCAAAACTTGTTTGCCGCCCATGCATGAGAATGACACGGGACACATTTTTGGGTCATTGCATCTTTAAATCACTATGGAAACAAAGAAGAATTTGGTTCCCTCCAATGTGACATGTTTTCGTTCGCCCTCCTGTAACCAACTACAGCATACACACATACACATATCACCACCAAAAAGAAGGAAGAATACACCGATGGTAATGCAAGGCACTCGGCAGGTTTCTTACGCTATACATACAATTCTGATTCAATAAAGCCATTTCCAGCTATTTCTTTTACATTTTTTACTTTCTCTGGGTTCCCTTTTTACATGACGTGGATCCCATGCCATGTCCAATGTTTTTTTTTTTAAACCCCCCCCACCTTCCCTTTTTGTTTCGACTCTATTTTAGCGCCGTGATCAATTTTGATTTTGATATTCAATTTCCTTCTTCAATTTGCTCGTTCTGCCAGCCTTTGATTCATTCCATTATTTTCTCTGGAATTAGTTTTCTCCCGCACTCTCTGCTTTTCTTGCTTGTGTTTGGAGTTTGATTACTCCGCTGGGCTGCTGATACGACGAATATCAATCATTGTGATACATGTCAAGTCACTACTACATGAGATGGCTGTTTTATTTCTCCTGCACAAAGTTTTCTCTGTTAACAAAAATCACATTATGGCTTGCGAACCTTCGCTAAAGTCAAACCGTGGCAGAGCATTTCACAAACATGCCGATAAGTACATTTTGAGACTCCTTTATACCTGGTGTCCTCAACAAAACAAGTTGATTAAAAGAAATAAAATTGTGCTCCAGTGTATTAAATGATATTTGCGAAGTAGGGCGCACCTGCTCGGGACGAGGGTCTGAATCCTGCGCAGGCCGGAGGATTCGATTTTAAATCCAGTTTGGTGTAACAGAGGACTCCCTGAGAAAGAACCGTAATACGAGCTGAGCTGACCACGGCAGATTCACTGACGGGGTGCAGGTGAAACAGGAAATTGTTTTCTGCAGGGGGCGGAGCCAGGACCAGCTGACACACAGGCGGGAGGCGGGGTTTTCGCCTGTCAATCACAGGGACGTTCGCACGACTCCGCCGATGACCCGTTTTTTTGAGGAGCACCGAAAACGTTCTCTTTTTCCACGCCGGCGTCCGGACGGCACCCGCTCAGGAGCCTTTCAATACAAAGAAGTGCTCGGAGCCATAATCTCCACGCGGCTCTGGACCAGACGGTGTGTGAAACAGCATCGGCCTCCCTCGTGCAGGCCGAGGCCACCGGGTTCTTGTCTTTAACAGCTCAGAGACCGGCGGCGATTAAAAGGCATCACGTGTGCATTTTTGCGGTTGCCACGCCGACAACCCCCGGCGGGGGGTTCTCGACCGTACAGCGCCGGATGTCTTCTGAGCTACGATTGGACGAAGCCTCACGGTCGATTTAAATCGTCCGGCTTCAAATGAGGCTGTTCAGTGTCTCGTCATTCAGCTCGACTGATGACCCCACGATTTAACTTCGGAAGCAGTAAACCTCTCACTTCTGTTCACCTTTGGGTTGCAGTCCGCCCCCCAAACCTTTTTTCTCTTTTGGAGGTTGTGTAGTATTTTTGGCCACAGAGTTAGTAGCGCTCCGAGTTATAATTGGTTAGCGGCGGGAGCGGCGACGACAGTGCATTCGGAGGAGGAGGCACCTGGGAAAAGCGCTGCGCGTCGTTTAACGGCGGCTTAATTCCGGCCACATGGTTTATTCATATGGTGACTGCTGATACCACGACTCCCATAAATCACGCAGTGCGGCACGCCGAACGTCCACACGCCCAGGCAGGGCTCACTAATCTCAACGCCATCTTTCATCCCAATAACCTTGCCGTACCGCGGGCTGGCCGGCGCCGGACGCGGCCCACCAGAGGGAGTCCACGGCCCCCTCGCACATCACATTTAACTCCGGGAGACGCAGAGACTTGTCCCGGCGCCGCAGACAGGAAGCGTCGCGGATCATTCCGAAGCGCGGGCGATAACGAGAAATTGCTTTCAGGGCTGGGAGTGGGGGGGTAATCCGGTCTAACGTCAGCTTTCCGCACCAGGGAGAGACGAGAGATGAGACGTCTGTCGAGAACTGGGTCAAAGAACGGCCGTCACCCGAACGAGGCCTTTCCAAAAACCCGGGGTGTCAAACTCCTTTTGGTCCGGGGGCCACATAAGGCCTTATTTGATATCAAGGTGGCCGGACCGGTAAAATCAGAGCGTTATTACCTGGAAGAACACTGAGTCCAAACGTTTCCTTTGCTTTAGTGAAAAGGAGAACAGGTAAATGATGAAAACTCTTTCCATGTAAAGAACTATTCCTTCTATTCCATTTCAACGACACGACGCCTCAGTCGTATCTTCTCGGTTCCCCGTGCTTTTTGTTGTATTTTCCGCCACGGCGAGTCTCATCGTGACACCGAAACTCGCCGCATCCACACCGAGTGTACGGGTTTCTTATCAACCTCAACCAACAAATAAGAAAACCCTACGATCCAGGTCCACTTTTCCCTCCTTTTTGAAGACAACATCTTACCGATGAGGGTGTCGGGCCGACGGACAAGCAGGTCCATTTCTGACAGCAAGACAAAATGCTATTTACAGACCCGGAAGCTGCGTTGCTGCCGCCTGCTGTAAGTTGGTTGTCACACGGTGCTGTCTCGTGTTGCTAACACTGACCAAAACAGTGCACCCCAAGCAGACAATGTAAGGACTGCATTCTTATCTTAAAAAACTGTTCATGATTTTTATGTATTATTTCAAACTGTAGAAATTACAAAAGAAATGTACGGGTTTAGACGAATGAATCATGGTTTGAATAGGCAGCAGCCGCCATTCATGGTGAGGTAATAAAAAAGAAAAATCACATGAATCGAAATGAGGATTTTTTTTTCTTTCTTTAATTAACAGAGCAAACAGTGTCAGCCTCAAGCCAATTAATGTTAACTCGTATTGAATTTCATGTAAGCGTTCAGTGGCGTGAGCGGGTTTCCCCCTGAATAAATAAAGATTCATTAAAAATTGCATTAAAGTGCTGATTTCTTATTTGCGAAATGATGGCACCGTGTCACGTTCACTTCCTCTTCCTGTTTTAGCCGGTTCGCTCTGCCAGCGCCTCCCTCGGCGGGTCATTTGACCTCGGTAGTTGCATAGCAACCGGAAGGGCGTCATCCTCCCCGGTTGCTACGACGAAAATGTCTCCTCGTAGCTCAAATTCGGATGGGAAAGGGTTTCCGGAGAGAGAGGCTTTCCCTCCCGTGTCAAACTTTATCGGAATAATTGGATTTGGGTCCTTACTCGCATAGCCGTCGCATCCTCCAATCATAAACACCACTTATCCACTTTGGGCCGGCGTTTCACCGTAACAACACTAATTAGAGACCACTTAGAGAGCGACAATAACAGTGTGTGTGTGTGTGTGTGTGTGTGTGTGTGTGTGTGTGTGTGTGTGTTTGATGTTGTGGAGCTCAGCCTGCCGCCGATATCCGTCACCTTGTTTCACCGCGTGTTCCTAATGACCAACCCCGGGCGTCACGCCCACAGCTAAACACGTCGCGTTGCACTCTTCGCTGCCAGGCGCCGCCCTCCGAGAGGAAATCTGAGTCTTTTCCTTGAACCTGCAGGATCCGCCGCCTCAAACCCCCCCAGTAACGAGGGGCTGCTGGGTAAACAGCTGGACATCATGGGGACGGCTTAGCGTGGGGGAGTACAGTCATATGGCAACTCCATTGACTCGGATATCAAATTAAATGTCCCGGTTTAAAATGAGTCGAATCGCTATTAATCGGTTCCATGTTTTTTGATGAGAAAAATTTACTTTATAAATGACAATTACTTATAATTATGTAAAGAAATAAACTGTTCTTTTTTAGTGTATTTATCTAGAAGGTGCATTTGGTGCTCTATTTCTCAACGTAACTTCCTGGCTAAACACTTAATGCTACTATATGCAGCTAAATGTAACTTTGCTCCACTTTTATGTCTAAACTCCATTTATGGACAGTGAAACCGCTCCTCTTTCTAAACGCTTCAACCGTCCCCGACAGGCTTAGAACGACTTTTCCGACGCCTCGTCCGTCCACGTTCCCACAATCCGCCGTGCCGAATGCCTCATAAACATCTCCCGCCTTCTCGCAGACCGACAACAATTTCTCCATCATGTTTCTGCATGATTTCCTTGTGCTACGTAGCGGCAGCGGCGCGTCCCACTGTCACTTCACGTGATGGTGGTCATATGACACGTCGGTGACGCGTCAGTGTCAAACGCTCATCTCAGCTCACCGCATAAACCAAAAGTTTACCTAACAGACAGTTTGCATCGGGTGATCGGGTAGCTTAGTGTTAGAGTGTGTGTTTTGCATGTATGAGGTCATGGGTTCAGGGTTCTCCACTGTAGGTCCCTTTGGATATAAGCATCTGTATACTATTCTAGCTTGGAAAATTCTATTCTATCTTGGAGAACCTGTAAGTTGACGCACTCGCATGTCAAGTCATTCAGGAACTCTCTTCTCCAGCTCCCATAAGGGGGAGGTTTAAACCTGGCGTGAGAACAATGTGGCTGGTAATTGACATGACATGCTTGGAAAAAAACAACAACAGAAAGCAGCGGCCGCACGGCCAGCGGGGCAATTTTACACCCCAGCGGCTCCGCACCTCAACCCTCCCCGGGTCCAGTGCGTCAAGCCTCCGCCGTGTCTTCATTTATTTTGTGTCAGCGTCCCGAGACGCAGGAAGCCAAGCAGGAAGGGGCTCTCTCCGAAATGTCGTGCCGAAAAAACGGAAAAAGGAAAAGGTTGAGAGACGCGACTCTTCTCAAGGTGAAGGTTAATCTTTTGTGTCCAGAATACCAACGTGTGATTGCACTTGGACCCTCGGACATCTCAACACACACGCACACGCGCACACACACACACACACACACACACACAAACACACACACACACGCACACACATACACACACGCACACACATACATACACGCACACACATTCACACAGCAGCTCTTCCTCAGAAGGACCTCCTGCAAACTCCTTGCATCTCCTCCTCCACTTACTCCGTGTCTATTTCATTATTCCCTCTTATCTCCCGCGGTCACGGCTGCAGCGATGATCGCGCAAGGGTTGCCAAGTATTTGTCCTGACCTTCTGCTCCTCTGGACGGGACCGAGTGAGAAGGATGAGCTGCCCCTGTCGAGTGGACAGTTATTCAGACCTCCAAATCATGTTCCGCTCGCGTTCTGACTGGCGGCCATTGATCATCGGTGCGGCGCCGGGCTGCTGAATAAGCGCAGGAGCTTAGTGTCGTACAGCGTCCGGCTGACGGCGGTGAGACACATCAATAGTCATTGGAAAAAAGAACCGCGGGGTGCGAGAAGATGCGTCCGCAGCGTTTTACTAAACGGGCGGCGGCTGACACACGCCTGGCATCCATTCAGCACATCCGTGTCACCGCAAGTAAATACAGGGAATGCGATTGCTCTCTGTGCGATCCCCTGATCCTGTGAATATGCTCACACACACACACACACACACACACACACACACACACACACACACACACACACACACAGAATGGGTTATGCGCTGCCTCCATAATGGCCGCCACAGGAGGGGTGATTCTACCCTGACAGCAAGCTGCAGATGGAGGGGTCGAGCAAAATGTGTCTGAAGTTCTTGTGGATACAAGTTTTTCACGGAGCCATGGCCGTGCGCGCGCGCACACACATGTGCACACACGCAAACGCACCATAAGGGAGCCGTTCTGTGTAGTCTCCATGTTCTCCCCGCGTCTGCGCGGGGTTCCTCAGGGTTCCTCCCACAGTCCAAACACATGCAGGAGGTTCATTGGAGAGCCTGAATTGTCACAATGTGTGAATGAATGAGTGAATAGGTCTCCTCACGTGACGAGGGAGTGGTTCTACGTCTCTACATGAAGTGAATAAAAGGGTGAAATGTTGTCACATCTCTATGACTTGTGAATGAGAAGGTGAATAAATGTCTCTCCATGGAGCGTGAATGAATGAGTGAATGGCTATGACTCTGTATGACATATGAATGAGAGGGTGAATGTCTCTATAACTTGATGAGGACAACCAATGGTTGAATATCTTGCATGAATGATAGGGTGATTGTACTTGTCTTTCTATGACGTGTAAATGAGAGGGTGAACGACTGTGCGACAGCTGGGATGGGTTGCAGCCACCGTGAGAATGAACGACCACATGAAATAAAGATCCTGTCCTCAGTCATACACGGACGGCACGCCTGACGCGTAAATACAAAGCAGGCGGAATTTCGTCCGAGCTCGTCCCAAAGGATCTCTTTATTTTCCAACAGCGCCTAAACGTGTTGTGGGACTATTTTCGAAAAGCCAGCGTATCTTTCTTGTCGTAAAAAAGCAAATTCACCGGCACGCGTCCGAGACGGAGCGTAAAGACAGAGAACAGCGTTATCGTCAAGGCGTAAGAAAGCATCTCCACACAGCGAGGTGCGTTATCGCTGGCCACGATTCCCTCGTGCCCGTCGTTAGAAAACGACGGCGGCTAAATGAGGCGTTCCGCTCAGCCGGCGCCTGAATGAGTGTGCGGCGAGAGGTTAAACACGACTCCCCGCCGTAGCTGGAGTATCTAAAAATCAGCCTGAGTTCATCATTCCTGCTGAGCCCCCTGCTCTCCTCCTCCTCTGCGGCGGTCAGACACACACCGTGTGCTTTGTCAAACCGCTAATTAAATGTGCGGGAGCGTAATCAGATGCAGACGCGGGACGGGCCCGCGGGATGCCGGCGCACAAATTACACACCGTTAGTTCTTTATTTCCAGCGTCCGGCTTGTTTGGAAGCGGTTGAGCCCCTAGCGTTCATACATTTACCCGTGGCAAATACAGGTGCGTGTGTGCGTACAGAGTTATACCATACACACACACACACACACACACACACACACACACACACACACACACACACACACACAGGCGTGCACATGTGCAAAATGTCAATTCCACAGTTTTCCGACATAAAGCCCGGGTCCTGCTTTCATATATTTCATTAACTTCCGTTAATGCGGTTGCCATGGCTGCGGGGTATTTGCTCGCCGCTCGATGCACTTGAAATAATAAGATCTATCAGTCAGCACAAAACAGGGCTTTAAATCGCGAGATAAAGGTCACCGGGGTTTTTTTTACTTCACAGACGACGGCAGAGGGGGAGATGGTGGCGTTCAGGCTGCGCTCCCGGGTCTTCATGAGGCCGGAGATGCCGAGCCGACCTGGAAAGGGACTTCCCCCCGCCGAGGGTTTCACGTGCTCCCCCTCATTTCTTTCTCTTTTTTTCCTTTTTCCCCAGCAAAGTCGCAGGTTTAATAAGCAAATACAGAGATTGGGATCCGTCCCGGGACGCCTATTGAGTGCTATTATTGAATAATGGAAGAGTGAATTACTGTGTCCTCTAATCAAACAAAAGCTTAAACACCGCGCACGCACTTATCTCGCACGTTCCCCATTATTTCTAATCTACATTGTGAGTGGCTTCCGCTATGTAAAATGTGACGCTCACCAAATTCCTTCTATAGGAGGCGACGGAGGACGTCCTTGGGAAGTGTCAGTCTTTTTCCACGGCCGCACGCTTTCATTAATCACCGCTAATTAAATGTATTGATCTCTCCAAACATCGGGGTTTTCCGTCGAAGGGCTTTACTGGACTGTAAAACACACAAACACAAACACCGAGGGTGCACAACACTCATGTGCCCTTGAGGGATCTCCTGCTTTGGAGGAACCGAAAAGAAAAAAGAGAAAAAATCAGGTCTGACACAGTGCCGCCGCTTATCGGCCGACAATTTTTAAATCCACTGGTCTGCACGGCCGGCAAATGGAGGACCGCACTTTGGAACTAAAGCCGACTTGAAAATGGCGGCGCGAGGCCTTGATCCGGTCGGAGGTGAAGACGGGACGACCAGAAGCTCCCAGAGAGAGAGAAGGATCGCCTTTTCCTGATTAATGGAGGAAAAGTGATGTAATTGACAGGATGTCTTTACACACACGACAAGTGTCTCTGGAGTGTGTGTGTGTGTCTGTGTGTGTGTGTGTGTGTGTGTGCGCGCGTGTGTGTGTGTGTGTGTGTGTGTGTGTGCAGAGCGGCAGCTGTGGCAGAGCAGACAAAGGTTCACATCAGGAGGCGGATGAATCGTCGTGTTTTTCGAAAACGCCGTTTTCCCCGTGTGTTTGCTTTCCCACGCAGGCGATCAACGCCGGTGATGACTGCGTTATTACACCGCCGTGCACATCATTGACCAACACGCGGATGCAAGTTGAAGGGGGGGCGCGGGGAGGGGGTTCTTTGGCCTGCGCTTCGGTGCCATCTAGCGGTCAAAAAGAGTACTGCGGCATTGCGACGGTTAGAAAACTTTCAGGAAAATAAAAATAAAAATAAAAATAAAAATAAAAATAAAAATAAAAATAAAAATAAAAATAAAAATAAAAATAAAGGTACAGGCGTCATATAGACGTCATAGTCGGGTTCATTACAATGATTAACCCGACTTTACGGATAAAAGCCCGGAAAATCGTGCACTTCCTGCACTTCAATCTCTTTATTTACAAAACTAGTGTGCATGCGCGTGCACGTTCCCCCGTGCTGCAGGACGCAAGCGTTGCAAGAATCTTCTTCTGTAAGAATAAGAATTAAAATAGATACATACATTGAATTAAATCAAATTAAAATAAAATAGATGAAATGAAGAGAATAAAGACGGAGTGCGGCGGGTTGCGAAGATGTCACGGATCGTGCACGTCGCCTCCCTCGCTGGCACCGGCCGCGCAACTTGATGGACTCGCCAACAGCCTCATTAAATAGAAAGCTCCATTTGTCATATCGACGCGACAGCGGACACCCCCCCCCCGCCATCACCACACACACACACAAACACACACACACACATACATACACACACGTACACACACACACAACTTAATCGCCTTTGAAACACAAACACAAAATAAAGATGAATCTATTTTTAAAGTATTTCCTTATTATAATAAGACGGACGCTTGTCCTGCAGCGGGCTGTCCGGCGGCGCCTCTCCGTCTCTCCGCGCACGTCCTGCCCCGCCGATGTGTGTGTGTGTGTGTGTGTGTGTGTGTGTGTGTGGGTAGGTTGGGGGGTAGAAGAGAGAAGGAGAGAAGGGAATAAAAGGGGGAGAAAAGAGAAGTGCAACTCACCCTCGGAGGACTTGGTGCTGGTTAAAGTTGCGACGAGGACGCAGATGGAGCGGCAGAGATCCAAGCGCGGCGCTCCATCCTCACTGCTCAAAATGTTTATAACCCCCTCAAAGCTGGTCTTCTTCTTCTTCTTCTTCTCCTCCTTCCCCCCCACTCCTGTCGTTCTTTCTTTCTTTCCTCCGTCTCCCAAGGCTGAGACGTGCGGGCGGAGCGGACGGACGGAGCGCCGCTCCCTCCTTCTTCTCCTCCTCTCCTTCACTGAGGGGGAAGCGCGGCCCACTTTAAACGGTACTGACGTCATGAGCGCTGATGCTGATGCTGACACGCACACACACGCACACACGCGCACATGCACATCGCACACATACCCTGTCCAAATCACACTCCTGCAAAACATAAGTTGCCCAAATTGCAGCCTGCGTTGACCGCACATCTATGGATTTTTCTGTTTTTTTTTTAGTTTTTGTTATTCGGATGGCGTCTCAAAAGTCCCCGGATGACCCCGCCGAAGGCGGTAAATTGCTCGGAAACGTCGTAATGATTGTGATTAGACGCCGTATTGTTTCTGCAAGGACGCGTCGGGAGGTGTGTGTGGGGGGGGGCAAGGTCCACGGATTTTATCATTATTTCTCTCTTTAAAAATGTGTTCAAAACACGCCTCACTGAGTGCACATCCCATAATAATCAGCCTCTCGGTGTCTGAGGCGGAGTTTATATATTTTTTTCTTTCTTTATTCCGAGCCGTTTCCTTGATGACAACGACAAATGATAATCCGATGCTAGTAAGTGAACTTTATAAACGAGCAGGGCTTCCCTGCAACCATATCAGGAGCCACGTTCTTCTCAACGCCTTCCTTCATTCTTCTACTCCGGTCCAACCCGGAGGGAACTTCTCTGCATCACCCTCTCATTCAGGTATCATCCAAAAGCATATCATCGCTTTCTAAACTGGAACACCCCAAGGAAACCTCCGCGGACACGAGGAGAACGTGGAGACTCCACGCCGAAAGGTCTCCAATTAGAAGCCTTGTTGTTGTGAGGTGTTGTGACTGTGACTCCCCCGGTTGGATCGAAGCAGAAGGACATACCAGAAGAGTCTTTGTGATTCTAGATGTTGGGAAAGCAGAAACCTTCGAACCTGGGGACGCCACCATGCTGCTGCAGGCTCTGCACCACCTGCTCACCTCAGTGCGTTCAGACTGCCATCTTCTTCTTCTTCTTCTTCTTCTTCTTCTTCTTCTTCTTCTTCTTCTTCTTCTTCTTCTTCTTTCATCTTTTCCCTTCAGGTGTCGCCACAGCGAGTCAACTTTCTCCATCTAACCCTATTCTCTGTATCCTCCTCTCTCACACCAACTACCTTCATATCCTCTCTCACTACGTCCATAAATCTTCTCAGTATATATATATATATATATATATATATATATATATATATATATATATATCAATCCTCCTTACATCTCAGATTTTCTTTGTGTAAAAAGTAACAACCAATGAAATGACGTCTGCCTTGTCGGGGGCGGCGTTTGCTTCATCTCTGGGATCTCTACATTTTCCTTCGCTTTCCAAACGCCACGCTTCGTATCTGAAAGGCCTCCTCATGGTGACCATCTGTTGTATCGATCGGACAACAAGCCCCTCCAGTCGGTTTTGAATTTTTAATTTCTCATTTTCTGGTCTAATGTGGGACAAGGGGTGTTAAGTGGCATTCAAAGGACAGCAGTATTAGCTAGAAGTGGAATCAGCGCTTCACATGGTAGCAACTAATTTTGACACACACATGCATACACACTGTTCAACCATCTCTCACACACACACACACACACACACACACACACACACACACACACACACACACATACACACACACACACACAGGTATTTGGGGATGCCGGTGTAATTTGGGTCGTGTCTTGACTCTCTTCACCGGTTTGTTAATGGGAAAGCACAAGCGGCTTTTAAAAACAGACCTCTGACCTGCTGTGGCGCCCACACTGCACCACGCTGCACCGCCATCCGCCGTCCAGCAGCACACCACTCCAGTGGCGGATTCGGCAGAGGAATTTTACTTTATATGTATATATATTGCACAATAAAATAAAGGAAACACTTCAACAACACAATGTAACTCAACTTCATCACACATGTGTGAAATCAAACTGTCCACTTAGGAAGCAACACTGATTCATTTAGACTTGTTTTCAGGACATGTGTGTTTGTGTCTTGCTGTGTGTTTTTCCACATTCATTTGGAGCGTCACACCAAACCCAGACCTCCGTTGGTTCATACATTTGATTTCCATTGATCATTCTTGTGTGATTTTGCTGTTAGCACGTTCAAATATGTGAAGAACAAAATATTTCATAAGATTATTTCATTCATTCATTCATTCTTTACTTTAGTGTTTACCTATTATTTTTGGAGCACTATAGTATATATATATATGTGTGTGTGTGTGTGTGTGTGTGTGTGTGCGTGTGTGAGTATTTAAATTTTTTATTTTTTTTCAAAATCAACTGAAGCCCATGTACCCCTCAGGCTAATGTGCATACATATATGTATGTATATATCTATACGTATGTATATATATGAAACATATATATCTCTATGTAAATGAATAGTGGTGCAGATCTTAATCTCGATGTGAATCCCGCGCCCTGGCCAATGACAGATGCGACACGACTTGGCGCGGCCCTGACTGCGGAATGAGCCGTATAGAATGAATGGATGAATGAAACAGCTGTACCAGGGCTGGACAGACGCAGCCTGTAAGTCTTTTCCAGCCAAAAATAAATAAATGAATAGATAAAACTAAATTTTTGAAAAACGGCTCTGTGCCATTCAAGCGTGGCCGTTGGGTTTTCAGGGACGGCGGAACCTGATCTTCAAGGCAAATAAATAACTTATACCCTCAAATTAAAAAAAATAAAGAAGACGAGGAAGGCTCACCCTCTTGAATAAAGATGAGAAAATACCCCCATAAAGTATGAAGTCATTAATGCGAATAAATTTAAAAAAAATCTGATTATTGGTTTAATTTCTGCAGAGCCGCTGGCAAAAATGCTAAATGTATTATAATTGTTGGAGCATCAGGCTGTGGAGACAAAATACTTGTTGTTAGGAGTGTTTAGAAATACACAGTATTCAGTATTTAATGAGTTTTATTTAGTAACGAAAACATCGGACATGTGGACGGGCAATGCTGCACTGCCTTACCTGCACTGAAGGCCGCACACTTTTTAAAGTAAATCATGTAAAATGTAATACTGATAATGATTACAGAGGATAAATATTCATATCTGTGCACTGATCTGTGTTATAAATGTGTTTTTCTGTGTGATTCCTATCATTTAAAAACTTTTTTTCAGGAAAAATTGTTGAATTCATGCATTTTCCGATTAAATCCACAGCAAGAACCTGAGGTGAGGTGAACATCTGAACATGCACCTCTGAACATGCAGTCCTTCAAAAAACCGGGGTGCGTATTTCTGTTCCTCAGCACGCCACCAATATAATGTTCGTGGAAACATTCGTTATATGCTTATATTCACCATGGCCCGTGTAAAGTCTTTCATAAGACGTAATTATTCTCACCGATTGGACTTAAATAAGTCACGCGGTGAGGCAGACGGTGCCACAGTGCCACACCACAAGGGGGTGTATGTTAACCTACAGGTGACTGCTGCTGCTTTTTGCTTTCTATAAGTATAAAATTTCTACAGGATAAAACATGTCAGATTATTTATATAAGACCTCCATTCTTCGATCCTTCTCAAAAGTTATAAATCATCAGGTAAGAGCATAAATGAGTTTCGGTTTCATAAAAAATAATACCACGAAAAAAAATTGTCAAGTGAATTTTTCTATCCTAATTCTTGTTATCCATTTACTGAGGATCCTGTATGAAAATCAATCAAAGCACTAGAATTTAAAGTTTCAAAAACAATTAAAAATTTAACTGAGGGTCAAACTTGAAATTGTGTCGCATACCACGCTATACTTTTTGTTTAGAATGAGTGAGAATTATTTAGAACACAGCACATAGCATAGCAGATGCACTGCATTTGCAGATGACACTGTGATCTGTAGTGAAGCCGATAGCAGGTGGAGGAACATCTTGAGAGGTGGAGGTACGGTCCTGGAAAAGAGAGGGATGGAGGATAGTTGCAGCAAGACAGAATACATGTGTTTGAATGAGAGGAACCCAAGTGGAATGGTGAGGGAGCAGAGATGAAGATGGTGGAGGTACATCAGTCCAGAGTGGCCAGTGTGGAGGAGAGGTGGAGAAAAAAAGCTGGTCCTAAAAAAGCTAACCCTAACCCTAACCCTAACCCAGGTGGGATGGGAAAGGGAAGGTGTAGAACACAAAGATGAGATCAGCCATGTTGTCCGGTTTGGTTTGTAAGGTTTGAGGCAGCAGAGATGTGGAGGCTCCTTTTTGGGAGTGAGGAGGACGGAGAGGGTCAGGAATGAGTCCATCAGAGGGTGGCCGAACTCCTCACCCTATTTCTAAGGGAGAGTCCGGCCAACCTGCGAAGAAAACTCAGTTCTGAAGCGTGTATCCGCAATCTCGTTCTTTCGGTCACTACCTAGCTGGTTACCATAGGTGAGGGTGGGAACGTAGATCCACTGGTAAATTCTGGCTCAGCTCCTTCTTCACCATAACAGACCAGTACAGAGTTTGCATCGCTGATGACGCCGCACCGATCGGTCCATCGATCTCCCGCTCCATCCTTCCCTCACTTGCGGACAAGACCCCGAGATACTTGAACTCCTCCACTTGGGGCAGGACCTCTTCCCCGACCTGGAGTGGGCATTCCACCCAAAGGTGCCGATCCTCATCCTGGCCACTTCACATTCGCCTGCCACCGCTCCAGCGACACCTGGAGATCAGGGAGCGATGAAGCCAAAAGAACCACATCATCTGCAAAAAGCAGAGACTCCATCCTGCGACCACCAAACCGGATCCCTTAGACACCCTGGCTGTGCCTAGAAATTAGCCATAGTTATTAGCAATATGAGTCCCTCATTTCCATGACCCAGAAGCCCGAGGACTTTGCCACAAGGCAGAGACTTGGATTTATGGATTAGTAAATGAATAAAATGTCCAGGTCTGGATTTGACACACACGTTCTGTCCACTCGAGTGCCGTGGGCTCTGAAGGAGGATCTTCCGGACTCTGCAGACCCTGCAGAGAGCGCGCACGTGGTCAGATGTCCAGTCCTGCTGGCCCGGCTCCTCAGCCGGAGCTGTTATCGACTTCTTCAGAAGCCGCCTTCGCGTCCCGCCGGCCGCCCCCCACCGCAAAGCCCCGTCTCCCGGGCGGGGGCCGGTGAGGGGCGGATGAGGCCGCAAATCCACCGCGTCACAGCGACGCCGGCGTGCTCTGGTTCTGCCGTCCGTCCCCCACCCACCCCCCGCCATCCGAGAGTTGTTCTTTTCACGAAGCAGCCGGGTCCAGGGAGCGTTTGGCATCGAGCGATGGGAAGTTGGATGCCTGTGTGATGTCTGCCGCCGCCGCCGTCTTCCCCCCCGGTGGCTGCTGGCTCAGCAGCCCGTCTGCTCTCCGGATCCCCAACACGTGATTCGACGTTGGAAGCATGAGCGGGTGGGTCGGTCAATTCTACACGCACGGAAAGATAAACGGCTCCGAACGCATTGAATGGTTCACACAATCACACTCACACACACACACACACACACACACACACACACTCACACACACACACACACGCAACACACACACAGCTCAAAAGAAACACATTTTGCAAATCATACAGGAGTCCTTTTGTTCTCTTGTGTCCCCAATGGCAGTGTTCCAGGATGTGTGTGCGTGTGTTTAAACTTCTAATTGTTAAAACATTCATTCACTGTGTGTCCTACTCACAGGGTCTTAGAAGGGTTGAAGCCTGAAGAGATACAGCTAGGCAAGACCATTGCAATGAGGAAAACAGAACCAGGGGAGAACCTAAGCAGCAGAACATGGGGAGAACTTAAGCAGCAGAACATGGGGAGAACTTAAGCAGCAGAACATGAGACTCCAAACAGAGATAACCCAGCCAGACCAGGATCCATCCTGGTGATGGTGGTAACCACTTCATTGTCCGTCCATTCCCCCCCCCCACACACACACACATACATAAACACACACATAAACACACTCACACACACACACACACACACACACACACACACACACACACACACATCCACATTAACCATGTCACCATCTGATTTCAACTCTGGATATAATCCATGTCAGCAGTTTTCTCAGACGTCCTACTCCCTCAGCAGATGAGAGACACACACACACACACACACACTCACACACACACACACATCCCCCAAAATAACAATGACTGAGCCCCTGTTCTGAGCGGAGGGACGCAACGGAAATAAGCCCCCTTCCATCCACCGTGGATTTATTTCCTCTCACTCCTCAAAGGTTGGAATCCATATGCTATTTATGTTAATCGCCATGGCGATGAAGGACACATAGGAAATTCGGGGCGCCGGGCACGTTGGGGCCATCAGCATGGCGGTCAGGTCTGACGGCAGCCGCCGCTCATTCTGTCAGAAGCTACTTAGGGTGAATGAGATCTCCGTCCGTGGACTCGGGACTGAACGCAGGCAATCTTTCCTCTCCGTCAGATCAGCTTTATGAAGAAAAAGATGATTTTGGCAGTCGGGCGCTTTTTGGTAACCCGGGAGCAGCGGCATGGCGCCTGACGTGTCAAGAGTTCAGTCAGGAACTGGCGTCCAATTGTGCCTGATGTTTTGCGAACTGGATCTCTGCGCACACACACACAGGTGGGCCTCGTGGCACCCGACGCACAGCAGCACGCCATAGAGTGGGCGAAAAGCGGTTGCCAGGTTACTACTTGACCCCGGAGGTCGCCGGGAGACCCCCCGGTGAGGATCCCACTTCCTCGTCCTCTTCGGTGCGGTGAGAAAGCGACCGCCGAGCGCCTCCGCCAGCAGGGACATCGCTCACCTACACAAATAACCGCTCCGATGAATAATTCACATGTTTAAATTCTTCTTTTTTTTTCAAATGAGGGCACTGAATCTTTCAAACTCTACCCCTCCGTTCATTAAAATATTCAGAAAATTCATTTATATGCAAATATTCTACATCTCACAAGGTTAACTGCTGGACACCGGCTTGCTCCTGCTTTATTTCAAAGTCCACTATCACTGTTTGAGCACCCGCGGCTTCTTTTTTTTATTTTAATTTGATTTTATTTTTTATTTTTTTTCACTCCCCAGAGTCTGCTGTTTATGCCAAGATTGGCTGAGAGATAATTATGATGCCCTGGACTCACACTGTAATTCAGTTAATTCTGCAATATTGTGATAGCTCTGCAATAAATAACTAAAAATAACAAAGATATTTAGGCATATATTTTAACACCTCCAATAATAAATTGTTGCAATTGTGCACGCCTTGTATTCAGGAAAACAGGGCTTCATGTCCCAGAGTGAATAAACAAACAAACAAATAAATAAATGAGTTGATAAAAGTCATAGTAGATAACGAGATATCATGAATAAAATAGTCCGATAATAATAAAATAAATACATCAATGAAATGGATAAAAATCAATTGATAAATAGTTATAATTATTAATAACAAAATTTAATAATAAATGAATAAACCAATACAGGCCAAAACAGAATACATATATATGTTCAATCTCATTCTGTACTTCTATTCATTACAATGATGATTGCATTCTTTTCATCTGAGGATTTTCTCCCTACACGACCTATCTATCTATCTATCTATCTATCTATCTATCTATCTATCTATCTATCTATCTATCTATCTGTCTGTCTGTCTAACTATCTATCTATCTGTCTGACTGTCTGTCTAACTATCCGTATGATTGTTAGACAGACGGACGGACGGACGGACCGATAGATAGATAGATAGATAGATAGATAGATAGATAGATAGATAGATAGATAGATAGATAGATAGAAATAAAACCAGAAAATCAGGAATCGGCTGCAGTAGTGTGCGCAGTACCGCGTTCGTCCGGCAGAGGGCGCGCTGTGCGCGTCGCGGCCGGTGTGCGGAAGAGCGATGTAAATATTTCGTGACGTCTCGTCTTCCGGATGATTCACGTCCACGCTCCAAGCCGCCGCGCCTGCAACTCTGGACGGCGCCGCCGCGCCACGCATTTCCGACCGCGTCGTCAGAGCACGACGGAACGCCGCACCGCAGCTCCGCCGCCCGGGGCGCTGAATTGAGTGATCGATTATCGATTATCGCCTCCGCAGACATGCACAAGAGACGCAAGCCCGAGCCGATCCAGCTCAACCCGATCCCCGACGGCAACGCGATCAACGGAGCCGGGGACGCAGAGTGAGTGGCTGGGGGGGGGGACGTGCACGGT
The DNA here is from genome assembly GCF_037954325.1 of Fistularia commersonii. Classification (NCBI taxonomy): domain Eukaryota; kingdom Metazoa; phylum Chordata; class Actinopteri; order Syngnathiformes; family Fistulariidae; genus Fistularia; species Fistularia commersonii. Next base: position 18,244,384 of record NC_141300.1, read on the forward strand.
TGCGGTGCGTCGTGCGTGTGCGTGCGTGCGTGCGTGCGTGTAAACGCAACCGTGTCGACAGGTACCGCTGGTTCCCGCGAGGGTTATTATTCTTATTGTTGTTGTTATCAAAGATATATTATTTCCTCCAGAGGAAAGGGACAAGTTGAAGCGCGTCATCGTCATCGATCCGTTAAAAAAAAGAAATACTTAAAGTGCCCCCCCCCCCCCGACTTCATCAAATAAATGAACATACAAATAAATACATTATTTTAAAACATCCACAGGTGTGAGCCGGAAAGAAACACCCAGATACAACCAGGATCGACAGATCAATCCATCCACATAAATGTATGTATTTATAAATAATACACAATCATAATATATTTATATGAATAAATATAAGAAGCAATCAATAAATTTTTAATTACTGTGCAGAAGAACCCATATGCAAATAATAATAATAGTAATATTGATTATTTATTTTCCTTTCCCATTACTTCAGTGTTTTCTGCACGTGATCACTAATGAGACAAACCGGTGTGATCATCGTTTCCTGAACATTTTCTCTCTTTTTTTTAAAGTTCTACTTCATTTTTTTTCTAATTTCTGTGAAAATCTTGAATGTGATTTTGTTG
>NC_141300.1:18250000-18290000 GCF_037954325.1 Fistularia commersonii
ACCAAATCTGCCCATCACATCTTCATCCCCTCTATTGCCTTCACCAACATGTCCATTGAATTCTGCACCAATGACCACTCTCTCATTTCTGGGAATATTCTGCATCACTTCATCCAACTCATTCCAGAACTTCTCCTTCTCTTTAGATTCACATCCCACCTGTGGTTCATAGCCACTAACAACATTGAGCATCACACCTTCAATTTCCAGTTTCAGACTCATAAGTCTATCTGACATTCTTTTCACCTCTAGGACGTTCCTTACGAACTCCTCCTTCAAGATAACTCCTACTCCATTTCTCTTCTTGTCAGTATCATAATAGTACAACTTAAAGCTGCTCCTAAGCTTCTAGCCTTACTACCTTTCCACCTGGTCTCCTGGACACACAGTTTATCCACCTTCCTTCTCTGCATCATGTCGACCAACTCTACCTTTTCCTGTCATAGTCCCAATATTCAAAGTCCCTCCTCTCAGTCCCAGACTCTTTCCTTTCCTCCTCTCTCTCTGCTTCCGAACACGCACTCCTCCTCTTCTTCTTGTTATTGTTCTTCGACCCACAGTAGCCCAATTTCCATTAGTACCCTGTAGGTCATCAGTACCAATGGCGGTCGTTGTTAACCCGGTCCGCGACCGATCCGGTATGGTATAGTTTTGGTTGACTCGCATGTTTGGTTTTGGCAAAAGTTTTACGCCGGATGTCCTTCCTGACGCAACCCTCTGCATTTATTCGGGCTTGGGACCGACCGACCCCCCGAGGGAGGCTTGGAGAGACATAGGCCAGTGCCGCCCTGTGGCTGCATTTGTAATTCCACACCAAATACAACAGATAATTGGGTTTGCTATAATATCGATAAACGCATGTGTTATTTTGCAGAGTTGATCAAAACCTGAATACAGGAACATTTCGACGCGGCAGCATCACCTTCACACACACCTCCTACCTATTCTGGGGTGTGTGCTGAGATGGAAGGGGGTGCAGATGCCCTAGCGGTCCAGGATTGGGGGGGGCAACAGGTGCACAAGTGCAGCATCTTGCTCAGGATATGCATTGATTTCAGTGCCATCTTTTCCGTTGGGTTTAAATTCTGCAGCTCTCTCTGCAGCACAGTGAAATCCTGATGACTTGTGGAGGGGCTTGTACGTGAAGTCTGGAGTAAAAGTGTGTGTGTGTGCGTGTGTGTGTGTGTGTGTGTGTGTGTGTGCTCCCCCTTCCCTTCTTTCTCTTACTGAAGTGCGCTGAACGTCCTTGGACATTGTGTGGATGGAGCACAAACGGCTCACTTGCTTCCACTCCTGCGTGGGGGGGGTTTGCAGAGGACGGCGAGCGGCGGCTCCATCTCGTCCCTCCCACATATTTTGTCGAGTGTGTTCCGGCCCCCGCTCCCGGTATCTCAGGCTCGTTTGTCCGCAGAACGCCCACGCCACCCACGGCCGAGCTCCAAACCGCCTCACGCCGTCTCCATGGTTATGCTCGCGCTCGTGCCTGCTGTCAGGAGTACGGCCACTTAACCCGCCTCCCCCTGCGTCATGGCCCCGTGACAAAGTGCCAAGAGCAGTCATTAGTGGAGAACTGGCCGATTTCAACCGTTTCTTGTGAAGATCGACGGATTCTGAAGCTGAATCCGGCCGCTCGGATATGGATCTTTAATGGCTGTTTATCATGATACACTGCCGTGGGACCCCCCCCCCCCCCCCCCCCCCCCCCCCCCCCCCCCCCCAGGCTGGTCATTCATGCATCGCCTTTGAAATCTTCTTCTACTTTGGTCTTTTTGCTTCCGGGGTCACCACAGCAAATCTATTTTCTCTATCTCACCCTGTTCTCTGGATCCTCCTCTCTCACACCAACTACCTTCATATCCTCTCTCACCACATCCATCTATCTTCTCTCTGGTCTTCCTCTAGACCTCCAACTCCAGCATCCGTCTACCAATATCTTCTCTCTCCCTCCTCTGTCCATGACCCAACCATCTCTGACCTTCTCTCCAAAGCATCTACCATGTGTCGTCCCTCTGATGGACTCCTTCCTGATCTTCTCCATCATGGTCACTCCCAAAGAGAACCTCAGCATCTTCATCTCTGCCACTTCCAGCCCTGCCTTCTGTCTTTTAGTCATTGGCAGTGTTTGTAGATCATCTCACCAGCGTCTCCTCCAGCTTTCCTTTCCCTCTGGCTGATAGTCTTCTATCTCATAGCACCCCTGACACTTTTCACCACTCAGTCCAACCTGTTTGAACCTTTCTTTACCTCTTTTCCACACCCTGGTCTGTCGACCCTAAGTACTTGAAATCCTCTCCTTTCCTGAGCATACCTCCACCTCTCTAGATGTTCCTCAGCCTGTTCCCTGCTCTCACTACGGATCACTTGAGTCGTTCACAAACACAGCGTCCACAAACAACCACGACAACATGCAATCTTGGTTGGAATTTTTTCGCCTTGATCCGAATTAGACTTGGGGTGTCCGCTGGGTTCAGTGCTTTGAGATGCCCTTGGCCGGGAACGGTTACCATCGTCTGCATCGCCATGGCAACCAAGCAGAGAAGCCACGTGGCACTGCCGATTCACAGAGCCGTGAACCGGAGGCCTCGCTTGTCGGGTTCGCTGGACCCCAGCAAGTGGTGGATTCTGTAGATCTGGGATTGTTTGGGAAGCCTGTCACCCTGGAGGGGCAACACACACAGACACACACACACACGTCAGCCCATGTACTGCCATGATGGGTTCAAGTAGCAATACAAAAAAAGAAAAAAAACATTCTTCTTTGACTGCTCGGCTCCTTATCAGAACCAGCTTGGAGGCGCTGCAGAAGAAGCTGGAGGAGCTGGAGCTGGACGAGCAGCAGCGGACACGCCTGGAGGCCTTTCTCACGCAGAAGCAGAAAGTTGGGGAGCTTAAGGACGACGACTTCGAGAAGATATGTGAGCTGGGCGCCGGCAACGGGGGCGTCGTCTTCAAGGTCTCCCACCGGCCGTCGGGTCTGATCATGGCCAGAAAGGTACGCCGCCGCCGTCATCCTGCTGGCCGGTTGCACGGCACAGCACAGCACCGACAAAGCCAATTGTCGCTCTCAGGAAACTAATATCACGGCATGATAGATTTAGAACTACCCAATTTTTCGCACTATTCCGCCCGGGAATATAAGCAGCACCCACAAAATAAAATGAATATATATATTTTTCATACATTAGCCACACCGGGCTATAAGCCGCAGATATCCATGTTGTGAAATGAGATTCACACAGAAAGATTTTGCAAATGTTTATTTACATAATTGATTGTTTCCTAACGGTGCCTGGAACACAGCGGTAAAACGGATGATCAAACAAAACAGAAAAGTCATTGATGGCTTTACTCATCCTCGTCCTCTGCACCGAAACCGCCAAAGTCTTCTTCCTCATTGTTGGAGTTGAAGAGCATCAGACAATCTCCGTCACACACCTTTTCAGTCTCTCTGGTGGTGTCGCTCGCGGTGCCCTTTGCACCACGAGGCAAAGTTACATCAGAAGCTGTGCTGTTGGAAGTTTAATTTGGCCTTTCCAAATCCGTTGCTGATGGTGGATTCTTTCACGCTGCTCCACGCTGTTAGAATCCACTGGCAGTGATTCAGTGACGCCAAGCTTCAAGCACCAGCTCCGTTTCCTTCCTGGATACACAGATCGATTGCTGTGAACTTAAGCTGCATCGTATGCGTTTCTTCGTGTGCTTTACGTGAGAAGGGTGTGAAAACAGTTTGCATGTCGTGCTGCGTTTTGCGTCGAGTGCGCCACAAACTAGCGTCGTCTTCGTCTTTGCATTGACCTCGCGTGTCTGTTTTGTTTTTGCGCTCTCTGCTAAAGCTTCCCCCCAATGGCCATTAGCAAAGAAAATTCCATAGATTCACCGCATCATTTTATTAGCTGCAGCGTTCAAAGCGGGGGAAAAAAGTAGTGGGTTATATTCTGGAAAATGCAGTACCTATTAATCTCCCGTGTTGAGAACAGTTGCTTGTCTTGGATGCGGCCCTGTGATTGACAGGTCCAGATTAAGCCCCGCCCCCTCACCCCGTAGGAACAGGTGTAGCCCCTCCATCCTCGTAATCATGAATGGATATTGAAAAGTATGCATGTACCCAACAAGGATATCCTGCAGCCCGGCGGCCAGAAAAGGGTTAATGCGGTGACCTCCCGCCTCTTCCAGCTCATTCACCTGGAGATCAAGCCGGCCATCAGGAACCAGATCATCCGAGAGCTGCAGGTGCTGCACGAGTGCAACTCCCCCTACATCGTGGGCTTCTACGGCGCCTTCTACAGCGACGGCGAGATCAGCATCTGCATGGAGCACATGGTATGCGGGGGGAGGGTTGTAGCATCGGCCACGTGCTCTCACCCAGTGTGTATTTGTAGAAGTACTCAAATTGTCGTCACGCTCTGTGGAGTCCTGCCTTTTCGCTTTCCAAGACTCCCCTCAGTTCCACTCTCTTTCTCCCTCCTCTCCTCCTCCGCCGGCTGCAGGACGGTGGCTCTCTGGACCAGTCTCTTAAGAAAGCGGGCAAAATCCCAGAGCAGATCCTCGGAAAAGTCAGCATCGCTGTACGTATCGCCTGTTTTTCGGCTTTGTCGGCAGGTTTTCCAGATCAAGGCGCCTCGGCAAATAACCGATCGAGTTTTTAGTCGGGTCAGTTATTGTGTTTGATTTAAGATGATCTAAAGAAACCCAAAGTTCCCAACGCGGCCTTCTGCCTCGACGCGGTAAGTGTGTGGCTTGTATGAGGGCTAGCAAGGACAAATGAGCTCATGATAATAACAGTAGGGCCAGCAGCTACATGCTAATAGCTAGCATGATATAATAGCAGCTTCAATATTCTGGGATAAGATAAGCTAGACTTGTTCATCCCACGGCAGGGAAATTTGATCATCACGGCAGGTAGAAGGTGTGCAAATAGTAATAGTAGAAAAGAATATGCAAATAAAAGATATATATACAAATAAACAAAGACTATGTACAGTACGTGCAATAGATTACAAAATATTAAAAATATCAAACAAAATAAAGGAGTTCTTTGTGTAGAGAATGGTTGTAGAAATAACTGGGATTTGGGTCATAAAAATGAAATGCTAATAAGTGAGGTGTACTGGAGAATTGATGAGTATTATAATAATAATAAAAATAATAATAATGATAATTTATTGTTACGTTAATAACTTCAATAATAATAACATAGTAGATTTGTATTTTTGCACTATATTTTTTAGAAAAAAAAATGAGCATGACGCAGTGCTACATTCAGAGAAATGTATGTGCATTTGTGCTTTGTAAAAGAAGCAACAGTGGTGGACGCCTGGCGAAATGCTGCAGAGGACCAAGCTACGCCCCACTGGGCGAGCGACCAGGAGCCTGCAAAGCCAAAGAGATGTTTCAGACAGAATTGTCGTTATTTCATTGTTTTCTAGCCAGCGTTCAGTCTGCAATTTTACCGCACGTACCTGGTTTTGAGGAAATACGGATGAGCCTGTGGCCGCTGAGGGGTTTTGATGTGAAACCTTCTCTCTCCCAGGTCATCAAGGGGCTCTCCTACCTAAGGGAGAAACACAAGATCATGCACCGAGGTCAGCATCTCCAGCTGTGCACCAAAACCACACGCCTCTCAAATCGCGTTTGTATAAACGCCCTCGCCCTCATTCCTTTCCCCCTCCAGACGTCAAGCCTTCTAATATCTTGGTGAATTCCCGCGGCGAGATCAAGCTGTGCGACTTTGGAGTGAGCGGCCAACTCATCGACTCCATGGCCAACTCCTTCGTGGGCACGCGTTCGTACATGTCTGTGAGTGACCGAGGGGACCCCCCACCCCCACAATGGAAAGGGTATTTGCCATTGTGTCCGGTATAAGCTAGCAATAACGCTTTGGAAAGACACTGAACTCGCTGTTAGCACCTCGCTGCTGTGTTTGAGTGTGTGGGAAAAGCATTTTGAAAGGTGTGAAAGCGCTGTATCCGTTTCCATCCCATCATGTCACCGACCTGCGGCACACACACCTGTGCATCCTTTGCTTCCCTCACACACTTGGTCTAAGACAGGGGTGTCGAACGTACGGCTCACAGAGAATCCGATCCAGGCCGTAGATTAAGTCTACATTTTGAAATAATATGTTAAAATCATAAACTACCATTTTAAAATAAAAATGCAGCTCCTCTATTGTGTGCACTGTTTTGGTCAGTGTTAGCAACACGGCACAGCACCGTGTGACTCACAACATACAGCAGATGGCAGAAATGCGGCTTCCGGGTCTGTAAATAGCATTTTGGTTTGTTAGAAATGGACGTGCTTTTCCGTCAGCCCGACACCCTCGTCGGCCCGGCATTGCTTTTCAAATAGTGGGGCGCGCCCACCTCCACCTGTAATAGCACATCCACAGGAGGTAGCAGTGGCGCTCTTATTGTCAGAATTTGCATAGAGCATCAGCTCTGTCGAGGTTTTTTTTTTTTTTGCACAGAGCAAGAGATATGAAGTGCAGTGAACAAACGCTGAAGAGACACCATGGAAAAATATTTAACAGGGATGATAAGAGAGGCGATGAGAAACTGAGATAATGTGACAAAACGAAACATTTTTCAGTTTCAAATAGTTCATCTGTCCAAAATCTCCCGCACCCAGTGGGGTGTCGGGGCAGCAGCCAGAGCAGAGAGGTCCAGGCCCCCCTCTCCCCCCAAACATGGTCCAACTCCTCTGGGGGACCCCGAGGCGTTCCCAGGCCACCCTGGAGACCTCGTCACTCCAGCGTCTCCTGGGTCTTACCCGTGTCTCCTCATGCCTGGAGCACCTCCCCGTCCAGCAGGCGTCCTGACCGGATGCCGAGCCTCCTCTTCTGGCTCCTCTCCATGCGGAGAGGGTTAGGCGGCTCGACTCCGAGCTCCTCCCGGACGGCCCGACTCCTCAGCCTGTCTCTGAGGGAGAGTCCAGCCACCCCGCGGAGGAAACTCATTTCGGCCGCTTGTATCCGCGATCTGGTTCTTTGGGTCGCTACCCACAGCCGTGACCATAGCTGAGGGTGGGAACGTAGATCCACCGGTAAATTGAGAGCTTCGCCTTCTGGCTCAGCTGCTTCTTCACCCTGACAGTCCGGTACAGCGATCCGCCCGTCCATCTCCCGCTCCACCCTCCCCTCACTCGTGACCAAGACCCGGGGGTCTTGAACTCTTCCATCCAGCTGGCTCTTGCGACATGGAATCAAATAGTTCAGTCGCTCGAAAAATGTTTAGAATTCAAATAAGGATTTTTCTTTTTAATTTCAGGCAAATTAATGCACTTAAAATCTATACTGTTAATAAAGTTATTCTTTGTTGCAAGTTGATATACGGCAAATTCTGGCATATAAGATAAGATCAACTTTATTGATCCCCATAGGAGAAACTCTTTTGTAACAGCAGTGTAACAGTTATAGTACCAATGAATATGAATATAAATATAAATAGTGAGACAAATAAAACATAGCAAAAGACATCCACAAATCAATAGACAGCAGAGTGAATAACATCAAGGAAAACAATTAACAACAGAAAAAAAAAACATATATGGTATATTTCTTTTTTTGATTTCGTTCCACAAATAAACTCATAAAAATTTTTTAGCGTGCTGTAGGTGTTTTGCGGCTGGAGAACGGATCAATGAGGTCTACATCGATACCAACGGGAAAAACTGATTTTGTTTGCAAACATTTCGGTTTGCTAACCCTAACCCAAAGAACAAACGAACAAATCAAAGCTGAGGTTCTCTTGTACCGAGAACATACTGCTAGTATATCTATTATTTCTGCACCTGCTGCTTTTTTGCACTTCTGGTTTTATGCTAAACTATATTTTATTTGCTCTGTATTTGCACATGTGACAATCTGAACAGAATAATAATGACGATAAAGTTTAATCCAATCTAATCTAAGGTGGTCGAAACCTTCTTGTCTTGGCAACTGGACTTGAGTTTCTTCACTTGAGGTCGTTTCATCCCCCCTTCCCAGATGAGGAGATTCCGAATATATTCAGAAATATGTACGAGTTATATTCGTAAACTCCTCATAGGTCATTAGAACTGATGAAGCCTCTGGGATGAGGAGTGAAACGTCTTCGAGTGAAGAACTGAAGTCCAGTTGCCACGATGAGAAGATTTCCACAAGAATGCCCCATGGCCTGGGTGACTAAGGACCTCCAAAATCTGATCTAAGACCATAATTCTGTGTCGTGCAGCCGGAGCGTTTGCAGGGCACCCACTACTCCGTCCAGTCGGACATCTGGAGCATGGGCCTGTCGCTGGTTGAAATGGCCATCGGACGCTTCCCCATCCCGCCACCCGACGGCAAGGAGCTGGAACAGATTTTCGGCCTCCCGGTGGAAGGGGACGCAGCCTCCGGGGAGTCCTCGCCAAAGCCCCGCCCCCCCGGGCGGCCGTGCAGCTGTGAGTCCGGGACGGCTAACCCGGGGAATCTGCGAGATGTTTAAAATAATCGCTTTAATTTATCGCCCGTCTCCTTGCCTTATAGCGTACGGCTCGGACAGCAGGCCCCCCATGGCCATTTTCGAGCTCCTCGATTACATCGTCAACGAGGTGGGTGCGCACGCTGTTCGAGCACGACGTCGATTTGAATGCTTTGAGATTTTACACGACAGAAACGAAATGTTTTCGGTGAGCAGTGTTGCCAGAAGGGGCGGGCTGCCAGAGTAGGGGAAAATCCCAAATACAGGACTGTCTCAGAAAATTAGAATAGTGTGATGAAGTTCTTTATCTTCTGTAATGCAATTAGAAAAACAAATATGTCATACATTCTGGATTCATTACAAATCAACTGAAATATTGCAAGCCTTTTATTATTTTAATACTGCTGATTATGGCTTACATCTTATGAAAACTCAAAAATCCTATCTCAAAATATCAGAATATCATCAAAAAGATTTTTTTTTTTAATTGCATTACAGAAGATAAAGAACTTTATCACAATATTCTAAGTTTCTGATACAGTCCTGTAATGTCACATGGAGGCGCTGGGGCCGTCGCCTCAGCCACCGGTCCAAGGAGACCGCTCCAAAACTCCTTGCAAGTTCTGTCACATCGGAATCCCAGCGCAAAATGACGATTGGCAGGGTTGCAGCCTCATTCTTTTTCCATTTTAAAGTGCACAAAAACTTGGGAGCAAGGCTGCAAACTTGAGAACCCACAAAAGTAAGGAACATGACTAAAACATTTGAGTGAAATTATCAATTAAATAATGAAGATGCTTTTAATGCAATCAATATAACGATGTAGCCGATGTTTGCGCACTTTGTCAATTATTACCTGCATTTATTTTCATTATTTTTTTAATTTTTATTTATTTGTCATTTCTTTATTAATTTCCTTCATTTGTTTTTTTTTTTGTTTTTTTTTTTTCAAAAAAGAAAAGCTCAATGGGTGTTTTTTCCATGTCTCGTACATCCTTTCCTGTGGTCGCTCTGCAGATTTATTACTTCTTTATTGCTGACGCAGTTCACAAGCCTTGCACACTCTGTTTACCCGGTTTACGGCCAGGTTAAGATTTGAAGAAGAGAAAAAGACAGACAAAATGGTGGATTTTGTCGATTTTGTCCTCGAAAACTCTTCTTCCTGATCTGGCAGCAATGCATCTGAGGCACACATGCGCACATTTATTAGAATACGAATACTTCTACACTCAAGCATGTATTTTGTAGTGCCAGAATATAATATGTCATTTAATAACCTTATCTATGTAATGGATGGGTGTGTATACAGACAGGATATCTATGACCTGACGATGAAGGTGTTAATTGCGGTTCTAAAAAAAGTCTGTAGAATGATTCTGCTGGAAAGAAAAGGTCTGGAGGCTCACTAGTGCCCCCTAGAGGGCGGAGGGGGAGATGTTTGAGACACTTGTTGAACCCTGAGGGCTTCATCTCTGTTGGCAGATACACTGCTGTTCTGTATCTGCTCCAGCACAGCCGTGCCGACAGCAGATTTTATTTGTGGCATTTGTGTGTGTGTGTGTGTGTGTGTATGCGTATGCGTGCGCCATGGTTGATGTCCGGCATGTGTGTGTGTGGAGACGATGGAGGAGCGGAGTCAGCTAGTGGTTCCACCTCGGTTGTAGACCCAGGTGCACGTGGGTCCACTGGAACCCGGTTCAAGCAGTCATCATCCAGCTGAGGGTTTTTGTGCTGAGTGCAGCTCTGAGGTCACCTCCGCCCAAAAAGAGCCCTGATGCAGATGTCGGGGTGCTTCAGAGGGCCGGTTTAATGGCGTCGTCTGCTCGCCCGAGGGCCCTGTGTTGGTCCACAGTGGGCGCAAGTGCAGATGTAATGTTTTGGAGGCCATGCTCTCACAGAAATTCATTACGCTTCTGTTGTTATTAGGACCACTGATGGATGTTGAGTCCGTGACCTGCAGGGGACGCATTTCGGAGGCTGAAGTGGCGACTTTGCAAAGCAAAACGAACAAAATGGTGATTAAAAAGTACAAAAAACATTTTAACTGAAGAGGAAAAATATCTCAGGGCTGAATCAGATTCACTGTTTGTCAACATGTGCTGTTTCATTACATCCAGAGTGGAGGGACTCTTCAAAATATCCTAAGAAAATGTAACCAGACAAGCGACAAAAACCTCCAACGTGTCTTTTATTCCAGACCAGCTGCCTATCATTTATTGTCCTCTGAAACACAAAATCGGGTTCCCGCCAGTCAAGCAGCGTTAAAAGCTAATTAGAGCAGGCATTCATTCTGTCCTTGACTGATAGTCCGATTATGCTTTTAGCCTCCGCCGAAGCTTCCGGGGATTTTCAGCACAGAGTTCCAGGACTTCGTGCATAAATGGTGAGTGGATGTAGAGAAGATAAAATAAATTCCAACCTTTATTGATACCCATAGGGTATATTTCTTTGTCACAGCAGGATAACAGCTTTGTCAACTATTAGAAAGAAGCAACTGAATATGAATGTAAATTGAGGAATTTGTGTGTTGCTTCACTGTCAACAATGTGGTCCCACTTTGTTTGTCTGTTCTTGCAGTTTGATAAAGAATCCTGCAGAAAGGGCCGACTTGAAACAGTTGATGGTACGTACATGCTAGATTGCTATCACACTACTGTTTTAGCCTTTGGCTCACAATATTCTTCCTCAATGCTCTCTCAGGTGCATTCGTTCATTAAACAATCTGAGGCGGAGCAGGTGGACTTCGCTGGCTGGCTCTGCAGCACCATCGGACTGAACCAGCCCTTGACGCCAACCCACGGCGCCTCTGTGTGAAACCCACCGATAAACATCACGTCCTCCAGCGGCCGACCAAATTTGTATTATGTGAATTTCATCCATTTCTACCTTGTGTTAACCAGATAAAGAGTTGTGCAATCAGTGGTATGTTTAGTACGCAAACATGCCAAGTTTGGTTACCTATCGGACCTGCCCGGGCTAAACTGCAGTCCCGCCTGAGAAGCCATCTTTTCTAAACGATTTACATGAAAGGCGCCAGCACCCGTTTGCCTGATGTCCCTTCGCCCCCTGTCCTCCCAAGTGCTGATTGAAATTGTCATGGTTGTGATGCTTGTGTGTTGTGAATTAAACTTTGAATGACACTCTGAGTCATGTATATGTAATCAGGGTTTATTCTTTAAATCACTGAACTGCAGTCTGTTTGTGGATTTATTCCTTGGACTTAGTCTTGGCAGGGGCTCCCTTCTTTCCCCGCTTCTTCTTAGACTTCAGCATCTTAGCCTTGATCTGTGGAGAGAGATGGTCTCAGACTGGAGGTACAATCCGCTTGCAGGAAGCCTGAACATTTGTTTTCTCACCGTTGGGTCATGCTTGAGGATAGCATGACGTCTTGCTGTCTTAGCATAGGGGTTCAGTTTGAGCATTATCCTCAAGTTCTTCAGAGGATTCTTCTTCAGGACTCTGCGGTTGATCTTCTTACTGAAATGACATCGGAAAGGCTTCATTCATCTGCACGCTGGCTTAAAGGATTCTCTTCTGTGCGACTTGCTGGGATGTTCAGCGCTTCCGTTAAAATCAGGCTATCAGAAACACGGACCTGAAGTGGAATATCATCATAATCTGTCGCTCGGATGTAAAGTAAGAAAAGGCCCGCGTTTGAAACTTACTCAGGTGCACGCAGTGCTTTCTGGATCTCCTCACTCTTGAGGATCCTGCTCAGATCTGTGTTGGTCATCTTGTGCATTGGCAGGCTAAAAGACAAGACGGAGGCAATAGTCAGCTTCTCCAGAGTACAGTGACACAGCAAACAGAGCGACATTTGGTAAACTCAGGACTTCCATCGGTATCATTTGATTTCAAAAACACGGACCGAAGTGGAATCTCATCATCGCAGAGTGACCAACAGTTTGACTAAAGAGGTGGAGGACTGACTTGTAATTGGCCTTCTGGGTAGCTGGTTTGCGCCAGGTGCCATAGATCTCATCCAGCTTGCGGAAAGCGCTCTCGGTCCAGATGCAGAAGCGTCCGACATGGCCACCAGGGGCAAGCCTCAGGAGGTTTAGTTTGTTGACGTTCTGCAAGTTGATGCCTGAAAAACGATTTGTGAATTACATACTGAGGATATGTTATTTAAAACAAAGCTTTCACAATACTTCATGAAGTTCGAGTCACCTGGAATATTTCTGAAGGCTTTTGTGACTCCTGCATCTTGATTGTAGATGATGCACGGCCCTTTACGTTGAATGCGTCTGCGGTTCCTCATCTTACCCTTGCCAGCACGCATTCGCTGGGACGCATAGACCTGAAAATGCATTACAATGTTCAGCCATTGTCAAAGAAGAGTCCTGTATGTCATAGAACAGCATTGGACACTTTTTTCCAGCCTTATTTCACCTTAGAAGCACAGTATATTTCCTCCAACAGGGATAGCTGGATATTGGAAGAAGTACCACGTAGCGAATTGGAAATTACCTTCTTGATGTCATTCCAGGCTTTGAGCTTCTTCAGGAGGAGCACTGCTTCCTTGGTCTTCTTGTAACCCTCAACCTTGTCCTCGACCACCAGCGGGACCTCTGGAATTTCCTCGACACGGTGCCCTAAAGGAACATAGCGGGTACTTGTAAGATAACACAATCAAAGTTATTGTGAGTGTCAAGGATCTGGAGGTGTGACTAGAACCTGCTCAGAATCAAAGTTACTCCACTGCCCCGGGACAGCTTAGAGACAGCAGGCAACTGTCACTGTCCGCAGAGTCAGACGCAAATTACACCATCATAGCAAGCCAAATGTTCATGTTTTCTTTTAAGATTATCTTCCTTGTGTACACCGTTTTTTTTATGACTTCTAAACTGTAAAAACACTCAAGGAACTCACCCTTGGACAAGACAAGTGCAGGGATAGCAGAGGCAGCCAGGGCAGAGCAGATGGCGTAACGCTTCTGGGTCGTGTTGATTCTGCGGTGCCAGCGACGCCAGGTCTTGGTGGGGGCAAACATGCGGCCTCCACGACACATCTTGAGCAGAGTCAAGGAAGTTTGCAAGAGGCTCCGGGCATTATCAGAGTGCACTTTTTCTTGCTCAGACGCTGCATTCGTCAGCCAGCCGTTCCAGCTTAAAACAGTAGGCATTCTGTCACTGTCACGGGGTCGGACGCAAATTACACCATCATTGCGAAGTTGTTACTGCCTTCTGGGGTATAGACACGGTTTGGAGGAAAGGATACATTTCCAAAAGCACCCTGACCGGAGCGGTGAGTACCACCTCCTCTCACACGAGGAATACGCGCCACAGCTCGTCCTGTACCCCAGGACTCCGCACTGGTCTGGTGCCCTGCGTTTTCACATGAGAAATTAGGCCACCGCCATTGTTTCGGGGCACATCCTCTCTCCTCGTCCTCTTAAAGAAACTCACCTGCCAGTTCACTGACAGCATAGGGCTGGCGGTTGTTCTTGCGCATGTTGGTGTGCACAAAGTTGACGACATCGGGTCGGATTGGAGCCTTGAACACGGCAGGCATGACGACATTCTTGCCTGATGATTCGCCTTTCTCGGAGTAAACCGAGATTAAGGGTCGGGCACAGGCCTAGGGAAACCAGTTGGAAAACTGAGTGGTTGCAAAAGGTGATGAGCACAAGCCTCTCATCGGCGTGATGGTAGGGAAGCATAAAATAGCCTTGAGATACAGTGCATTTATCTCATTTGGCAGACGCTTTTATCCAAAGCGTCTTACAAAAAGATAATTCTCTTCATTACATAAAACGCCCTTAAAAGCAGAAACAAGTAGCGGCATCCCGTGGTTACAGGTCTAATAAAGTTATTCATGCCTCAAGACAACGGGTGCACCGCGAGGTGAGGCCTCGCTAGCATAACCGTGGTAACAGCTGAGCAAGCGGTTGTTTGACTTTAACGCTGGCATCACCCCCAGAACCAAACGTCAACGTTACTGAGCCCTAAATGGATAGTTACGGGTGAGCGAAATTACTTAAAGGGCGAATGAGTAGTATCTGTGTTACGATCATTGAGCTGCTGGAGTCACACGTGTAACTGCCACAGCTAGCGCCGCTTTTCAAAATGGCTCCTCGTGTAAGTTGAGCCGACCGGCACGGTTGCTACTACAAGAAAGTCACATTTACACATTCTATACACGACTGTTACTTGACAAAAGATCCGTAAACATAAGAGCGAGCATCTGACATCGCGTTTTATGCGCAGCCGCGGAGATATTCCTCACCATTTTCTCAAGTTTTCGGCTCGCCGGGCACCACGCTCCTCACGTTCAGGCGGCCACAGTAAAAAGGAAGTCGGTGCAGCGGTCGCGATGTTTTATTCCTCCGCCCCGAGAATACGACTTCCGCTCGACGCATTTCATTTTCAGAATTCCCTCAGATTTAGCCAGGCCAACAACTTATCGTTCATTTTATGAGCTTACAGCACATGTTTGATGCTACATCTGAATGCGGTTCCCAAGCCGAGCATGATCATTTCAAATTTCGTTATTTCAACGCGGACTACTTCTTCACTCCTGGTTGGCGAACGTATACTTGGAGGCCGAACTACTTTGTATCTTAAACATAGTTATAGCTGATGTTCAAATATCAGTTTTTGAGCACACATTATTGTGTCATATTAACACACCCAAGGAATAGTAAAACTGCTAAAATGTTACCTTTGAAAAGGAATGTGTGATCTTGTCCACACGGTGGCGCTGTTGCACAAATTCGTCACAAAAAAACAGCAGGATTCGACGAAGAAGAACGAGACTAGTGACGTCACAGCTCCAGGAGCGCGGGATTGTCAAATTCACAACACCGGCTCTTCTTGGTTTTCGCTTCGGCTTGACAGCGATAAAACTTATTGTTCGCTCAAAGAAATAACTTTTTTGATAAGTTAGTAAACATCACGATGAGTATTAAGGTGCTATCCAAAGCCAAGGATTTCTGTCATGCACTCCGGTGAGTTTGATGTTACAAAGTTAAAATACATGGATATATCCCTCATTAAGTTTTGCTAGTACTTAGCCTGTTTTAAGTTAGCATCCTGCTGTTGTCGTTTTGCCAGGGACCTCCAAGAAGAGAAAAGCAAGGATTCGTGCACGTATGAGGTAACCTCGCTTTATGAGAAACAAACTTTGACAGTTAAATCAACTACTTCTAGAACTCTGTGGACGCTGTTGTCTCGGGTTTCAGGAGCACATCAGTATAGTGAAGACGAACTGCGATGAAATACCGATTCTAAATATGTGCTGCGGAGGCCAGACCGTCTTCATCTGTGAAAAACCTGTGAGTATAGTGAACTTTTAGAATGCCTTCAGTTTTCCTTCCGGACAAGTGCATTATACCTTTGAACTACATGCACTGAGGCCCCCAAGTTGAATATATTTAACATGCAGATTTTGTTATCAAGCTATCAAGTATGCGTTCGACGTGTAGGTGTTAAATAGGATGCTAATATTCATTAGGAAATGATGTCCTGAAAATTAAGTGATCTCAAACACTACCAGTGTGCATGTACACCACGACTGACTCATGAGCAACTTTTGCCAACTCCCAATCAGTATCTTTTCTGCCCCTTAAACGTCCAAGGTTTTAAAGAGAAGTGATTCCGATGAGCAAATCCCAAGTATTTCCAAATCCTATGATGAGGACAACCATGATGATGATGATGATGATGATGATGATGCAGAATACCCCTGTTTGGTCAAGACAGAAGCAGGACCAGAGCCACTCACAACCCGGACAGCAATGTTAGTATTGCAGCAGAATTAGACATCTCATCTCAATGAAACCACAGCTCAAAGGACTATAATGATAAGAAATTATTTTAATAATTGAGCAAACCCCCGAACATTTGAACCTCTCATACAGTACAGTTCAGTTAACCCTTTTTTTCACGTTTCACTTTTTTACCTCTGTACCTTTTCTTTCTATATATTCATATATTTATTCTTCTATATTTAAATTTTTTCTGACTTATATCTCTACTGTTGTGTCCTGTATCCTGCTTTTTAAGGTTGTTTTTGTCTACTTTTGATTTCACTGAACCTGAGAGCTGCTATCTCTAAATATCCCTGTCCTCTGTAACAACAGTTAACGTTTAGAATCCTTGAGTAAGCGATGTGACATGCACACTGTTTCTCAGGATCCTTTTTTTTTTTCTCTCTCCATTTATTAGGCAGTTGTTGTCGTGGTACACATTAACTGTAAATGCAAGTGTCTCTGCCGTGGACAGACCTGCCCTGCACCCCCTGTGGGTCCGCTGTGACATGTCTGATCCAGCAAAAACAGCCTGGTTTGGTGCTGAAACCGTCTGTATCAGCAATCAAGTGTCAGGAGTCAAGTTGTACTCTGTTACTTGCAAAGGTACTCTTGCAATGTTTTTCAGACGTAAAACATCAGCACTGGCATGCGCGTGCGTTTGTGTCTTTTTTTTTTTTCTAATACTTTTGTTCTCCTCTAAATGTTAGGCCCAACTGTGGATAAAAACACTCTGATGACTTTGGACAACGTCAAACAAGAGCACAGGAACAGGCATCACTCCATGCCAGTGAGTGACTTTCCTCCTTACTTTGACTCGCCTGTCTAAAGAATATCTGGCCTCCACTCTGACCGGACGTTTGCTGACGTCGTAGATGACGATGAAAGGCAGCGCCCGGTTCAGCTTGTTCGGCTCCACCGTTGTCGAAAATACCATGATCGAGTCGGAGAGCATTGTGACGGTGGACCTGAGGTGGAGTCACGTGGAGAGCATCCTGGAGACCCCGCCCCTCTCCGCCTCCGCCACGCTGGTGAGCAACAGGCGGAGAAGATAAACTAATTATTACTTCACCTTGGGTCGGCGCAGTGGTAGCCCATCCGCCTCACAGCAAGAAGGCACTTAGTTGGATTCTGACAAGAACCTTTCTCTCTGGAGTCACCGTGTATTCCTGGTGTCTGCATGGGCTTCCCCCAGGTTTTCCTGTTTCCTTTCCCAGTTCAAAAACATGCAGGCGGTTCATTAAATTACCCAGACATGTGAATGACAGAGTGAATGGTTGTGTGTCTCTGTATTTTGTCATTTCCTAAACAAGGATTAGTCATTTCCGTTTTCAGATCTCTGTATTTGTTATGTACCAATCAATGCTTTAAATGTTTAAATAAAACAGTTTAAATGTGGACAAAAACCTACATATCTGCTGATAGGTAAGAGTTCATCTCTGACTTTTGTTTAAAGGTTTTTGAATTACAAAACTACTTTGAAAGCAAGTTCTGCTACTGTATTCCTCCCTCACAAAGGCTTTAATTCTAAATCTTTTTTTTAAATCCTTGCTCTGCTCTTGCTTTTGTACCTGCAGAATATCAAGGTTGCCAGCGGGGACATGAGGAGCCCGATGTTCGGGATGTACAGAGAGCTGGAGTTCCTTCAGGTTTGCATCCCCACAGGCTCGGACTGGAGTGCTGGCATGCAACTTATCAATTTCTCTTCTTTCAGACACTCGCTGACGGCTTAAGGACTGGTGAGACTGAGTGGTTGGCCCCTTTGGAAAGCACGCCGGCGGTAAATCTGATCAAGGCCTACCTGGAAGGTATCAGTTTAGTTCAACTCATGCATGTTTGCATTGAACAGTTGAGGTTTTTAGAATGCGGAGCTAATATTAGAGGATGGATCAACAGATTATTATTATTACTTTCTTTGCTATTTTTCTCTCAGAGCTTCAGAACACTTCCAGCACTCTGCAGGATCAGGCGTCCAAGACAGAGGTGAGACACTTTCATGAATTAACCACCACATTCCTCTCAGAACATCAGGGTTTGACCCTTCGCTCTGTCTGCCTCTCCTCTCCCTCTGAAAAGGAAGTGAAGCAGAAGTCCGAGTCGGACGCCCCCATTTTCAACTCTCTCCTGGAGCGCGGCGATCTGGATTTTGTGGAGCAGCTGTGGGTTCGGATGAGGAAGAGTGAGTCGGGCTTTCCCCACAACACAGATGACAATCCATATGATTCCACGTCGTTGGGCAGGAATTTTGAGTGGTTTTTTTTTTTTTTTTTTACAATTTTTCACTGCAGGCGTGACTTCATATCAGGATGTCGGAGACTGTTTGAAGTTAGTGATCACAGCCCTGAAATACGGTCACATCAAACCCTGGGTGAGGAGTGACGCTATCTCTGACAGAAAAAAAGATTGGTTTCATTTTTTTTTTTTAGATTCTATAATGTATTTACTATCTTTTCACGTCCATCAGATTCACAGGGACAGCAGCAGCTCCCTCAGCAAACTCATTCTACAGTCCTACCACCAGCAGATGGGCCACGTGTCCCTGACGGGGGTCACCCCCATCCACATGCTGCTGGAGATGGGTTTGGACAAGATGAGGAAGGACTACATTAACTACCTGATTGGTAACCTCTCAGCTCTAGTGATAAATTTACACTTCACACTGGAGTGTGTTTATAACTGGAATATTGGAAGCGATGTGATTGAGCAAGCGCATTCATTTGTAGAAATTTGTATTTTTTAATTTATTTTTTCGTAATTTTCTTTAATAATTTATTTTTATAATTATTTATTATAGTATTTTTCAGACTACAAGTTGCACTTTTTTATGGTATGGCTTGTTCTGTGACTTATAAATTAAAATATAGACGGTAATTTCACATTCATTATTTTCACCCTGACAGCCTTGAGAACATGTGCCATTGTGTGCCATTATCTGCCACTCCTATTACTCCTGTACCACTGAAAATTTAAACATCAACTTATAAAGGCAACTGAAAATGACTGAACACAAATGTCCACCAAAAGAAAATCATATTCTGCAGATTACAAGCTGCAAGAAGTGATATTTGCAGCCAAAAGCGTTAATTAGTAATTCTTATAATTGAGCAACGGAAAGAATGTTTGGAGTCAGCGAGAGACTTCACTGATTTTATAAAATAACCCCCCCCCCCCCCCCCCAAAAGTGCAATTTCTATGTTTTTTTTTCTTTTTAATAATGCATAATTTTTTTGGCTGGTGTGACTTATACCGCGGAGCAACTTATAGTCCAGAAAATACGGTAATTATTTCCACTCTAGCTGGGTTCACACTAGCGGTGTAATTTGCAATTATAAAATTCATATGTCGATTATAAAATGAATGCATCGATTCATCCCCCAGGCGAAGAACTGACCACTCTCAACCACCTGGTGAGCTCAGAGCCTGTTTCAGAGTCGAAAATAAAATTCAAGGGGATTTTTTTTTTTTTCCTTTTTGCGATGACACACTTTCCCTCCGCAGTGCTACTTCCTGAGCACCGAGGTGGACCTGCAGGAGCAGGTGGTCCGGCTGAGAAAACTGCACCATCTGCTGGAGATCATCATGACCTGCAGCGTGTTCCTCGGCTTGCCGTACGACCGACTGTTCCTTCTCACGCAGTACGTGAAGTCGCCGCACACGTGTGTCTGTCCTGGATAGATGGCGTCACATTCTCCCCGCTCCCACAGGTCGTGTCTGCAGCACTACAAAACCCAGCTCTATGACGAACAGCACGAGTTCAAGCTCCAGATCAAACCTGCCCTCATCAGCCATTTCTACCAGAAGTAGGAGACTTTTCTTTCTACCTTTGCCATAGACGGAGAAAAAAACCCTTCAAAACCCCTTTTAATAAAGAGAGAAATAAAAAAATCTACCTGTTGAGCCAGCTTTGGATTTAAAATAGATAAATGTGTGTTCCACAGAGAACACCCGCTCACGTGGGGGTTGGAGGTGTCCAGTGGACACGGCCCTCGCGAGGTCAGGACGTGTTTACATCTCAGTGACAAACCCCTGGTGGACCATGTCAGCTTTGAAACTGGTACGTGCTGCATCACACACACACACACACGTACAAACATCTTCTGCCACTGTGATCCCCACCTCCTGCTGTGTGACCTCCAGATTCCCCTAATGAAACTGCCAATGGGGAGAGCGAGGAGCTCCCTTTCTTCTCCACCATGGTGTGCTGCAGCCTAGTCAGCCTCACCTGAACACAGCGTCGCTACTTCCTCTCTCAAGCAGAACCTTCACCACCGTCCAGGAGAACAGGCGGGTGCACAGAAACCTTAAAGACACACGAGCATTCAGCCTCCGATACCCTTTTCGCTGTGGGTCCCCCCCCCCCGCGATCGCTCGCCCAAGCTCTTCTGTTTGGGATGAAAAAAAACATTTCTGTAAAATGGCTTCGAACCAACTGGAGAAAGGAGACCACATACAGCGGTGATGTTTCACAGCAGTATTTAATGAGAAGCCATGGGAGATGTTTCAACGCATCAGCCATTACAGCAAACCTCACAATTAATCCAAAACTCTTTGAATCCTGTCCAGATACTTTATATCTACACATTTTCCTTTTAAAGTTTTGTTTAATTTGCACAATTGTGTGTGTGTGTGTGTGTGTGTGTGTGTGTGTGTGTGTGAAGATAAACAAGCCCCGGAGAGAGCTCCTTTTTCTAGTTCCGCCTCCGCAGCAGGAACATGAGGAAGATGGCACTGAGCAAAATAGAAAGCGTGCACACAGTGGGAACAACGATCTCGGTGACCATCTCCATGTGGCTGGTCAAAGGGTCTGCAAGCGCACACACACAATTCATAAACTTACTAACAGTATATTATAATTCAGACTCTGCTCAAAAAGCGTGGCTTGATGCTCAAGCAAAGCACTCAAAGGGTTAATGTATGGATATTTTTCTATTTTTTTTTCTTTATTATTTTTTTAATTCAACAGTAGACGATCTTATTAACAGCGAGCATGAGGGATTCCTTACCATGGATAAGTCTTAGAATATTGGCAGCAGTACTCCGCTGTTCCTCTGATAGGAAAGAGAGAAATGACTCAGTTGATTGGCGGCATTTTAACCCTTTGAGAACTGCATACATCCATGTGGGGGTATTTCAGATAGCAGCGCTTGCTGCGCAAAACAAAACCAACTTAGAATTTATGATTAACACCCACCAAAATAAAATAAAAAAGTTATACACAATAGTGGTGTTTCTCTCCATTAATAGATCAAATGTGCAATCCTGCCTTGTGAAATACCCCCGCGGCCAAGAGCCCAGGACTGAGACAAGACGTCCCGCTGAGGGCCGTTACTGCCTGCAAGTAAGACTCAAGCCAAAAGTTAAGGTGATGGTAGCTCGCACGGTTAGTCTGAAACCACACAACCGCAAAAAAAAAAAAAAAAGAAAAAGAAAAGGAGGAAGTGGGTAACTGAAGGCGTGTACCCTGACGCTCTAAACTTCATCATGCACTGGCCAAACCTTTGGCATTTCTGCATGTTCCTTGGATTTTCTTCTAGCTGGAGGGGCAAACAAAGAAGATATCTCAGATATTCAGTTGCAATTTAATTTTGTTTTTTGTTTGTTTTTCAGCGCTGGTGTGTGTTCTGAGGCTGCATCAACACATTCAGTCAGATTTTTTTTCCTGTCAGGAGCTTTTAGGATGTTTAGGTTAGAATCTTTATTTGTTTACCCCAGCTAGTTGTTCACGCCTGATCACTAACAGGCTGGTAGATTGGAAGGGGAGGGGGGGGGGGCGCTCACCTGCGGCGAGGAGCTGGTTGCTGGAAGAGCAGGTTTCAATGGCCTTCCTTCTCCAGTTTTCTACCTGGGGTGTTAAAAATAGCCGTGTCAAAAGGACTCGGACATGTCCAAAGAAGTACAACTTCTTAATCCTGAAATGTTTTAGCATAGATTCCCTGGCCTTAGGTTGGGGCGCTAACAGAAAAGCTGTGCCTTAGCAGGTTGCGTTAGTGATTTAAAAATCCATGATCAGAGCCCCCACCTCTCTCTGACTGGGGAACCCATTGGAGCTGATGATGCGTTTGTAGAACTGCACCGAGGCCTTTGGGTAGCGGGGCTTGTTCTTGTTCCGGAAGTCCACGTAGTAGAGGCCGAACCTCTCCGAGTAGCCCTCGTCCCACTCGAACTTGTCCAACAGGGACCAGGCAGTGTAGCCTTTCACGTTGACCCCGTCCTTGATCGCTGCAGGGAAACCATGGGGCCACAGTGACCGCACGAACGACCGCTGCCATTTCGACGCCACCCAATGCAAATCCTCGCCCAGGTGACTCACCTTTCAGCATCTCGTTGATGTAGTCTTTGTAGTACTGTATCCGCCAGTCGTCGCACAGCTCAGTGCACAGAATCTTCTCCGAAACTCCGTTCTCCGTCACGTAAATCATGGGGTTTCCGTACTGAGTCTGGGCGGAGAAGGAGTCAGACGTGATGCGCGGTCCTTTAAGCCCGATGACACCCGAACGGACTTACGGAGCCGATACCAAGATCGATGCATCGAAAGAAATGGGATAGCGATAAATTGGCCAATGTGAGCAGAGGTGCTAACCAAACTATTGGGGGCAACTGGGAGGTTCGGTGTCTTGCCCAAGGACACACTGGGAATGGAGCCACCAACCTTCTAATTGGAGGCACGGCCACCCAAAAATCAGTCGAGGTGCAGGAGGTCGAGCAACCGTCTTTGGAACCGAACATTCCTGGTTGGATTCCCGGCTCCTCCGAGTGTGCCAAAGTGTCGTTGAGCAAGACACCGAAGCCCTCACTGCTCCCCATGCAGCCTACAGCTCATGGTTCATCCACGATTGCTTCATTGCAGAGAACCAATTTCCCCACGGGGATTAATAAAGGATATTTTATTATTATTACATTCGTTTGGTGCCATATTTAAAACCATTCAAAGTCTGACGTTGGATGATTTTCGATTGGTTGAGTAGTGTTCATGTGAGAGCCCAGCGCTAGGAATCAGTCACCTTTACAAAGTTCAGGAGACGCCTGAAACCCCATGGCACCGAGTAAAGCCACTCCGACCCGGGGTCCGGCCACTGCGGGTCCACCAGCTCGGCCAGGTCGCGGTCGGTGAAGTAGCTGCTGCCGCGGCTCGCCGGGTTGCTCTTCTGGGTGATGTAGCGGGTGGTGAAGTGTCCGATGCCCAGGAAATCGCACGTGCCCTTGATATAGCTCTTCTCTTGGGGCGAGAACGACGGCAGTCGGGAGTTTCCGAGACCCTGCTGAGCGCTTTTCCTCCCTTCGCACACATTGGCATCGACACTGGCTTTAATGGCAGCTCAGCCTCAGCCTTTCTGACAAAGTGTAAGATTCAACATACCGATGAAGTCCTTCATCACTTGAGGGTAGTCTCCGTAAATGATGGGCGTGGCGAACCAGCCCAGGTAGAACTGGACGTATCTCTCGGCCGCCTCGATGTCTTTCTGGTTGCTGATGTCCACGGGCTCGCCCCAGTCACCGGACAATGAGATGCCCACCAGGCCTGCAGACGTGGAGATTCAGGTTTATCAAAAAACACGAAATAGCGTCTTCTAAAAGAGCTTACCTTTCTGCTTTGCCCTCCACTGGGAGTCATAAGTGTGCCAGACTTTGGCGTGGGCCTGTAAGAAACACCAGGAGCAGGGGTTACGATCCGGAGTGCCTGGTCGTCTACTCAAAAAACGCTGGGGTTTTCCCTACCTTGATGATGTGATGGGCAGCTCTGTAGGCGCCGCTTCCTCTCAGCTTCAGCCCAGGAGCGTGCTCGCCCGTCTCGTAGCCTTCCACCGCCACAGACTGGAACCGAGAATTTAAAACCCCTTTTCTTTTCTTCTCAAAATCAAACTGTGAGTTTACAGCCATTCATACCCAGGGGTTGTTGAAGGTGATCCAGTACTTCACCCGGTTGCCGTATCTCTCAAAGCACAGGTTGGCGAATTCATTGAAGTGATTGACCATGCTTATATTTTGCCATCCGCCGTATTTCTCTTGCAGAACCTAGAAATGATCACCCAAAAACGGGACATGATGAAGGATCTGCCCAGATCTGGTGGGTCAAAGTTGCGCCGCGACCTGTGGAAGGTCCCAATGGTAGAGGGTCACAATGGGGGTGATCTTGTTCTCCAGCAGTTGGTCGATCAGTTGGTCGTAGTAACGGATCCCTTTCTCGTTGATGTGATCCGCTGGGGATGGAGTAGGTTCGGACGTGAGGCCGTCGTCAAGCGTGGGATTTTAAGCGTAAAGAAAGGAGACAGGGCGGCGGATCACTCACAGCGGATGCCGGTGGGGATCAGTCTGGGCCAGGAGATGGAGAAACGGTAGTGGTTGAGCTTCAGCTCCTTTATGAGGGACACGTCGTCCTGCGGGGACACAACAGGGGGAAACATTTATATCTGCCCTCCACTGCCTCCACCCCGCCCACCCCTGCTACCCACCTTGACCTTGTAGTAGCCCTCGCAGGAGGAGTCCCCTGTCTCATTCTGGAGGATCTTGCCCTTCTTGTGGCTGAAGACGTCCCAGATGCTCAGTCCCTTTCCATCTTTGTCCCAGGCTCCTTCTGTCTGATAGGCTGAACTGCCGGCACCCCACGAAAATCCTGGTAAATGTACGAGTCGTGTCTTAGTTCAACTATCAGCCCCTGCGCTGGGTGTCGTATGACGCTGCATGCGTCACTTGTTTATTACTCGTGCACTCAAAGATGCCCAAATCCATTATTGCTATTTGCGGTTCGTTTTCGTGTCACCGTGGAATTGTGAGAAACATCTGCATGTCCAGTACAAGCGAAGAAATTAACAATAAAGTTGACTTTGACTTAGGTCCGGAGCGCAGTGCCATGTTAGCATGCAGATGTACACTTCTTGCACCTATCCTGGATTTAGTTTGATTTTATTTGCAGTCGTTATCAGAGAAGATTTATGGACATAGTGAGAAAGGAGATAAAGAAGATTGATGGATGTGGTGAGAGAGGATATGAAGGTAGGTGGAATGAGGGAGGAGGATACAGAGAATAGGGCTGGCTGTGGTGACCCCGAAGGGAGAAGCCCAAAAGAGAAGAAAAAGAAGAAGAGTTTTCTCGCGTTTCCCCGACACCGTCGAGTTCATAGTCAAAGAATATTTGACAAACGACAAGGCACCGGTGAGGTCAAGGACAGGGTAATGTGATGGGTAGTGTAACTAAGTACTTGAGATTCCTACCAGCTGGAAAAGAGCCATAATAGAAGGAGCTGTGGTGGTTCTTTGTCCAGTCGAAGTCCTCAGTCGCAGACAGACACAGCACCAACATAAGCACATGGCACGCACTGAACGCACGGCGAAGCAGCATGGTATCCCTGAGCCCGCAGCACCGCTGACATCCGCTTCTGCCCCGTTCCTGCGCCGACGCCGCGCATATACGAATGTGCTAGGAGTTCAAAAAAAGTCAGAAAATGTGACAAAACCAGCGGCGAGTAAAGTCGGGCTGATCTCCTATCAGCCGGTGGAAGCACCGAGTGTGATGGACAACAAGGGGGTCCCGCATCCCCCGAGCAGAGCCAGAGCCTCTATTCAGAGTCAATGGAGTGTGAGCTCATCCCGCTGAGGCAGACACAACTCAAACAACTATCATTTGACATCTGTAAGCAAAGTCCACGTCGCAGAGGTTGATATATTTACGGTCCGCGCTCACGTGATGGGGACTGTGAGAGTGAGACCTCACACGGCCTCGCCCGCGTTCGCTGACCTTTCCAGATGTTCCATCACGTCAGCCGTTTTTAGAGCCGGTACGCACTGACTACACCGTGTCTTCTGAAATTTAAAGTACAGGTTAATGATGGGGCTAGTTTGTTATATGAACTGCATTGTGCATTTTGTGTTTTCATGACATTTTCCTGTAAATCACCTCTTAAGAAGGGGTTTTTTTATGCCGTTACCTGTGCGCCTATGACGAGATCATTGGTTTCAGGTGCGCTCTGTGCCCCCCTCACCCCCTGCCAACGGCTGCCCTCCTGCGACAGCGGTCGGTGTCGAAAGCCGCGTCCGTCCAGCGATGCGGTCCCTATTGTGGGGCGCCGGTCGTGGCACCGCCCTTCTCCAGAGCTGTCCCCACTGCACGTTTTGAAAGCTGCCTTTATTGTTGAGGCTCGCCGCTTTGTTTTTAGCCATTTAGAAAAATGCTGAATGGTTTTGCCAAGCAGAAAGTGTTTGCACTGCACTACCCATTCACCTGAGTCAGTTTGGGACAATCATTTCACACCGGTATTACCTTGGCTGGATATCTGGGGAGGACGCGCAGCACGGCTTTGGCTGCCCTGAAGATTTAACCTTTCAGAGAAGAAAATAACATTTGTGACGGGAGCAGCTGCTGGTGTTTAAATGTAGAATGAAGCGGTCAGCATAAACACACCAACAAAAGGAGCTATGCAAAGAAAATGTTTATTTTGTGCTTGCAATGTCTCATATGGCCCAGCCATACATTTTCATGCTAACAGGAACGTCTCAACACCCGACTTCTGACTCCCAGCTGAACCTTCTGTCTTCGACTCAAACCAAATAATGCTGTCCTACTTTAGTGTCACGAATCCTACAAGAATTCACATTTCAACGACACACGTGCCTTTTGTCAAGACACACGAGAACACATGGCAATACGGCTACGACACACTCCGTTCGAATAATTTAAACTTCATATGTGAAAAGTAAAAAACAAAACAAAAACAGATGAACAAATAAACATCTATCTCAAACGACGGTGCAAATACTGACGCTCTGCTAGCCATGGAGGAAACTAACTAAGAATCTCAGTAATCATCCTCTTCCTCTTCCCCATCGGGTGCAAACTCAAGCTCGTTGTCCTCCTCGACGTCCTCTTCCTCCTCGTCCTCTTCCTCCTCTTCCTCCTCGTCCTCCTCCTCCATGTCGTAATCCACGGCGGCATTCAGCAGCAGTTTGGTGCGATTGATCTTGCTCTCGTCGTCGAGGTTGATGTGAACCTGGGAGGAAGCGGACAAAGGCAGAGGTGAGCCAAAACGCAGAACCTCAAAGGGACGACAAAGACGGGGTGTGTTCAGTAATCGTGATTTATACGAACAAAAATATTTACTCATACAACATGATATAAACAGGACATTTTCCAGGACTGGTGAGAGGCAGAGAAGCAGTCAGTCTCAATAGGAGCTGCAGTTAACCTATTTTTCTTTAATTAAACATTGTACCATTCAAATTGAAATTCTGCAATGGTTTCATCTGAGTGAGAAAAAGCAATTGCAATAATTGTTTATTGTTTTCAGAGCTTACATGGCTTTGGGATCCTTGTGCTGTTTTCAAAGGTTCTGTTATGGATCACATTGACAGTCAAATGCTAACGCAGAAATGCTCATAATTATACTTTGTTAATCCCTCTTGGGTAAATTGGATCTCTGCAATAAGCCCTCTTGGACGAACCATGAGCAGTAGGCTGTCAGGGGAGCAGTTCGTGCTTCAGTGTCTTGCTCAACAACACTTGGACACACTAGGAGGAGCCGGCAATCCAACCAGGAATGTTCGGTTACACAGACAATTGCTCTGCCTCCTGCGCCACGCCGCCCCCAAACATTTGTGGGTAAAGTCTTTTTCGTTTTTCGTCTTTTCCCTTCAGGGGTCGCCACAGCGAATCAACTTTCTCCATCTAACTCTATTCTCTGTATCCTCCTCTCTCACACACCAACTACCTTCATATCCTCTCTCACTACGTCCACAAATCTTCTCTTTGGTCTTCCTCAAGACCTCTTGCCTGGCAGCTCCAATTCCAGGATCCGTTTACCTCAACATCTTCATCTCTGCAACCTCTAGTTCTGCCTGCTGTCTTTTCATCATTGTAACAGTTTCCAGTCCATACAGCATCGCTGGTCTCACCACTGTCTTGTACACCTTTCCTTTTATTGTGGACGATAGTCTTCTATCTCTTGGTACCCCTGACACTTTTCTCCACCCATTCCAACCTGCTTGGACCCATCTCTTCACCTCTTTTTCACACTCTCCGTTGCTCTGGACTGTTGACCCTAAGAACCTGAAATCCTCCAGCTTCTTGATCTCCACTCCCTGTAGCCTCACCGTTCCACCTGAGTTCCTCTCATTCACATACATATATTCTGTCTTGCGGGAAATAACTTTCATTCCTCTCCTTTCCAAAGCATACCTCCACCTCTCTAGATTTTCCTCTCCCTGTTTTCTGCTCTCATTACAGATCACAATGTCATCCGCAAACATCATGGTCCATGGGGATTCCTGTCTAACCTCATCTGCCAGCCTGTCCATCACCATTGCAAACAAGAAGGGGCTTTGAGCTGATTCTTGATGGAGTCGCACCTCCTCCTTGAACTTCTCTGTTACCCCTGCAGGAAACCGTACCACCAGAGCTCCTCTCTTGGCACCCTGTCATATACTTTTTCCAGGTCGACAAAAACACAATGCAGCTCCCTCTGGCCTTCTCTGTACTTTTCTATTTGCATTCTCAACGCTAATACCGCATCTGTAGTACTCTTCCTAGGCATGAAGCCATACTGCTGTTCACAAATGCTGACTCCTGCTCTCAGTCTAGTTTCCACTACTCTTTCCCATTTCCCACTACTCTTTACTCATTGTATGGCTCATCAACTATATCCCGCTATAATTGCCACAAATCTGCACATCCCCTTTATTCTTAAAAATAGGCACCATCACACTTCGTCTCTATTCTTCAGGCATCTTCTCACTCTCTAAGATCCTGTTGAATAATCTAGTCAGAAAATCTACCGCTGCCTCTCCTAGACACTTCCGCACCTCCGCAGGTATATCATCAGGATTAACTGCATTTCCACTTATCATCCTCTTCAATGCCCTCCTCCCTTCACTTTTACTTATTTGTGCTACTTTGTGGTCTACAATAGTCACCTCTTCTACCCTTGCCTCTCTTTCATTTTCCACATTCATCAGCTCTTCAAAGTTCTCTTTCCATCTTCCCATCACTCTTCTAGCATCTGTTAATACATTTCCCTCTCTGTCCTTAATCACCCGGACCTTTCTCAACTCCTCCCTGAAAACCATGCAACATTCCTCCCTTTTCAGCTTCCACCATTTTGTCCTCTGCTCTGCCTTTGTCCTCTTCATCTTCCTTGTCACCAGAGTCATCCTACAAACCACCATCCTATGCTGTCTGGCTACACTCTCACCGACAACTACTTTGCAGTCACTGATCTCTTTCAGGTTACCTCGTCTATACAAGATGTAGTCTACCTGCGTGCTCCTACCTCCGCTCTTATAAGTTACCCTATGTAACTGTTTTTTCTAGAAAAAGGTATCCACTACAGCCATTTCCATTCTTTTTGCAAAATCTACCACCATCTTTCCCTCTGCATTCCTATCCTGGATACCAAATCTGCCCATCACTTCTTCATCCCCTCTACTGCCTTCACCAACATGTCCATTAAAGTCTGCTCCAATTAGCGCTCTCTCATTTCTGGGAATATTCTGCATCACTTCATCCAACCCATTCCAGAACTTCTCCTTCTCTTCAGATTCACATCCCACCTGTGGTTCATAGCCACTAACAACATTGAGCATCACACCTTCAGTTTCCAGTTTCAGACTCACAAGTCTATCTGACATTCTTTTCACCTCTAGGACGTTCCTTACAAACTCCTCCTTCAAGATAACTCGTACGCCATTTCTCTTCTTGTCAGTACCATAATAGTACAACTTCAAGCCTGCTTCTAGCCTTACTACCTTTCTACCTGGTCACCTGGACACACAGTTTATCTATCTTCCTTCTCTGCATCATGTGACCCACTCTCTACCTTTTCCTGTCATAGTCCCAATATTTAAAGTCCCTCCTCTCAGTACCAGGCTCTGTCCTATCCCCCTCTCTCTCTGAACACACACTCCTCCTCTTCTTCGACCCACAGTAGCCCAATTTCCATTAGTACCCTGTAGGTCATCAGTACCAATGGCGGTTGTTGTTAACCCGGTCAACAACCGATCCGGTATGGTATAGTTATGGTTGACTTGCATGTTTGGTTTTGGCAAAAGTTTCACGCCGGATGCCCTTCCTGACGCAACCCTCTGCATTAATCCGGGCTTGGGACCGGCTTAGGGAGACAGTGGCCTGCGACCCCCCCCAAGGCAGGCTTGAAGAGACACGGCCCAGTGCCGCCCTGAGGATTTGCGGGTAAAGTAGGTAAATAAAAAACTAACAACCAGAAAAAAGGTGATTATTGCACACATGTTATGGCGGTACCTCAGGATCTGGGGAAGAGCAGTGAGAGGTTCCTTCCTCTGTCTGAGCGTTGATGATTGATTTCAGTGCCCCTTCCTCAAACTGCACACAGAATATCCAGCATCGGTACCAAACAAATCAACCAACAAAATAAAAACAGCGATAACTTGTGTCCTCCTCTCACCTTCAGCCTGTTCAGCTGATCTTGTAACATGACTTTGATTTTGAGGAGAGTTTCCTCTTCCTTCTTCAACTCCTGCAGACGGCTGAGCATCGTTACTGGTTCCGGTCCACCAGCACCATTCCTCAGCGCTGTGACGGGACGGAGGCTTGGGCGTCAGGAGCGGCAGAACCGCCAGGAACAGCAGGAAACCTCTGCAGACAGGAGGAGGAGGAGGAGTGGAACTGACGGCCCGTCTCGTTGTTTGTGCGCCGCAACCTGCACACCTGGATCCGGTATGAAGAGCCCTTCAGCTGCACTCATCCAGGCGCCCGTGGTCTTTATCCACCGGGCCCCTTGGACGTCACCGAAAGCCGGGGTACAGTCAACACACCCAGCAGGTAAGAGGAAATCTAATATTTATCCCGTTTTGTGACGCGCAACTCTTGACAGGGGGGCAAATATGAACCGATACAGAATATGCGAGTAAGAATATGTTTCCGCTTCGGATGGGGGAAATTGGCAAATATTGAGATAAAACCGTGGATAAAATGACCCTTGAGTGACTGACGAGCGTTTTTACGATGGCGATTACCTGTGTTTTCGCTTGTGGAAATCACACCTTTGACCGCATCTCAACGGCGAAATGTAGCAATACACAACGTAATGTGGCTAATGTTTATCTGTTAGTGCATAGCCAGAAGCCAAAGTTTACTTCCTGCAGTTAATGTCGTCACATCCGCTTCTGGAACTGGGGCGTTCAGGTGCCGTAGGAAGTTATAGAGTCACGTGTGGACCTGGTTCGTCCGTGTGTGTGTCTGTGTGTAAACAGGACATGCATGGTTTTTACCGGCTAGCTCAGCATCCAGAAAAGACACAGAGCTCCACCCGCTGACGTCTTAGTTCAGGAAGTCTGGCTAGCTACGTTTCCCTGACCCAGTGTTTTTATAATACAGAGATAGAAATGCACAGTTTTCGGTGTCTTCTTCTCATTGGTCGTTGACAGTTGTTATGGTCTTCTCAGGGGATGCTGCTCCTGCACATTGGCCTGACGTGATCTGACTCCTGACATCGTTTTGCTTCCTCAGAGCGGGGGCTGCATCTTAAAAGCTGTCATGTTCACAGCACACACACACACCTCCTTCATCCAAAGAACCCTCGGTACCTGCTTGTTTTTGTTTATCATCTAGTGAGTCATTATCCATTTCTCTAAATTCAAGGCATTTTTCCACGAGGCCCTCTATTGCGGTCAAGTATGACAGTTTCTGGCATGCAGCGCACGCTCTTTTGGTCCATTCTTCCCCATCCTGAGCTGCCCGTGCACATAACTATGTTTTGGTGAGGACACATTGCTCTGCTGACACACTCCTGCTGTCATGACCTCTTAATGCACTTTATTAATTCATTCTGATAGTAAATTAGGAATGTTTTCCCTGAAAGTAGTGAACCATGAACACATTCATGCTTTACGTTCATGCTCTATCATTGTCACCATTGGTCATTAAAAAATTATTACAATATTATTCATTATACCAAATCACTAAAGCCTTCTAAAGATCCTCTGTCCGTAATAAGGAATTCCAGAATGCAATAACGGTTTTCCGTACGTGCCTTCACAACCTGCGCGATTAGAATTTTTATTTTGAGCTATCAACACACCCCGTAACTGACTTTTTGGTCACTTTCAGCGATGAAACCAAAGAATACGAGGAACACCTAAAGCAGGCATGTAGTTGATATTTGGTGACATCTTGTGGCCACTTATAGTAACTGACTCACAATGAAACTATTGTGAGTGCGATTAGTAGGGTAGTGCTTGGTGAAGAGGTACATCTTCAGCTCACGGCGAAAGATTGGCAGCCACCCCGCTGTTCTGACCTTTTTCGGGAGTTCATTCCACCACTGAGGAACCAAGACCGAGAAGAGACCGGTTCGATCGGCAGCCAGGGGCTCTGAGTGATGGGGTGAACGGTCGCCAAGAGGTGGCATGTGGCCCGACCATATTCTGAAGATAAGAGGGGGCTGTCCCATTCACTGCCCTGTAGGCGAGCACCAGGGTCTTGAACTTGATGCGGGCAGCTACCAGGAGCCAGTGTAGGGACATAAGAAGGGGAGTTGTGTGGGAGAATTTGGGACGGTTGAACACCAGGCAGGCTGCCTCTGAATAAGCTCCAAAGGCCTGATGGTCACCAGCAAGGAGGGAGTTGCAGTAGTCCAAACAAGGGATGACTAGAGCCTGTATGAGTATCTGCGCCGTATCCTCCGTGAGGAATCTGCAAATCTTCCTGGTGTTATAGATGAGGAATCTGCAGGAGCGTGTGACTGCTGCGACGTTTGCTGAGAATGACAGTTGGTTGTCCAGGACCACACCAAGTTGTGGTTGGCCTTACCGCGGTGTTATCGATGGTGATGGCCAGGTCTCTGTGCGGACAACCTTTCCCCGGGAGAAAGAGCAGCTCGGTCTTGTCTAGGTTGACCTTCAGGTGGTTAGTTGCCATCCAATCCGAGATGCCGGACAGACGAGCTGTAATTGGGGTTTCCACCTGTGTGTCTGACGGAGGGAAGGACAGGATCAGCTGTGTGTCTTCGGCATAGCAGTGGTAAGAGAAGCCTTGTGAGCAAATGACAGAACCGAGCGATGTCGTGTACAATGACAAGAGGAGAGGACCTAGAACCGAAAGTTGTGGACCACCAGTAGAAGACAGTTTGCGTGGTTCAGACACGTCTCCCCGCCATGTCACCTGGTAGGAGCGACCTGTCAGGTAGGAGGCCAAAAGGGAGAGTGCAGATCCTGTGACACCCAGACCCTTGAGGGTGGAGACAAGGATCTGGTGGTTGACTGTGTCGAATGCGGCTGACAGGAGCGAGAGAGAGGCCACTCTTGCTTCCGGCAGCGATTGTGACACTGCAAGGAGCATTGTCTCTGTCGAGTGACCTACTTTGAACCCTGATTGAAGAGGGTCCAGGAGGTTATTTTGCTGAAGGTAGTGAGGGAGTTGGTTAAAGACTGCGCGCTCAAGTGTTTTTGAGAGAAAGGGTAGTTGGGAGACGGGTCTATAGTTTTTGATGTCAGATGGGTCAAGTGCTGGTTTCTTGAGCAGAGGGGTGACCCTCATAGACTTGAAGGCTGATGGAAAGCAACCTGTCTGCAGGGACGTGTTGATGAGGTGAGACAGGAAGGGGAGAAGGTCTGGTGCTATGGATTGTAAGGGGGGGAGGGGACCGGTTCGAGGGAGCAGGTAGTCAGCTGGCTGGATGTTATGAGTTTGAGGACCTCAGGGGGAGAGAGAGGGGTGAAGTGGGGTAGGGTAGGCTGAGGTGGGTTAGGAGGGGTCGGGGGGAGGGGAGGGTAGTGACTGGTGCGATGGGTGGGGAGGAGGAGGAGGGGTGATTGGCTGTGGAGCTGGCTGGATTGTGAGACAAAGAGGATCTGATGTCATTTACTTTCTTTTAAAAGAAGTTTGCGAAATCATCGGGCAGAAGGGATGGGGGAGGAGGAGGTTGGAGAAGTGTAGTGAAGGTTTCAAAGAGTTTCTTGGGATTAGATGCAGAGGACTGAATTTTGGAGCAATACAAGGTGGCTCTCACCTTTGAGAGAATGGAGGACGAGGTGGATAGGAGTGATTGGAAGGTTTAGAGGTCATCAAGGAGCAGGGAGCAGTTTCTTGTGAAGATTAGGTCAAGCTGACGACCGGCCGGAGGGGTCGGGGGGAGGGAGGGTAGTGAAGGTCAAAGGAGGAGAGAAGAGAAACTTGTGGTTCTAGCTTGTCCTTTTCCCCACAGTTGAAGTCACCAAGAAGAGGAAGAGCGGAATCATCAATGGGGAAGTGTGATACTGTATGTGTGCATCAAGTTCCTCCAGAAATACCCCTAAGGGCCTATGTGGACGGTACACACCTATAATAGTGAGTCTCACTGGGTGTGTGACAGGGACGGCATGGAACTCAAAGGAGGATGGAAGAGAGTGTGGGAAGGAAACAGGAGAGGATTTCCATTCTGGGCAGATTGACAAGCCGGTTCCACTGCCACGCTCATTTGCTCTGGGGATGTGAGTGAAGGTGTACATATTGGACAGGGCAGCCGGCGTGGCTGTGTTTTCCAGTGTAATTCATGTTTCTGTTAGAGCTAGAAAGTTTAGTGTGTGAGTGGATATACGGGCCGCAATGAAATCTGTTGGCTTGTCTTTCACTGCTGACCGGCGGTTCCAGAGAGCCCCGGATACCTCCTGTTCAGTGTAGTTGGATGCGGTTGGATATGTTAGGTTGGAAGGGTATTCCCTTTCTGCTTCTCCGTATTGCTTTACAATTTGGGTATTTTTAGGGGGTTGGGTCAAAATGAAAGACAATGCTGTAAAATAGATCAAAGTTTGGAGGTCATGACACACTTTTGAAACATGGACTACTTAATCTCCATTGAATAAAAAAACTTGATAAAATCAGTGGCCATGTCCTTGAGTTCCAATACGCAAGTAATGATTTCTAGATGAGGGAGCAGCAGCACATACAGAAGTATAATCTTATAATAGTTTGGAAAAATTATAGCTGTAGCACAGCTCAAGTGGACCTACGTAAAATGATTGCATTTGAGGTCAATGTTTGTCTTTGCATGACGAGCCTTGCGGAACATGAAAATGAATCAAAGGTGCCCATGGACAATGTGAATACAGTGCAACCAACCAGTCAGAGGAAATTAATCTCATAGACTGGAAACATGGGTTGTAACAAATGTAAACAGAATCTGCATTATCTGTCGTAGTGAGCATTATATCAGAAAATGTCCAGGAACCACTTTCATATCTTTTTATGCAACAACATTGATCTTGTTCACCTCTCTGGGCCATATTGCATGCTAAAGAATCAAATACAGGTGCTCAGCCAGCCTGTCGCAAATGCTCCTTTTTGGCAACATTAACAAGAAAAGGATTCGAATGGCAATATCAGGCTGGAGGGACGATTTACATTCTATGATACTACAATGTTCATGTACAGAAATAGATTCAAATCGGTGGAACGACCAAACTCCTGGTCCTTGTTTGACTTGCTGTCTACATAAATAGAAAGTGTTTTTTGTCATGTCAAGTCAGATTTTATTTAGAAAGCGTCAAAGTGTCTCGTGATACTTTCCATGTAGAGCAGGTCTGAACTGCACTCTTTAAAAATGTTCAAGTAAATATTTGGGTAAATTTAGTCACGAGGGTTAGGGGTTAGTATAAGACTGAGGATGAGGATAAGGGTTGCCCAGGGCAGGTAATGTGGAATCCATCAGCGGTTTGTTAACGCCGCTGGGAGCCATACAGGTCCTCACCTCCTCGCGGTTCCCGCCGGGCAACGTGCACGCTACGAGAACGGCGGGACGGAGAGTACCGGGGACGCGAGCCGTCAAGACCGCCCTAAACAAAGCCCCGCGGTTCGGGAATACCAGGGGCACCGACGTATCCACCATCAAATACGACACGAGCAAAGACTCCCGGGGCCGGAAGATGACAGACGACGGGGACACCGCAGCGAAAAAAAAGAGAAGAGGTTTGTCCCTCCCCCCTTTGAAAATGTATGAATGTATTGTTAAAAGATGCTTATCTTCATTATAGCTCATCGCACGAGTTTAGAGCCGTAGCGCCTGTGTGCGTGAGTGTGCGCATGCGCGTGGGGGGAGATTCCAGCCCTTGCCCAGCGATGATGCACTTTCATCGGCGTGGAGCTCCGGGAGCTTCAGACATGCACATGAGAATGAGTGCGGGAGTTAAGATGGGAGTAACGCGCGCGTGTGTGTGTGTGTGTATGTGTGTGTGTGTGTGTGTGTGGAAGGGGGGGGGATTCCAGCACTTGCCCAGCGATGATGCACTTTCTCCGGACACGGATCCCCGGGATGTCGACGTGGAGCTCCGGGAGCTCCCGACATGCACATGAGAATGAGTGGGGGAGTTAAGGTGGGGGTTATGGGGGGGTTCCAGGCCGGCAATAATGCACTGACTTAAGACGAGGATTCCCGGAACGTTGCCGTGGAGCCCCTGGAGATCCAGAGTTGTACATGTAATCCCTGGGAAATTTGGTATTTCTTTAATCATATATTTTTGTTTTGGTTTCAAGGAATTTCAGTATTTT
Source organism: Fistularia commersonii (assembly GCF_037954325.1). NCBI lineage: Eukaryota > Metazoa > Chordata > Actinopteri > Syngnathiformes > Fistulariidae > Fistularia > Fistularia commersonii. Next base: position 18,286,671 of record NC_141300.1, read on the forward strand.
TAGATTCTACAATTTTGCTCATGTTAAAAGTAATTTTGCTGTAGAGATTTGTATTATATTTTTTTGTTGTTGGTGTTTTGTACCAATCAAAGTATCTTGTGGTGGAGTATGGAACTAGCAGTGTTTCTTTTGCAACCTGTGATTGGGCGTTGAATCGTCTCGTCAGTTTCTGTTTCCAGTTGGCTGGGGGGCGGGAGTAAGGCAGGGTGAGGTGCAACCAGGTTTAGGTGCAACCAGGTTGAGGTGTGAGGGAGAGACGAGAAGGAGCAGGAGAGCTGCAGCTGCAGGACTTTCTGGACTGAAAAAGTTCAGGTTCTGCTTGATTTAAAGCGCCGAGCGGTCAAACACTGTACCTGCTACAGTGACTGGACTGCGGCGCGACAAGAAAAAAACAAACTCTGAGGACGCCAAAGAAGGACTTTGCCGTCCTGTTAGTTAGCTGGCTAAGCTAACTGGATCGTTAACCGCGGACGACAATCCACGGCAGCCCAGATAGCGCTCCAGGCGACCAGGAAAAGCTTGGTAGCTCCTCTGGCGACGAGGGAAACGGCGACCATCTCTTCCCGCCCGTCGCCTCAGCCGACTCCTCCAGTCTGCACTGTCAGGAGATGAAGTAAAGAACGCTGACATTGATTCTTCTCAAAGAGTGAGTACTCTGCTTCATTTTGTTCACTGACTCTGCTCAAAGAGGGCGAATTCGCCTGTTATTTTTCTCCAACCAACCGAATTAAAGGGCCTGTACGTTTTTTGGCTCCCACGTTCTTCAGTCGATCAGGCCTGCAACTGGGGTTTATTTATCTTTAATTTTTTAATCTGATCACCAGCTGGTGTGTGGGTGTGGGCCCACAATTTAAAGTGTTATACAAAGGTGACACCGTTCTCATTTGATTTTCCTCTGATCCTGTAATGACCACATAAGTTTTATTTTACACAGTAAGAGCCAGTGAGTCACAGGGTGACAGCCTCTTTTGATTGTTAGTACCTGTCCGATTCTGGGTTTGAGAAACCGGTGTGAACAAGGTTCATAATTTCATTTTTATTTTTTTGACGTATTCTTATTTCTGTTTAATAAATTACAACTAATTTTGTAAAGTGCGTAGGTGATTTGTTGTCTATAAGTAGTATTTTTTGTGATCTTTGAAGTAAAAGATAAGAAGGGGTAAATACATTTTACAACAAAAAGGGGAATAATTATCGACCTTGGGCGCAGACCTCATGACAGGGTTAGAGAAGCGCTACATACATGTGAGTAATGGGAGTATTTCCCCCCTCCCTTTATGCTCTTAATTCTGCTGCATCGGGTTTACCAGGGCCATAAAAGCTCCCCATGGCCCTGGTACCCCTCTGAGTTTCCAGGCCCTGATACTCCATAAAGTCTGTTGAAGTTTCTCTAAGTTTTCCTCTTGGAGAGAATGCAAAGCCCTTAGACCGAATGGGGGCTCTTCCCTTCTTCCGCGCTGCACTGTGTAAATACATATACTAACATACATGGACATGTCCTCAGTGATGTTCCTGGAATCATTGGGTGTTTCGGGTCTTTCAACATCACACACCCTCATCCCGGTGACCCAACCAGGGCTGATCAGACCCCGGCTTGTGTCCAGTTAGCATGCTAGCTACCATGACTCCATGGCTCTCCTCTCTTGAGCCACAGGCATCTTGAGGCCCTCTCTGCAGCTTTGGTTGTATTGCGGATGGCTCTTCTGTTATGCTGCCCGATGATGCCCAAACAACCCAGAGTGCTGGCATAGGACCGGGCCGCAAAGCCCCTCCGGCCCAATTCCACTGGAAGGCATTTTGCCCTCCATCCTGCTTGCTGGCACTAATTGACCAGTCCCGTGTACTTGGAGAGCTTCCTCTCCAAAGCCTCTTCCAGGCAGTCTTCCCACGGCACGGTCAAATCCAGCATTATCACTTGCTTGGTGGCCTCTGATACAAGGACAATGTCAGGACGGAGGGTAGTGGTTGCAATATGGCTAGGGAACTTAAGCTGTTTTTCAAGGTCCACTAGCAGCTGCCAGTCTCTTGCAGATGTCAGGATGCCTGCTGGTGGTCTTTTAGCTGTGGCCGCCTGCTCCCCAGCCCTGACAAAGCCAATGGAGTTCTTGGCAGGAAGGAACTGTTTTGCCCAAACCAACCCTGTGCTGAGTGCCTCAGCGATGGTCCTCAGGACTTGGTCATGCCTCCATCGGTAGCGCCCTTCTCCTAATGCCGTGGTGCAGCAGCTTAGGACGTGTTCTAAGGTGCCTCTCCTGGAACACAATGGGCAGGCTGGCAACTCTGCTAAGCCTCAAGTATGAAGGTTCGATGGACTGGGCAGCACATTGTACACTGCCTTGACAAGAAATTTGATGCTATGAGGCTCAGCTTTCCAGATCTCTGTCTAGGTAACTTTCCTCTCAAGCGCATTTACCCCTCTTGTCCAGGCTCCCTGCTGTCTCATGCCCACCACCTTGCAAGATCTCGATTCCTCCTATTTGTCCGGCCTCTTCTGCCTTCCACTTTCTACCCATCCTTACCTGAATTCCAGCATTAGCCACCTTCAGATCGCTGGAATCCCTGTACAGCACCACCTCTCTGGCTCTGGTTACCTTGAACTCCTCCTCCAAGGACTTGAAGGGCAGCTGCAGTTTGTTTTTGCGCCCATAGAGAGCAATGCTGCTCAGGCTCTTTGGTAATCCCAGCCATCTCCAGAGGTGGCTACTGACTTTCCTCTCTAGGGTTTCTACTGTGGAGAGTGGGACGGCATAGATGAGGAGCGGCCACAGGATCCTGGGGAGGATGCCTTGCTGGTAGACCCAAGCCTTGAATTTTCCAGGTAGACCGGACTTGTCCACAGACTTCAACCAGACATCCAACTCACCACAAGCTGTCTGGATGGATGCTGCATCTTTGAGAGAGCTATCAAACATCTTGCCCAGACTCTTGACTGGCCTCTCTGAGATTGTAGGGATAGCTGCACCTGTGATGTTGAAGCGGAACTTGTCTTCTGCCTTCCCTTTCCTGAGCACCATCGACCTAGATTTTGCAGGTTTGAAGCTCATTCGGGCCCACACCATCATTTTCTCCAGCCCCTTCAGAATCCACCGACATCCAGGAACTGATTCTGAGGTGACTATTAGGTCATCCATAAATTCCCTAATGGGTGGCTGTTGTTGTCCAGAGCTCATCAGGGGCCCTCTGCACTCTGGCTCAGCAGACTTGGTGAGCATATTTATGGCCAGGGAGAATCGCGTCACAGAGATGGTACACCCTGTGATGATACCAATCTCCACCTTGTGCCAGCTGGATGAAATTGATCCTGAAGAAGCCCTCATGCTGAAGTTGTTG
>NC_141301.1:0-2500 GCF_037954325.1 Fistularia commersonii
CTAACCCTAACCCTAACCTACCCTAACCCTACCCTAACCCTAACCCTAACCCTAACCCTAACCCCTAACCCTAACCCTAACCCTAACCCTAACCCTAACCCTAACCCTAACCCTAACCCTAACCTAACCCTAACCCTAACCCTAAACCCTAACCCTAACCCTAACCCTAACCCTAACCCTAACCCTAACCCTAACCCTAACCCTAACCCTAACCCTAACCCTAACCCTAACCCTAACCCTAACCCTAACCCTAACCCTAACCCTAACCTAACCCTAACCCTAAACCCTAACCCTAACCCTAACCCTAACCTAACCCTAACCCTAACCCTAACCCTAACCCTAACCCTAACCCTAACCCTAACCCTAACCCTAACCCTAACCCTAACCCTAACCCTAACCCTAACCCTAACCCTAACCCTAACCCTAACCCTAACCCTAACCCTAACCCTAACCCTAACCCTAACCCTAACCCTAACCCTAACCCTAACCCTAACCCTAACCCTAACCCTAACCCTAACCCTAACCCTAACCCTAACCCTAACCCTAACCCTAACCCTAACCCTAACCCTAACCCTAACCCTAACCCTAACCCTAACCCTAACCCTAACCCTAACCCTAACCCTAACCCTAACCCTAACCCTAACCCTAACCCTAACCCTAACCCTAACCCTAACCCTAACCCTAACCCTAACCCTAACCCTAACCCTAACCCTAACCCTAACCCTAACCCTAACCCTAACCCTAACCCTAACCCTAACCTACCCTAACCCTAACCCTAACCCTAACCCTAACCTAACCCTAACCCTAACCCTAACCCTAACCCTAACCCTAACCCTAACCCTAACCCTAACCCTAACCCTAACCCTAACCCTAACCCTAACCCTAACCCTAACCCTAACCCTAACCCTAACCCTAACCCTAACCCTAACCCTAACCCTAACCCTAACCCTAACCCTAACCCTAACCCTAACCCTAACCCTAACCTAACCCTAACCCTAACCCTAACCCTAACCCTAACCCTAACCCTAACCCTAACCCTAACCCTAACCCTAACCCTAACCCTAACCCTAACCCTAACCCTAAACCCTAACCCTAACCCTAAACCCTAACCCTAACCCTAACCCTAACCCTAACCCTAACCCTAACCCTAACCCTAACCCTAACCCTAACCCTAACCCTAACCCTAACCCTAACCCTAACCCTAACCCTAACCCTAACCCTAACCCTAACCCTAACCCTAACCCTAACCCTAACCCTAACCCTAACCCTAACCCTAACCCTAACCCTAACCCTAACCCTAACCCTAACCCTAACCCTAACCCTAACCCTAACCCTAACCCTAACCCTAACCCTAACCCTAACCCTAACCCTAACCCTAACCCTAACCCTAACCCTAACCCTAACCCTAACCCTAACCCTAACCCTAACCCTAACCCTAACCCTAACCCTAACCCTAACCCTAACCCTAACCCTAACCCTAACCCTAACCCTAACCCTAACCCTAACCCTAACCCTAACCCTAACCCTAACCCTAACCCTAACCCTAACCCTAACCCTAACCCTAACCCTAACCCTAACCCTAACCCTAACCCTAACCCTAACCCTAACCCTAACCCTAACCCTAACCCTAACCCTAACCCTAACCCTAACCCTAACCCTAACCCTAACCCTAACCCTAACCCTAACCCTAACCCTAACCCTAACCCTAACCCTAACCCTAACCCTAACCCTAACCCTAACCCTAACCCTAACCCTAACCCTAACCCTAACCCTAACCCTAACCCTAACCCTAACCCTAACCCTAACCCTAACCCTAACCCTAACCCTAACCCTAACCCTAACCCTAACCCTAACCCTAACCCTAACCCTAACCCTAACCCTAACCCTAACCCTAACCCTAACCCTAACCCTAACCCTAACCCTAACCCTAACCCTAACCCTAACCCTAACCCTAACCCTAACCCTAACCCTAACCCTAACCCTAACCCTAACCCTAACCCTAACCCTAACCCTAACCCTAACCCTAACCCTAACCCTAACCCTAACCCTAACCCTAACCCTAACCCTAACCCTAACCCTAACCCTAACCCTAACCCTAACCCTAACCCTAACCCTAACCCTAACCCTAACCCTAACCCTAACCCTAACCCTAACCCTAACCCTAACCCTAACCCTAACCCTAACCCTAACCCTAACCCTAACCCTAACCCTAACCCTAACCCTAACCCTAACCCTAACCCTAACCCTAACCCTAACCCTAACCCTAACCCTAACCCTAACCCTAACCCTAACCCTAACCCTAACCCTAACCCTAACCCTAACCCTAACCCTAACCCTAACCCTAACCCTAACCCTAACCCTAACCCTAACCCTAACCCTAACCCTAACCCTAACCCTAACCCTAACCCTAACCCTAACCCTAACCCTAACCCTAACCCTAACCCTAACCCTAACCCTAACCCTAACCCTAACCCTAACCCTAACCCTAACCCTAACCCTA
>NC_141301.1:5000-95000 GCF_037954325.1 Fistularia commersonii
CTAACCCTAACCCCTAACCCTAACCCCTAACCCTAACCCTAACCCTAACCCTAACCCTAACCCTAACCCTAAACCCTAACCCTAACCCTAACCCTAACCCTAACCCTAACCCTAACCCCTAACCCTAACTAACCCTAACCCTAACCCTAACCCTAACCCTAACCCTAAACCCTAACCACTAACCCTAACCCTAACCCTAACCCTAACCCCTAACCCCTAAACCCTAACCCTAACCCTAACCCTAACCTAACCCAAACCCAAACCCTAACCCTAACCCTAACCCTAACCCTAACCAACCCTAACCCTAACCCTAACCAACCCTAACCCAAACCCAAACCCAAACTAACCCTAACACCCTAACCCTGACCCTAACTAACCCTAACCCTAACCAACCCTAACCCTAACCCAACCAACCCTAACCCATTTGAACAGTTTGTAACGCACCTCAGACTACCTGCACAAGATTGTAATTTTACTGACAGCGATGAACTGATAAGGGACTGTGTTGTTATCGGCGCCCAGAGTAAGAGAAAGACTGCTCAGTGTCGGATCTGATTTGACATTAGACAAAGCGTGTTCTCACGATCTAGCAGAGCCAAGGGTTAGGGTTAGGGTTAACCCTAACCCTAACCATTTTGCGAAAGTATGTCGTGCAAAGCAGAGAAGAGCAGTGCACACGGAAGAGGAAACACAGCCAGACAAAAGCTCAGAAGATGAGGACTTGTTCATTGATGCGGTGACACACAATGATGACAACCAAGCAAATAAGACCCGGACTGAGGCTGCCACCAGTCAGAGCCTACATGGATGACCTCACAACACTCACCACAACCAAGGCTTGTACAATACAGCTAATAGGCAAGCTCCAAGACAACATCAAGCTGACTCGCATGAAGATCAAGCCGAGCAAGTCCAGAAGCATTTCCATTGTGAAGGGGAAACTGTTAGACCACCGCTTCTACATTGGCGAGGAACCCATTCCAATGGTTTCGGAGAAGCCCGTGAAGAGCCTAGGCCGCTGGTCTGATGCCTCCCTCAAGGACAAAGAGCAAATAGAGCAGCTCAGGAAGGAGGTTGCCAGCGGCCTGGAGAACATTTGAGGTTCCACTCTCAAAGTTGCAAAAGCTGGAGAGACTGGTCAACTCATATGCAAGGAAGTGGCTTGGTCTTCCCAGGTGCTTCAGCAGTATTGGGCTCTACAGCAAAGAGATGCTACATCTGCCCATTTCCAGTCTGGCAGAGGAGTACAAGTGTGCCAAAGTCAGACTGGAGATGATGCTATTGGATTCAAGCAACCCATTCGTAGCCCAAGCGCCCCCCATCCTGGCAACTGGGAGGAAGTGGACCCCGCTGGCTGCAACTGAACAGGCAAAGGCAGCCCTCAGACATAGGGACATCGTGGGCCAGATTCAGGAGGGGAGGAGTGGACTTGGGCTCGGGGCCAGTACACTTGCCTGGAACAAGGCCTTTCCAGCCCAGAGACGCAAGCTGGTGGTCCAGGATCCAGGATTTTGGATCTTTGCTTAGATCCAAAAGACCTTGACAAAGTGATCAAACGCCCCCATTTTCCACTGCCCACACTTGAGGACGTTACATCCAAACTAGCACTAGGATCTTGCTATTTCAGCGTAATGGATCCTCGATCTGGTTATTGGGCGATAAAGCTAACAGACGAGTCCTCAAAGTTGACAGCTTTTAACACTGTGTTCGGCAGATACAGATTTCTTCGCCTATCCTTTGGACTCAAGTCATCACAAGATGAGTTTCAGCACAAAGTGGATGAAACATATGAAGGTTTGGAGGGTGTAACAGCCATAATTGATGACATTCTTATCTACGGTAAAAGCAAGGAGGAGCAGGACAAAAACCTTTGTTCAATGTTGCAGCATTCCAGAGAGCAGGGAGTCAAGCTCAACCCTGAAAAATGTCAAATCTGTGCCACTGAAGTCAGCTACTGTGGACGCCTGATAACAAAAGATGGAGTCAAGCCGGATCCAGCAAAGATCGTAGCTGTCAGGGACATGGAGCCACCCAAGGACAAAGGTGAACTCAAAACCATTCTTGGCATGGTCAACTGCCAGTCAAAGTTTGCCCCCATGCTATCTGACATTAATGCACCTCTGTGACATCTGTTGAGAGTCCAGTGTGTTTGTTTGGGATGCACAGCACCACGAATCATTTAAGAAAACGAAAGACCTTATAACACGCGAGCCAGGCCCTGTTCTTGTTTTCTATGATCCAAGAAAGAGCTTAGGCTACAAGTCGATGCCTCAAAGTATGGTCTTGGTGCAACTCTGCTACAAGAGGGTAAGCCCATCGGCTATGCATCCAGATCTCTCGCAGACAGTGAAGTGAATTACACTCAGATGGAGAAAGAGCTTAATGCCATCTTGTTCGGATGCAAGCGTTTTCACCACTATATGTATGGACGTCATGTCATTGTTGAAAGCGACCACAAGCCACTGGAATCCATTCTTCGCAAGCCTCTTACTGCAGCTCCTCCAAGATTACAAAGAATGATCCTCCAGTTACAAAGGTACAATTTCAGTACCATTCACACACGAGGCAGAGACATTCCTCTCGCAGATGCTCTCTCAAGGAAATCACTGCCTGACCCTGATGACAGCCTCCGGGTATAGATTTGCATGTACATACAGTGTACCACAGCCTACCCATCAGTGACACAAAACTGAAACTTTTATAAGAAGAAACTGAAAAGAACCCTCAATTTACACTTCTGAAAAGGACAATTCAGGATGGATGGCCTGAGGAGAAGAAACAGTGCCCTCAGCCTATTGACGAATACTGGAACTATCATGACGAACTGTCTCAGATGAACAACATTCTTTTCAAAGGGGAAAAGATAATCGTGCCAGAGTCACTCCGCCTGGAAATGTTATCCAAAATGCACATAGGCCACAAGGGTACAGAGAAGTGTAAGCAAAGAGCTTGTGACATATCGTTTTGGCCAGGGATGAATATACAAATAGAAGACATGGTTGCGAAATGCCCAGTGTGTTTGGAGCACAGACCAGCAAACACCAAGGAGCCCATGATCAGCCACACAATCGCCAACAGGCCATTGCAAACATTAGGAACTGATCTTTTCACCTTGAACAACGACAACTACATTGTTACCATTGATTGCTACAGTAGATACTTTAAGCTGGACAAACTGTGCAGCACTACTTCATCAACAGTCATACACAAACTCAAAGCATCCTTCGCAAGGCATGGTATTCCTGTAAGTGTGATCTCAGACAATGGCCCACAATACACAAGCAAGGAGTTTGAGTCATTTCCAAATATGTGGGAGTTCAAACATGTGACTTCAAGTCCACAATACCCTAGGAGCAATGGTCTTGCTGAGAAAGCTGTCCCCATCGCCAAGACACTTATGGAAAAGGCCAAAGTTGATCACAAGGATCCATACTTGAACCTACTTGAGTATCGCAATACACCAGTTGACAATTTTAACTCAATTCTTCCAAGCACCCATCATTAGCTAAAACCAAAACCAGTAAGCCACAAAGCTACTCACATCAGAGCTTTTTTTCCAAAGCTATCAGAAAAAGTATTATGATAGATCCTCAAAGCCACTCTCAGCTCTTCACCAAGGGCAGAGGATTCGTTTTCGGGACAATGGACGTTGAAAACCAGCTGTTGTTGTTAGTACAGCAGACAGTGCCAGATCATACCACATCCAAACACCAGATGGAGTTCAGTACAGGAGAAATCATCGCCACCTGATCAACTCTAAAGAAACCGTTCACACTGGTGACCACTTTGAAGTTCAGCATGCACCTGAAGGGACTGACTGGAACTCGAAAGTCACCACCAACTACTAACTACCGCACTCGTTCTGGCCGTGAGGTCAAACCTAAAGTCACCTTAGATGGGTATTCGTTTAATTTTATATACAGGTCAAATTTACTATACTCTATTCTGTTCATTGGTCTGCTTTACATTACATTTACATTACATTGCATTTGGCAGACGCTTTTATCCAAAGCGACTTACAATAGAGGACATAGGGACAGCAAATACACTTGCAAGTACACGATGCACAGGAAATATACAGAACAGTAAGCTTGGGTTAGTGAGTTTTTTGTTTTTTTTTTGACAAAGACACACACACACACACACACACACACACACACACACACACACACACACACACACACACACACACACACACACACACACTGCATAGCCTAACTTGGTGTCTAACCTGATCTGGGGTATCAGCGCAGTAAAAGGTCCTGAAAGAGAAAAGTTTTGACCTGTTTCTGTTTTGACCGGAAGTTTGTTCCACCACTGAGGTAGTAGAACTGAGAACAGTTTTGCCTGAGATCGCTTAGAGCGAGCAAAAGGTACTTTACCACAAAGATTTATCTTTTTCTTTTAAAAGAAGGGGGATGTAATATTCCATGGGAATATGTTGATGCGTTTACGTCAATGCTACGTAAACTAGAAGCTGTAACAACCGACCCGTTATGGGATTCTGGATTGGGATTCTCGAAAACGCTCTGCCATTAAATCACCCACCCGCTCGAACTGTCGTACTGACCGTTATTGTACACACGGTACATTTCTCAAATCGAGAAACATAACACTAACCCCTTGCCCTAACCTCAATTTAACACTTAGACACTAATACTTGACCCTACTATGTAAACAAACCATGAGCCAAACCACCACCCAATTCTACTTACAACCAGAGTTGAGTGAGGGGTGCAGTCTTCAATGCACATGTTGGCATAATAAAAACAGGTGAAGAAGTGAGGGGCAGATTATATTTTCCCATATCCATTGTAGGAACACAGAGGGACAGATTAGCTAGATCTGGGCATTTTACGGCCAGTTTCTCTTTTTCACCTGGCCCGCCAGATATTTTAAAAAGTATTTTCAATCAATCTTGAATTAAGAATCTCCTCACTTTTTCCTGTTGTTTAATTTTTTATGGATGATTACACACAAAATAATGGTCAACACATGTACTGTATATGACCATGAATGATTTTAAATTTGAAATGAATTGCCAAAACAATTGCCCCACCCTGTGCTAGACTTTGCAAAAGGGGATGGAAATGGCCGGTTTGAGTATACTTTTCCCTCCACAATAGGCAGGAACACGGGGCAACTAATAAGAGCAGCTATAACAGCACACAAAACAATAGGTTAACAAAGAAGTGGGACACTGAGTGGACTGAGGAGGACAGAGAGAAGCAACACAAGGTAGAGGAGGGGGCTAATGTGGACCATGAAGTAGCAGAGATTAGCAAAAGTGTAGTGAGGAGGGCATTGAAAAAGGCTGGAGAGTGGGAGGATGCCTGAGAAATTGAGACGAACTCTAAGGATGCGCATCTTTAATCAGGGACATGTACAAATTTGCATTAACTATAGAGGGACAAAGTTGAAGAGCCAAACAATGTAATGGGAAAGAGTAGCTGAAACTAGATGGAGAGCAAAAGTCAGCATTTGTGCGGAACAGTACGGTTAGGTCTAGCTAACTGCCCGGCCACGGCTCCGTCCAGCAGGGACGAAGGAGTTAAAAGGGAATTCTAACGAGCCAAAGTTGTTTTCAAGACTGCATACTGCAAGCAAATCTATTTTTCGCCCCAGGGTGCATCCGTAACCGCCTCTGAATGAGGTCTGTCCGGTCGGCTGCCGCTCTCCCATCTTCCCGCTATTTGGCGGTCCGCAGAGGCGGTCCGGACCGACTTACTTTCAACCCAGATTTAGACATAAAAACAAAACTCACACCTTACCTTGATACAGCAGTCGCGGGGAGCGGCCGACAGCTCCGAATTCTGCCCTCTTTCCTCGGTCTTCTGCCGCCTCCACAAAGTATTTTCCTCGGAAAATCGTCCGGGACTCTTAGGTCCCCCATGTTGTTTTCTGACTTCAGAGAACTGGCATCTTCTGGTCAGGTTGGGACAAAAGGAGTCACCTGGAGGCTCCGCCCCTCCGCCCTCTGATTGGCTGACACGTTGCCGGCAAGCAATCAATGCCGTGGCCAAGATCTGCTGACAGACACGTGAAAACCATCAAGTAAGGCTGAACGGACCAGGGCGCTTCTGTGATCTCCAAACAAACTAGCCAACGTTCACCCAGCTTCACCAGCACAATGGCAAAGATTTATGGATCAGCCTGGAGCTTTGGAATTCCAGGAACCGATCAGACATCTATCTCAAGATATATTAGAGCTGGTTTACATCAACTACTTTTGAACATTTATTCATACATACCTGACTGACCTAACCACAACTTCGATCCTGGGAATTGTCTGAGTTACAATTTGAACAGGTACAGCTGATATTCAGGTCGTGTGAGACAGGGAGAAACTCGTTAGATCATTTTTATTGGTTTAAGCGGTGCTCAGTGGGGCCAAGTTTCAGGGATGAATCTTCTACAGAGTGATTTGGAAGGTGCACCCTCCAAATTAGGAGGGTGCACCTGCCTAATCACCCAGGAAGATCCACCAAAACCTGGCCCCGGTGGCTACCGCCTGATCCTTTGTCAGTGATCAGACAAGTTTCTCTTCTTGGTCTCCCAACATCTGAATCTGAGCTGTATCGATTTAAATTTTGACTCAAGTCCCCAGAAGTTTCACTTTTTCTCCCCCTAACAACTCCCCATGTAACACAACAACCCCAGCTAACCTACTTTCTGAAAACAACTTTCCAATACAACTGAACAAGGCATCCCCACCTAGACCAGCCCCCAACCCTGGTCATTCTATAAAGAAAAGTTCCCAAGGTCCACTCAAACAGAACTAGCTTCCTGGAAGGTGAAACATCTTCATGGGAAGAAATTGAACCCCAGTTGCCCAGGACCAGGAATAACCATGACGTGGATGACTGAGGACCGCCATAGACATGAAAGAGTAGTGCCTTTACTCAAAAGCTGGGAGTGCTCTCTTTCCAAGAAATACTTTTAACAGATGTTTAATGACCTGAGCTGTATACGTCCAGTGATAAGTGTTGTATGATCTAACAATAAAGGCAAAATCCATTCACATGCTGAGACCAAATTTTACTCCACTCAGAAGCCAGGCTGTACATGATCTAAGAATTTCAACAACCACAACCCCATAAGACCCACTACCTACAAGCATGAACATCGCCTTCTGGGTTGCCTTTATTGTGATCTATTAGGAGTTCCCGTATGTGTGCATCACCCTCCAACCAAATCTGAATTGTGTCAAAAGATGATAATTGCACCCAAATAGCAAATACATTTATAATGCATGCGGACAAGAGCTTTGGTCTTGTTCAAATACATAAGAATCACTTCAGTTCATTAATAGACAGGACAAGATGTTACTGTACTTGTGCCAAAATCCAAGGCACAACTCATTTAAAAGCCCAACTCAGATTGTAAAGAAGCTAACAAAAACTACAACAAATAAAAGACAAGCTACCAGCAAGCTAACAACCCCACAAACAATATACCATCACCAGCGACCTGCCCCAGCCAACAACAGTCTGCAGCATGCTATTGGGTTTTCAAGTGAGCACATTCCTTCATCAATGTTTTGTTCACTTAGGGCCACAAAACCTCAAGAGAGCATGACAACCCTACCTTAGCTACCTCAACAGCTACCATGCTTCCTCCTTTACCACAACCACTCACTTGCTCCTTCGCTCCCAGAGACACGTTGCTGACTGCAAGTTTCAGGCTCCGACCTAAATGCCCAATTCAGTTTGTGGGCCAATGACAGACTCCACAGCAGCCCGCCTTTACAAGCCACACCAAGCCCTCCAACCTTGCTGCTCTACATCTGCTGCCATCTCAGCATACCTCGCTGGACGCTAAAGTTCAATAAAACAGACTCTGTTCCACCACAGACCAGGGTAACATATCTGTCCATAGCCGGGTGCTAATTATGTATGCTGGGACAACCAGATGCTTATTCAGGTCCACCATCAACTCCCAAGCCCTGCCCACACTTAGCTGCCCTGAGTTGTGCCTGAACATAAACGGTTTAACCTTTTCTCCTTCATGTAGAAATTTAATTGTTCTTGCCACCCTATCAGTAACAACAACATTTCTTCAGAATTTTTCCCCCAGCTGCTGTTGCAAAATATTTTAGTTTCTGGTTATGATGCCAAGTGTACCACCCCACGCTTGGGAAAGACTGAACTTATACCTGACAATATATGCCCAAGTGTGCATAGACCAGAACACAATGGGCAGGCAGCATCCCCATTCAAACAACTATTTGAGATGCAGGGGAGATGGTAGCACATCCTACGTAGTGTGTATGATGAACCTAATTCTATTGGCCCCCCATGCTTCACAATTTTCTCCACTTCAATTTTCTCCTCTCAACATTGTCCCAGTTCACCCACTGTCCTTGCTTTGCCTGCGACACTGCCTTAGTACATCTTACTGCCGCTTCTAGTCCATGTACTTCCTCAACTACCATCTTCCTCTTTTCTATGACCAATTCCTTGTTCCACACTGGATGTCCTACACTGAACTCTAAGCCTCCACGCCCATGCTGTACCTGACCTATGATGTGCCCATGTCTAAGTGCTGCCTGTACTTGCTGCACTGCCTCCTTTGGGTTCCAATTGCTCTCTGTTCTAACTACAGGTGCTGTACTCCCTACCAGCAGATCATTTAACTGACATACATTTCCAATCTAACCCTTGTACCTTTGAACTCCTCTGGCTGGTTAGAAAACTGGCAACTCCAATATGCCTTTCCCATACAAGACTGCGCTGCTTAGGCAACATGTGTCTGTTTTTTTTGCACCTCTTCTGAAAACCCTGTAGGAGCTCCAGGTTTTTCTCTCCATTGTTGGCAGATTCATGTCACAGCTCATGTACAACGTGCTTCTCCTCAGAGAGCTTTCAGGCTCTGTGAGGATCTGGACAGAGAGATGTCTGCTGAATGAAAGCAAAGTGCAGGCTGCTGCTGAAGGAGCTTCTGCTCTACGTTCCTGTTCCTGCATCAGTCAGAGAACATCGACAAGGAACCTGCTGCTCACTGAGACAAACTTTGGAGGCACAGCGGAGGTCACGTCTCCTCGTTCTTTGGAACAAAGTCGTAGGTGGACAAATACAGGAGTGGCATCTTTATAATATATGAGTTTTATTCATAAAACACAGAAGATAAATATCTATTCAACCATTTGAGTGACAGCACACATTTAGGATCTGTGACCTTTGACCTCAAGGGAGACCGCTGGGAACTCATCTTCTTCTGAACCGCTGAACTCAAAGCGGCTCGATTACTGTAAACTCTTTGTGGTTGCGAGGCGACAGCATTTCAATGCTTGACGTATTAAGTCCTCGGACAGAGGAGAACCTTCTGACTGTGGACTTCAACTTCAGAGGTTCACGGATCCGAGGATTAAACACATGGACTTCATCAGAAGAATCAAGTTTGTGGATGAACAAACTCCTTCCTCAACCAAGGTCTTTTTTCCACTGAATAACCCTAGAGGCTCCGATCTCAATTCCTGCTTGTCAGCCTGGTTTCAGCTTCAGAAAAACTCTGATACTCCAGGTTTCTCCAGGGTGTTCTCCCTAGGATCCAGGTCATCGTAGAGAAATCACTCTGAGATCTTCTAAGGAACAACTGGTCTTCTCACGGACACAGGTCTCCATAGATAAAGAGTAAACATGGGACGTCAGCATCGGTTCCATTTAGGTTCCTCAGACATTCCTGCTGACGGCTTTGAGGAGCTGCTCCTCCGAGACATTTGATGTTTCAGCAAGGACAAACACCAAAAGCATTTGAGTTCTCCTTGTTTGAGTTTTTTCTGTTTCGCATGAAAACAAGTTGAAAATCATAAAGTATTGAAAAAATTGTTGACAAAGTGATAAATATTGAAAAAAGTTTAAAAATTGGCAAAATGTGAAAAAAATAAAAAGTCATGAAAATTTTCACCAAAAATGTCAAAGGTCACTTACATTAGAAATAATGTGAAAATCATAAAGTATTGAAAAAATGGTTGACAAAGTGAAAAATATTGGGAAAAGTGAAAAGTTAGTAAAATGTCACAGTACATGTATTCATGAAATTTTGACCAAAAATGTCTGAGGTCACTTACGTTCAAAAGAAAGTGAAAATCATAAAGTATTGAAAAAATGATTGACAAAGTGAAAAATAGTAGGGAAAGTGAAAAGTTAGTAAAATGTCACATAAAATGTATTCATGAAAATTTTGACCAAAAATGTCTAAGGTCACTAATATTGGAAAAAATATGAAAATCATTAAGTGTTGAAAAAATTGCTGACAAAGTGAAAAATATTGGAAAAAATGAAAAGTGAGTAAAATGTCACAGTACATGTATTCACGAAAATTTTAACCAAAAATGTCTAAGGTCACTAATATTGGAAAAAATATGAAAATCTTTAAGTATTGAAAAAAGTGCTGACAAAGTGAAAAATATTGGGAAATTGAAAAGTTAGTAAAATGTCACATTAAATGTATTCATGAAAAATTTGACCAAAAATGTCAAAGTTAATTAAAGTTCGAAAAACTCTGAAAATCATAAAGTATTGAAAAAATGTTGACAAAGTGAAAAATATTGGGATGAGTGAAAAGTTAGTAAAGTGTCACCGTATATGTATTCACGAAAATTTTAACCAAAAATGTCTAAGTTCACTTATATCGGAAAAAATATTGGGAAAAGTGAAAAGTTAGTAAAGTGTCACAGTACATGTATTCATGAAAATTTTAACCAAAAATGTCCAAGGTCACTAATATAAAAAAAATTGTGAAAATCATAAAGTATTGAAAAAATTGTTGACAAAGTTAAAAATATAGAAAAAAAGTTTAAAAATTGGCAAAATGTGAAAAATATATATAGTCATTATAATTTTCACCAAAAATGTCTAAGTTCACTAATATCGGAAAAAAATGTAGGGAAAAGTGAAAAGTTAGTAAAATGTCACAGTATATGTGTTCATGAAATTTTGACCAAAAATGTGTAAGGTCACTAATATTGGAAAAACTGTGAAAATTATAAAAAATTGAAAAAATGGTTGACATAGAGAAAAATTGGGAAAAGTGAAAAATTAGTAAATTATCACAGTACATGTATTCATGAAAATTTTGACCAAAAATGTGTAAGATCACTTACGTTCGAAAAGAAGTGAAAATCATAAAGTATTGAAAAAATGGTTGACAAAGTGAAAAATATTAGGAAAAGTGAAAAGTTAGTAAAATGTCACAGTATATGTACTCATGAAAGTTTTGACAAAAATGTCAAAGGTCACTAACGTTCGAAAAAATGTGAAAATCATAAAGTATTGAAAAAATGATTGACAAAGTGAAAAATATTAGGAAAAGTGAAAAGTTAGTAAAATGTCACATAAAATGTATTCATGAAAATTTTGACCAAAAATGTCTAAGGTCACTAATATTGGAAAAAATATGAAAATCATTAAGTGTTGAAAAAATTGCTGACAAAGTGAAAAATATTGGAAAAAGTGAAAAGTGAGTAAAATGTCACAGTACATGTATTCACGAAAATTTTAACCAAAAATGTCTAAGGTCACTAATATTGGAAAAAATATGAAAATCTTTAAGTATTGAAAAAAGTGCTGACAAAGTGAAAAATATTGGGAAAAGTGAAAAGTGAGTAAAATGTCACAGTACATGTATTCATGAAAAATTTGACCAAAAATGTCAAAGTTAATTAAAGTTCGAAAAACTCTGAAAATCATAAAGTATTGAAAAAATGTTGACAAAGTGAAAAATATTGGGATGAGTGAAAAGTTAGTAAAGTGTCACCGTATATGTATTCACGAAAATTTTAACCAAAAATGTCTAAGTTCACTAATATCGGAAAAACTGTGAAAATCATAAAGTATTGAAAAAATGGTTGACAGAGAAAAATTGGGAAAAGTGAAAAATTAGTAAATTATCACAGTACATGTATTCATGAAAATTTTGACCAAAAATGTGTAAGATCACTTACGTTCGAAAGGAAGTGAAAATCATAAAGTATTGAAAAAATGGTTGACAAAGTGAAAAATATTAGGAAAAGTGAAAAGTTAGTAAAATGTCACAGTATATGTACTCATGAAAGTTTTGACAAAAAATGTCAAAGGTCACTAACGTTCGAAAAAATGTGAAAATCATAAAGTATTGAAAAAATGGTTGACAAAGTGAAAAATATTGGGAAAAGTGAAAAGTTAGTAAAATGTCACAGTACATGTATTCATGTAATTTTGACCAAAAATGTCTGAGGTCACTTACGTTCAAAAGAAAGTGAAAATCATAAAGTATTGAAAAAATGGTTGACAAAGTGAAAAATATTGGGAAAGGGAAAAGTTAGTAGAATGTCACAGTACATGTGTTCATGTAATTTTGACCAAAAATGTCTGAGGTCACTTACGTTCAAAAGAAAGTGAAAATCATAAAGTATTGAAAAAATGATTGACAAAGTGAAAAATATTAGGAAAAGTGAAAAGTTAGTAAAATGTCACATAAAATGTATTCATGAAAATTTTGACCAAAAATGTCTTAGGTCACTAATATTGGAAAAAATATGAAAATCATTAAGTGTTGAAAAAATTGCTGACAAAGTGAAAAATATTGGAAAAAGTGAGTAAAATGTTACAGTACATGTATTCACGAAAATTTTAACCAAAAATGTCTAAGGTCACTAATATTGGAAAAAATATGAAAATCTTTAAGTATTGAAAAAAGTGCTGACAAAGTGAAAAATATTGGGAAATTGAAAAGTTAGTAAAATGTCACATTAAATGTATTCATGAAAATTTTGATCAAAAATATCTTAGGTCACTAATATTGGAAAAAATATTAAAATCTTTAAGTATTGAAAAAAGTGCTGACAAAGTGAAAAATATTGGGAAAAGTGAAAAGTGAGTAAAATGTCACAGTTAATTAAAGTTCGAAAAACTCTGAAAATCATAAAGTATTAAAAATATTGTTGACATAGTGAAAAACATTGGGAAAAGTGAAAAGTTAGTAAAATGTCACAGTACATGTATTCATGAAAATTTTGACCAAAAATGTCTAAGGTCACTAATATTGGAAAAAATATGAAAATCATAAAGTATTGAAAAAATGGTAGACAAAGTGAAAAATATTGGGAAATTGAAAGTTAGTAAAATGTCACAGTACATGTATTATTGAAAATTTTGACCAAAAATGTCAAAGGTCACTAACATTTGAAAAAAAGGGAAAATCAAAAAGTATTGAAAAAATGTTGACAAAGTGAAAAATATTGGGATGAGTGAAAAGTTAGTAAAGTGTCACCGTATATGTATTCACGAAAATTTTAACCAAAAATGTCTAAGTTCACTAATATCGGAAAAACTGTGAAAATCATAAAGTATTGAAAAAATGGTTGCCATAGAGAAAAATTGGGAAAAGTGAAAAATTAGTAAATTATCACAGTACATGTATTCATGAAAATTTTGACCAAAAATGTGTAAGATCACTTACGTTCGAAAGGAAGTGAAAATCATAAAGTATTGAAAAAATGGTTGACAAAGTGAAAAATATTAGGAAAAGTGAAAAGTTAGTAAAATGTCACAGTATATGTACTCATGAAAGTTTTGACAAAAAATGTCAAAGGTCACTAACGTTCGAAAAAATGTGAAAATCATAAAGTATTGAAAAAATGGTTGACAAAGTGAAAAATATTGGGAAAAGTGAAAAGTTAGTAAAATGTCACAGTACATGTGTTCATGTAATTTTGACCAAAAATGTCTGAGGTCACTTACGTTCAAAAGAAAGTGAAAATCATAAAGTATTGAAAAAATGATTGACAAAGTGAAAAATATTAGGAAAAGTGAAAAGTTAGTAAAATGTCACATAAAATGTATTCATGAAAATTTTGACCAAAAATGTCTAAGGTCACTAATATTGGAAAAAATATGAAAATCATTAAGTGTTGAAAAAATTGCTGACAAAGTGAAAAATATTGGAAAAAGTGAAAAGTGAGTAAAATGTCACAGTACATGTATTCACGAAAATTTTAACCAAAAATGTCCAAGGTCACTAATATTGGAAAAAATATGAAAATCTTTAAGTATTGAAAAAAGTGCTGACAAAGTGAAAAATATTGGGAAAAGTGAAAAGTGAGTAAAATGTCACAGTACATGTATTCATGAAAAATTTGACCAAAAATGTCAAAGTTAATTAAAGTTCGAAAAACTCTGAAAAACATAAAGTATTGAAAAAATGTTGACACAGTGAACAATATTGGGATGAGTGAAAAGTTAGTAAAGTGTCACCGTATATGTATTCACGAAAATTTTAACCAAAAATGTCTAAGTTCACTAATATCGGAAAAACTGTGAAAATCATAAAGTATTGAAAAAATGGTTGCCATAGAGAAAAATTGGGAAAAGTGAAAAATTAGTAAATTATCACAGTACATGTATTCATGAAAATTTTGACCAAAAATGTGTAAGATCACTTACGTTCGAAAGGAAGTGAAAATCATAAAGTATTGAAAAAATGGTTGACAAAGTGAAAAATATTAGGAAAAGTGAAAAGTTAGTAAAATGTCACAGTATATGTACTCATGAAAGTTTTGACAAAAAATGTCAAAGGTCACTAACGTTCGGAAAAATGTGAAAATCATAAAGTATTGAAAAAATGGTTGACAAAGTGAAAAATATTGGGAAAAGTGAAAAGTTAGTAAAATGTCACAGTACATGTATTCATGTAATTTTGACCAAAAATGTCTGAGGTCACTTACGTTCAAAAGAAAGTGAAAATCATAAAGTATTGAAAAAATGGTTGACAAAGTGAAAAATATTGGGAAAGGGAAAAGTTAGTAGAATGTCACAGTACATGTGTTCATGTAATTTTGACCAAAAATGTCTGAGGTCACTTACGTTCAAAAGAAAGTGAAAATCATAAAGTATTGAAAAAATGATTGACAAAGTGAAAAATATTAGGAAAAGTGAAAAGTTAGTAAAATGTCACATAAAATGTATTCATGAAAATTTTGACCAAAAATGTCTTAGGTCACTAATATTGGAAAAAATATGAAAATCATTAAGTGTTGAAAAAATTGCTGACAAAGTGAAAAATATTGGAAAAAGTGAGTAAAATGTTACAGTACATGTATTCACGAAAATTTTAACCAAAAATGTCTAAGGTCACTAATATTGGAAAAAATATGAAAATCTTTAAGTATTGAAAAAAGTGCTGACAAAGTGAAAAATATTGGGAAATTGAAAAGTTAGTAAAATGTCACATTAAATGTATTCATGAAAATTTTGATCAAAAATATCTTAGGTCACTAATATTGGAAAAAATATTAAAATCTTTAAGTATTGAAAAAAGTGCTGACAAAGTGAAAAATATTGGGAAAAGTGAAAAGTGAGTAAAATGTCACAGTTAATTAAAGTTCGAAAAACTCTGAAAATCATAAAGTATTAAAAATATTGTTGACATAGTGAAAAACATTGGGAAAAGTGAAAAGTTAGTAAAATGTCACAGTACATGTATTCATGAAAATTTTGACCAAAAATGTCTAAGGTCACTAATATTGGAAAAAATATGAAAATCATAAAGTATTGAAAAAATGGTAGACAAAGTGAAAAATATTGGGAAATTGAAAGTTAGTAAAATGTCACAGTACATGTATTATTGAAAATTTTGACCAAAAATGTCAAAGGTCACTAACATTTGAAAAAAAGGGAAAATCAAAAAGTATTGAAAAAATGTTGACAAAGTGAAAAATATTGGGATGAGTGAAAAGTTAGTAAAGTGTCACCGTATATGTATTCACGAAAATTTTAACCAAAAATGTCTAAGTTCACTAATATCGGAAAAACTGTGAAAATCATAAAGTATTGAAAAAATGGTTGCCATAGAGAAAAATTGGGAAAAGTGAAAAATTAGTAAATTATCACAGTACATGTATTCATGAAAATTTTGACCAAAAATGTGTAAGATCACTTACGTTCGAAAGGAAGTGAAAATCATAAAGTATTGAAAAAATGGTTGACAAAGTGAAAAATATTAGGAAAAGTGAAAAGTTAGTAAAATGTCACAGTATATGTACTCATGAAAGTTTTGACAAAAAATGTCAAAGGTCACTAACGTTCGAAAAAATGTGAAAATCATAAAGTATTGAAAAAATGGTTGACAAAGTGAAAAATATTGGGAAAAGTGAAAAGTTAGTAAAATGTCACAGTACATGTGTTCATGTAATTTTGACCAAAAATGTCTGAGGTCACTTACGTTCAAAAGAAAGTGAAAATCATAAAGTATTGAAAAAATGATTGACAAAGTGAAAAATATTAGGAAAAGTGAAAAGTTAGTAAAATGTCACATAAAATGTATTCATGAAAATTTTGACCAAAAATGTCTAAGGTCACTAATATTGGAAAAAATATGAAAATCATTAAGTGTTGAAAAAATTGCTGACAAAGTGAAAAATATTGGAAAAAGTGAAAAGTGAGTAAAATGTCACAGTACATGTATTCACGAAAATTTTAACCAAAAATGTCCAAGGTCACTAATATTGGAAAAAATATGAAAATCTTTAAGTATTGAAAAAAGTGCTGACAAAGTGAAAAATATTGGGAAAAGTGAAAAGTGAGTAAAATGTCACAGTACATGTATTCATGAAAAATTTGACCAAAAATGTCAAAGTTAATTAAAGTTCGAAAAACTCTGAAAAACATAAAGTATTGAAAAAATGTTGACACAGTGAACAATATTGGGATGAGTGAAAAGTTAGTAAAGTGTCACCGTATATGTATTCACGAAAATTTTAACCAAAAATGTCTAAGTTCACTAATATCGGAAAAACTGTGAAAATCATAAAGTATTGAAAAAATGGTTGCCATAGAGAAAAATTGGGAAAAGTGAAAAATTAGTAAATTATCACAGTACATGTATTCATGAAAATTTTGACCAAAAATGTGTAAGATCACTTACGTTCGAAAGGAAGTGAAAATCATAAAGTATTGAAAAAATGGTTGACAAAGTGAAAAATATTAGGAAAAGTGAAAAGTTAGTAAAATGTCACAGTATATGTACTCATGAAAGTTTTGACAAAAAATGTCAAAGGTCACTAACGTTCGGAAAAATGTGAAAATCATAAAGTATTGAAAAAATGGTTGACAAAGTGAAAAATATTGGGAAAAGTGAAAAGTTAGTAAAATGTCACAGTACATGTATTCATGTAATTTTGACCAAAAATGTCTGAGGTCACTTACGTTCAAAAGAAAGTGAAAATCATAAAGTATTGAAAAAATGGTTGACAAAGTGAAAAATATTGGGAAAGGGAAAAGTTAGTAGAATGTCACAGTACATGTGTTCATGTAATTTTGACCAAAAATGTCTGAGGTCACTTACGTTCAAAAGAAAGTGAAAATCATAAAGTATTGAAAAAATGATTGACAAAGTGAAAAATATTAGGAAAAGTGAAAAGTTAGTAAAATGTCACATAAAATGTATTCATGAAAATTTTGACCAAAAATGTCTGAGGTCACTAATATTGGAAAAAATATGAAAATCATTAAGTGTTGAAAAAATTGCTGACAAAGTGAAAAATATTGGAAAAAGTGAGTAAAATGTTACAGTACATGTATTCACGAAAATTTTAACCAAAAATGTCTAAGGTCACTAATATTGGAAAAAATATGAAAATCTTTAAGTATTGAAAAAAGTGCTGACAAAGTGAAAAATATTGGGAAATTGAAAAGTTAGTAAAATGTCACATTAAATGTATTCATGAAAATTTTGATCAAAAATATCTTAGGTCACTAATATTGGAAAAAATATTAAAATCTTTAAGTATTGAAAAAAGTGCTGACAAAGTGAAAAATATTGGGAAAAGTGAAAAGTGAGTAAAATGTCACAGTTAATTAAAGTTCGAAAAACTCTGAAAATCATAAAGTATTAAAAATATTGTTGACATAGTGAAAAACATTGGGAAAAGTGAAAAGTTAGTAAAATGTCACAGTACATGTATTCATGAAAATTTTGACCAAAAATGTCTAAGGTCACTAATATTGGAAAAAATATGAAAATCATAAAGTATTGAAAAAATGGTTGACAAAGTGAAAAATATTGGGAAAAGTGAAAAGTTAGTAAAATGTCACAGTACATGTGTTCATGTAATTTTGACCAAAAATGTCTGAGGTCACTTACGTTCAAAAGAAAGTGAAAATCAGAAAGTACTGAAAAAGTGGTTGATGAAGAGAAAAATATTGGGAAAAGTGAGAAGTTAGTAAAGTGTCACAGTACATGTATTCATGAAAATTTTGACCAAAAATGTCAATGGTAACTAAAGTTCAAAAAAATGTGAAAATAATAAAGTATTGAAAAAAATGTTGACAAAGTGAAAAATATTGGGAAAAGTGAAAAGTTAGTAAAATGTCACATAAAATGTATTCATGAAAATTTTGACCAAAAATGTCTAAGGTCACTAATATTGGAAAAAATATGAAAATCATTAAGTGTTGAAAAAATTGCTGACAAAGTGAAAAATATTGGAAAAAGTGAAAAGTGAGTAAAATGTCACAGTACATGTATTCATGAAAATTTTGACCAAAAATGTCAAAGTTAATTAAAGTTCGAAAAACTCTGAAAAACATAAAGTATTGAAAAAATGTTGACACAGTGAACAATATTGGGATGAGTGAAAAGTTAGTAAAGTGTCACCGTATATGTATTCACGAAAATTTTAACCAAAAATGTCTAAGTTCACTAATATCGGAAAAACTGTGAAAATCATAAAGTATTGAAAAAATGGTTGCCATAGAGAAAAATTGGGAAAAGTGAAAAATTAGTAAATTATCACAGTACATGTATTCATGAAAATTTTGACCAAAAATGTGTAAGATCACTTACGTTCGAAAGGAAGTGAAAATCATAAAGTATTGAAAAAATGGTTGACAAAGTGAAAAATATTAGGAAAGGGAAAAGTTAGTAAAATGTCACAGTATATGTACTCATGAAAGTTTTGACAAAAAATGTCAAAGGTCACTAACGTTCGAAAAAATGTGAAAATCATAAAGTATTGAAAAAATGGTTGACAAAGTGAAAAATATTGGGAAAAGTGAAAAGTTAGTAAAATGTCACAGTACATGTATTCATGTAATTTTGACCAAAAATGTCTGAGGTCACTTACGTTCAAAAGAAAGTGAAAATCATAAAGTATTGAAAAAATGGTTGACAAAGTGAAAAATATTGGGAAAGGGAAAAGTTAGTAGAATGTCACAGTACATGTGTTCATGTAATTTTGACCAAAAATGTCTGAGGTCACTTACGTTCAAAAGAAAGTGAAAATCATAAAGTATTGAAAAAATGATTGACAAAGTGAAAAATATTAGGAAAAGTGAAAAGTTAGTAAAATGTCACATAAAATGTATTCATGAAAATTTTGACCAAAAATGTCTTAGGTCACTAATATTGGAAAAAATATGAAAATCATTAAGTGTTGAAAAAATTGCTGACAAAGTGAAAAATATTGGAAAAAGTGAGTAAAATGTTACAGTACATGTATTCACGAAAATTTTAACCAAAAATGTCTAAGGTCACTAATATTGGAAAAAATATGAAAATCTTTAAGTATTGAAAAAAGTGCTGACAAAGTGAAAAATATTGGGAAAAGTGAAAAGTGAGTAAAATGTCACAGTTAAAGTTCGAAAAACTCTGAAAATCATAAAGTATTAAAAATATTGTTGACATAGTGAAAAACATTGGGAAAAGTGAAAAGTTAGTAAAATGTCACAGTACATGTATTCATGAAAATTTTGACCAAAAATGTCTAAGGTCACTAATATTGGAAAAAATATGAAAATCATAAAGTATTGAAAAAATGGTAGACAAAGTGAAAAATATTGGGAAATTGAAAGTTAGTAAAATGTCACAGTACATGTATTATTGAAAATTTTGACCAAAAATGTCAAAGGTCACTAACATTTGAAAAAAAGGGAAAATCAAAAAGTATTGAAAAAATGTTGACAAAGTGAAAAATATTGGGATGAGTGAAAAGTTAGTAAAGTGTCACCGTATATGTATTCACGAAAATTTTAACCAAAAATGTCTAAGTTCACTAATATCGGAAAAACTGTGAAAATCATAAAGTATTGAAAAAATGGTTGCCATAGAGAAAAATTGGGAAAAGTGAAAAATTAGTAAATTATCACAGTACATGTATTCATGAAAATTTTGACCAAAAATGTGTAAGATCACTTACGTTCGAAAGGAAGTGAAAATCATAAAGTATTGAAAAAATGGTTGACAAAGTGAAAAATATTAGGAAAAGTGAAAAGTTAGTAAAATGTCACAGTATATGTACTCATGAAAGTTTTGACAAAAAATGTCAAAGGTCACTAACGTTCGAAAAAATGTGAAAATCATAAAGTATTGAAAAAATGGTTGACAAAGTGAAAAATATTGGGAAAAGTGAAAAGTTAGTAAAATGTCACAGTACATGTGTTCATGTAATTTTGACCAAAAATGTCTGAGGTCACTTACGTTCAAAAGAAAGTGAAAATCATAAAGTATTGAAAAAATGATTGACAAAGTGAAAAATATTAGGAAAAGTGAAAAGTTAGTAAAATGTCACATAAAATGTATTCATGAAAATTTTGACCAAAAATGTCTAAGGTCACTAATATTGGAAAAAATATGAAAATCATTAAGTGTTGAAAAAATTGCTGACAAAGTGAAAAATATTGGAAAAAGTGAAAAGTGAGTAAAATGTCACAGTACATGTATTCACGAAAATTTTAACCAAAAATGTCTAAGGTCACTAATATTGGAAAAAATATGAAAATCTTTAAGTATTGAAAAAAGTGCTGACAAAGTGAAAAATATTGGGAAAAGTGAAAAGTGAGTAAAATGTCACAGTACATGTATTCATGAAAAATTTGACCAAAAATGTCAAAGTTAATTAAAGTTCGAAAAACTCTGAAAAACATAAAGTATTGAAAAAATGTTGACACAGTGAACAATATTGGGATGAGTGAAAAGTTAGTAAAGTGTCACCGTATATGTATTCACGAAAATTTTAACCAAAAATGTCTAAGTTCACTAATATCGGAAAAACTGTGAAAATCATAAAGTATTGAAAAAATGGTTGCCATAGAGAAAAATTGGGAAAAGTGAAAAATTAGTAAATTATCACAGTACATGTATTCATGAAAATTTTGACCAAAAATGTGTAAGATCACTTACGTTCGAAAGGAAGTGAAAATCATAAAGTATTGAAAAAATGGTTGACAAAGTGAAAAATATTAGGAAAAGTGAAAAGTTAGTAAAATGTCACAGTATATGTACTCATGAAAGTTTTGACAAAAAATGTCAAAGGTCACTAACGTTCGAAAAAATGTGAAAATCATGAAGTATTGAAAAAATGGTTGACAAAGTGAAAAATATTGGGAAAAGTGAAAAGTTAGTAAAATGTCACAGTACATGTGTTCATGTAATTTTGACCAAAAATGTCTGAGGTCACTTACGTTCAAAAGAAAGTGAAAATCAGAAAGTACTGAAAAAGTGGTTGATGAAGAGAAAAATATTGGGAAAAGTGAGAAGTTAGTAAAGTGTCACAGTACATGTATTCATGAAAATTTTGACCAAAAATGTCAATGGTAACTAAAGTTCAAAAAAATGTGAAAATAATAAAGTATTGAAAAAAATGTTGACAAAGTGAAAAATATTGGGAAAAGTGAAAAGTTAGTAAAATGTCACATAAAATGTATTCATGAAAATTTTGACCAAAAATGTCTAAGGTCACTAATATTGGAAAAAATATGAAAATCATTAAGTGTTGAAAAAATTGCTGACAAAGTGAAAAATATTGGAAAAAGTGAAAAGTGAGTAAAATGTCACAGTACATGTATTCACGAAAATTTTAACCAAAAATGTCCAAGGTCACTAATATTGGAAAAAATATGAAAATCTTTAAGTATTGAAAAAAGTGCTGACAAAGTGAAAAATATTGGGAAATTGAAAAGTTAGTAAAATGTCACATTAAATGTATTCATGAAAATTTTGATCAAAAATATCTTAGGTCACTAATATTGGAAAAAATATTAAAATCTTTAAGTATTGAAAAAAGTGCTGACAAAGTGAAAAATATTGGGAAAAGTGAAAAGTGAGTAAAATGTCACAGTTAATTAAAGTTCGAAAAACTCTGAAAATCATAAAGTATTAAAAATATTGTTGACATAGTGAAAAACATTGGGAAAAGTGAAAAGTTAGTAAAATGTCACAGTACATGTATTCATGAAAATTTTGACCAAAAATGTCTAAGGTCACTAATATTGGAAAAAATATGAAAATCATAAAGTATTGAAAAAATGGTAGACAAAGTGAAAAATATTGGGAAATTGAAAGTTAGTAAAATGTCACAGTACATGTATTATTGAAAATTTTGACCAAAAATGTCAAAGGTCACTAACATTTGAAAAAAAGGGAAAATCAAAAAGTATTGAAAAAATGTTGACAAAGTGAAAAATATTGGGATGAGTGAAAAGTTAGTAAAGTGTCACCGTATATGTATTCACGAAAATTTTAACCAAAAATGTCTAAGTTCACTAATATCGGAAAAACTGTGAAAATCATAAAGTATTGAAAAAATGGTTGCCATAGAGAAAAATTGGGAAAAGTGAAAAATTAGTAAATTATCACAGTACATGTATTCATGAAAATTTTGACCAAAAATGTGTAAGATCACTTACGTTCGAAAGGAAGTGAAAATCATAAAGTATTGAAAAAATGGTTGACAAAGTGAAAAATATTAGGAAAAGTGAAAAGTTAGTAAAATGTCACAGTATATGTACTCATGAAAGTTTTGACAAAAAATGTCAAAGGTCACTAACGTTCGAAAAAATGTGAAAATCATAAAGTATTGAAAAAATGGTTGACAAAGTGAAAAATATTGGGAAAAGTGAAAAGTTAGTAAAATGTCACAGTACATGTGTTCATGTAATTTTGACCAAAAATGTCTGAGGTCACTTACGTTCAAAAGAAAGTGAAAATCATAAAGTATTGAAAAAATGATTGACAAAGTGAAAAATATTAGGAAAAGTGAAAAGTTAGTAAAATGTCACATAAAATGTATTCATGAAAATTTTGACCAAAAATGTCTAAGGTCACTAATATTGGAAAAAATATGAAAATCATTAAGTGTTGAAAAAATTGCTGACAAAGTGAAAAATATTGGAAAAAGTGAAAAGTGAGTAAAATGTCACAGTACATGTATTCACGAAAATTTTAACCAAAAATGTCCAAGGTCACTAATATTGGAAAAAATATGAAAATCTTTAAGTATTGAAAAAAGTGCTGACAAAGTGAAAAATATTGGGAAAAGTGAAAAGTGAGTAAAATGTCACAGTACATGTATTCATGAAAAATTTGACCAAAAATGTCAAAGTTAATTAAAGTTCGAAAAACTCTGAAAAACATAAAGTATTGAAAAAATGTTGACACAGTGAACAATATTGGGATGAGTGAAAAGTTAGTAAAGTGTCACCGTATATGTATTCACGAAAATTTTAACCAAAAATGTCTAAGTTCACTAATATCGGAAAAACTGTGAAAATCATAAAGTATTGAAAAAATGGTTGCCATAGAGAAAAATTGGGAAAAGTGAAAAATTAGTAAATTATCACAGTACATGTATTCATGAAAATTTTGACCAAAAATGTGTAAGATCACTTACGTTCGAAAGGAAGTGAAAATCATAAAGTATTGAAAAAATGGTTGACAAAGTGAAAAATATTAGGAAAAGTGAAAAGTTAGTAAAATGTCACAGTATATGTACTCATGAAAGTTTTGACAAAAAATGTCAAAGGTCACTAACGTTCGGAAAAATGTGAAAATCATAAAGTATTGAAAAAATGGTTGACAAAGTGAAAAATATTGGGAAAAGTGAAAAGTTAGTAAAATGTCACAGTACATGTATTCATGTAATTTTGACCAAAAATGTCTGAGGTCACTTACGTTCAAAAGAAAGTGAAAATCATAAAGTATTGAAAAAATGGTTGACAAAGTGAAAAATATTGGGAAAGGGAAAAGTTAGTAGAATGTCACAGTACATGTGTTCATGTAATTTTGACCAAAAATGTCTGAGGTCACTTACGTTCAAAAGAAAGTGAAAATCATAAAGTATTGAAAAAATGATTGACAAAGTGAAAAATATTAGGAAAAGTGAAAAGTTAGTAAAATGTCACATAAAATGTATTCATGAAAATTTTGACCAAAAATGTCTTAGGTCACTAATATTGGAAAAAATATGAAAATCATTAAGTGTTGAAAAAATTGCTGACAAAGTGAAAAATATTGGAAAAAGTGAGTAAAATGTTACAGTACATGTATTCACGAAAATTTTAACCAAAAATGTCTAAGGTCACTAATATTGGAAAAAATATGAAAATCTTTAAGTATTGAAAAAAGTGCTGACAAAGTGAAAAATATTGGGAAATTGAAAAGTTAGTAAAATGTCACATTAAATGTATTCATGAAAATTTTGATCAAAAATATCTTAGGTCACTAATATTGGAAAAAATATTAAAATCTTTAAGTATTGAAAAAAGTGCTGACAAAGTGAAAAATATTGGGAAAAGTGAAAAGTGAGTAAAATGTCACAGTACATGTATTCATGAAAATTTTGACCAAAAATGTAAAAGGTGACTAAAGTTCGAAAAACTCTGAAAATCATAAAGTATTGAAAAAATGGTTGACAAAGTGAAAAATATTGGGAAAGGGAAAAGTTAGTAGAATGTCACAGTACATGTGTTCATGTAATTTTGACCAAAAATGTCTGAGGTCACTTACGTTCAAAAGAAAGTGAAAATCATAAAGTATTGAAAAAATGATTGACAAAGTGAAAAATATTAGGAAAAGTGAAAAGTTAGTAAAATGTCACATAAAATGTATTCATGAAAATTTTGACCAAAAATGTCTTAGGTCACTAATATTGGAAAAAATATGAAAATCATTAAGTGTTGAAAAAAGTGCTGACAAAGTGAAAAATATTGGGAAAAGTGAAAAGTGAGTAAAATGTCACAGTACATGTATTCATGAAAATTTTGACCAAAAATGTCTAAGGTCACTAATATTGGAAAAAATATGAAAATCATAAAGTATTGAAAAAATGGTAGACAAAGTGAAAAATATTGGGAAATTGAAAGTTAGTAAAATGTCACAGTACATGTATTATTGAAAATTTTGACCAAAAATGTCAAAGGTCACTAACATTTGAAAAAAAGGGAAAATCAAAAAGTATTGAAAAAATGTTGACAAAGTGAAAAATATTGGGATGAGTGAAAAGTTAGTAAAGTGTCACCGTATATGTATTCACGAAAATTTTAACCAAAAATGTCTAAGTTCACTAATATCGGAAAAACTGTGAAAATCATAAAGTATTGAAAAAATGGTTGCCATAGAGAAAAATTGGGAAAAGTGAAAAATTAGTAAATTATCACAGTACATGTATTCATGAAAATTTTGACCAAAAATGTGTAAGATCACTTACGTTCGAAAGGAAGTGAAAATCATAAAGTATTGAAAAAATGGTTGACAAAGTGAAAAATATTAGGAAAAGTGAAAAGTTAGTAAAATGTCACAGTATATGTACTCATGAAAGTTTTGACAAAAAATGTCAAAGGTCACTAACGTTCGAAAAAATGTGAAAATCATAAAGTATTGAAAAAATGGTTGACAAAGTGAAAAATATTGGGAAAAGTGAAAAGTTAGTAAAATGTCACAGTACATGTGTTCATGTAATTTTGACCAAAAATGTCTGAGGTCACTTACGTTCAAAAGAAAGTGAAAATCATAAAGTATTGAAAAAATGATTGACAAAGTGAAAAATATTAGGAAAAGTGAAAAGTTAGTAAAATGTCACATAAAATGTATTCATGAAAATTTTGACCAAAAATGTCTAAGGTCACTAATATTGGAAAAAATATGAAAATCATTAAGTGTTGAAAAAATTGCTGACAAAGTGAAAAATATTGGAAAAAGTGAAAAGTGAGTAAAATGTCACAGTACATGTATTCACGAAAATTTTAACCAAAAATGTCTAAGGTCACTAATATTGGAAAAAATATGAAAATCTTTAAGTATTGAAAAAAGTGCTGACAAAGTGAAAAATATTGGGAAAAGTGAAAAGTGAGTAAAATGTCACAGTACATGTATTCATGAAAAATTTGACCAAAAATGTCAAAGTTAATTAAAGTTCGAAAAACTCTGAAAAACATAAAGTATTGAAAAAATGTTGACACAGTGAACAATATTGGGATGAGTGAAAAGTTAGTAAAGTGTCACCGTATATGTATTCACGAAAATTTTAACCAAAAATGTCTAAGTTCACTAATATCGGAAAAACTGTGAAAATCATAAAGTATTGAAAAAATGGTTGCCATAGAGAAAAATTGGGAAAAGTGAAAAATTAGTAAATTATCACAGTACATGTATTCATGAAAATTTTGACCAAAAATGTGTAAGATCACTTACGTTCGAAAGGAAGTGAAAATCATAAAGTATTGAAAAAATGGTTGACAAAGTGAAAAATATTAGGAAAAGTGAAAAGTTAGTAAAATGTCACAGTATATGTACTCATGAAAGTTTTGACAAAAAATGTCAAAGGTCACTAACGTTCGAAAAAATGTGAAAATCATAAAGTATTGAAAAAATGGTTGACAAAGTGAAAAATATTGGGAAAAGTGAAAAGTTAGTAAAATGTCACAGTACATGTGTTCATGTAATTTTGACCAAAAATGTCTGAGGTCACTTACGTTCAAAAGAAAGTGAAAATCAGAAAGTACTGAAAAAGTGGTTGATGAAGAGAAAAATATTGGGAAAAGTGAGAAGTTAGTAAAGTGTCACAGTACATGTATTCATGAAAATTTTGACCAAAAATGTCAATGGTAACTAAAGTTCAAAAAAATGTGAAAATAATAAAGTATTGAAAAAAATGTTGACAAAGTGAAAAATATTGGGAAAAGTGAAAAGTTAGTAAAGTGTCACAGTACATGTATTCATGAAAATTTTGACCAAAAATGTCTAAGGTCACTAATATTGGAAAAACTCTGAAAATCATAAAGTATTGAAAAAATGGTTGACAAAGTGAAAAATATTAGGAAAAGTGAAAAGTTAGTAAAATGTCACAGTATATGTACTCATGAAAGTTTTGACAAAAAATGTCAAAGGTCACTAACGTTCGAAAAAATGTGAAAATCATAAAGTATTGAAAAAATGGTTGACAAAGTGAAAAATATTGGGAAAAGTGAAAAGTTAGTAAAATGTCACAGTACATGTGTTCATGTAATTTTGACCAAAAATGTCTGAGGTCACTTACGTTCAAAAGAAAGTGAAAATCATAAAGTATTGAAAAAATGATTGACAAAGTGAAAAATATTAGGAAAAGTGAAAAGTTAGTAAAATGTCACATAAAATGTATTCATGAAAATTTTGACCAAAAATGTCTAAGGTCACTAATATTGGAAAAAATATGAAAATCATTAAGTGTTGAAAAAATTGCTGACAAAGTGAAAAATATTGGAAAAAGTGAAAAGTGAGTAAAATGTCACAGTACATGTATTCACGAAAATTTTAACCAAAAATGTCTAAGGTCACTAATATTGGAATAAATATGAAAATCTTTAAGTATTGAAAAAAGTGCTGACAAAGTGAAAAATATTGGGAAAAGTGAAAAGTGAGTAAAATGTCACAGTACATGTATTCATGAAAAATTTGACCAAAAATGTCAAAGTTAATTAAAGTTCGAAAAACTCTGAAAATCATAAAGTATTGAAAAAATGTTGACACAGTGAACAATATTGGGATGAGTGAAAAGTTAGTAAAGTGTCACCGTATATGTATTCACGAAAATTTTAACCAAAAATGTCTAAGTTCACTAATATCGGAAAAACTGTGAAAATCATAAAGTATTGAAAAAATGGTTGCCATAGAGAAAAATTGGGAAAAGTGAAAAATTAGTAAATTATCACAGTACATGTATTCATGAAAATTTTGACCAAAAATGTGTAAGATCACTTACGTTCGAAAGGAAGTGAAAATCATAAAGTATTGAAAAAATGGTTGACAAAGTGAAAAATATTAGGAAAAGTGAAAAGTTAGTAAAATGTCACAGTATATGTACTCATGAAAGTTTTGACAAAAAATGTCAAAGGTCACTAACGTTCGAAAAAATGTGAAAATCATAAAGTATTGAAAAAATGGTTGACAAAGTGAAAAATATTGGGAAAAGTGAAAAGTTAGTAAAATGTCACAGTACATGTGTTCATGTAATTTTGACCAAAAATGTCTGAGGTCACTTACGTTCAAAAGAAAGTGAAAATCAGAAAGTACTGAAAAAGTGGTTGATGAAGAGAAAAATATTGGGAAAAGTGAGAAGTTAGTAAAGTGTCACAGTACATGTATTCATGAAAATTTTGACCAAAAATGTCAATGGTAACTAAAGTTCAAAAAAATGTGAAAATAATAAAGTATTGAAAAAAATGTTGACAAAGTGAAAAATATTGGGAAAAGTGAAAAGTTAGTAAAGTGTCACAGTACATGTATTCATGAAAATTTTGACCAAAAATGTCTAAGGTCACTAATATTGGAAAAAATATGAAAATCATAAAGTATTGAAAAAATTGCTGACAAAGTGAAAAATATTGGGAAAAGTGAAAAGTGAGTAAAATGTCACAGTACATGTACTCATGAAAGTTTTGACAAAAAATGTAAAAGGTGACTAAAGTTCGAAAAAATGTGAAAATCATAAAGTATTGAAAAAATGGTTGACAAAGTGAAAAATATTGGGAAAGGGAAAAGTTAGTAGAATGTCACAGTACATGTGTTCATGTAATTTTGACCAAAAATGTCTGAGGTCACTTACGTTCAAAAGAAAGTGAAAATCATAAAGTATTGAAAAAATGATTGACAAAGTGAAAAATATTAGGAAAAGTGAAAAGTTAGTAAAATGTCACATAAAATGTATTCATGAAAATTTTGACCAAAAATGTCTTAGGTCACTAATATTGGAAAAAATATGAAAATCATTAAGTGTTGAAAAAATTGCTGACAAAGTGAAAAATATTGGAAAAAGTGAAAAGTGAGTAAAATGTTACAGTACATGTATTCACGTAAATTTTAACCAAAAATGTCAAAGGTCACTAATATTGGAAAAAATATGAAAATCATATAGTATTGAATAAAATGGTTGACAAAGTGAAAAATATTGGGAAATTGAAAGTTAGTAAAATGTCACAGTACATGTATTATTGAAAATTTTGACCAAAAATGTCAAAGGTCACTAACATTTGAAAAAATATGAAAATCTTTAAGTATTGAAAAAATTGCTGACAAAGTGAAAAATATTGGAAAAAGTGAAAAGTGAGTAAAATGTCACAGTACATGTATTCACGAAAAATTTAACCAAAAATGTCTAAGGTCACTAATATTCAAAAATATGTGAAAATCATAAAGTATTGAAAACATGGTTGACAAAGTGAAAAATATTGGGAAAAGTAAAAAGTTAGTAAAATGTCACAGTACATGTATTCATGAAAATTTTAACCAAAAATGTCTAAGGTCACTAATATTGGAAAAATGTGAAAATCATAAAGTATTGAAAAAATTTTTGACAAAGTTAAAAATATAGAATAAAAGTTTAAAAGTTGGCAAAATGTGAAAAATATATATAGTCATGATAATTTTCACCAAAAATGTCTAAGTTCCCCTTATATCGGAAAAAATATTGGGAAAAGTGAAAAGTTAAAGTGTCACAGTACATTTATTCACGAAAATTTTAACCAAAAATGTCAAAGTTAACTAATATTGGAAAAAACTGTGAAAATCATAAAGTATTGAAAAAATGGTTGACACAGTGAAAAATATTGGGAAATTGAAAAGTTAGTAAAATGTCACATTAAATGTATTCATGAAAATTTTGACCAAAAATTTCAAAGGTCACTAACGTTCGAAAAAATGTGAAAATCATAAAGTATTGAAAAAATGGTTGACATAGAGAAAAATTGGGAAAAGTGAAAAATTAGTAAATTATCACAGTACATGTATTCATGAAAATTTTGACCAAAAATGTGTAAGATCACTTACGTTCGAAAGGAAGTGAAAATCATAAAGTACTGAAAAAATGGTTGACAAAGTGAAAAATATTAGGAAAAGTGAAAAGTTAGTAAAATGTCACAGTATATGTACTCATGAAAGTTTTGACAAAAAATGTCAAAGGTCACTAACGTTCGAAAAAATGTGAAAATCATAAAGTATTGAAAAAATGGTTGACAAAGTGAAAAATATTGGAAAAAGTGAAAAGTGAGTAAAATGTCACAGTACATGTATTCATGAAATTTTGACCAAAAATGTCAAAGGTCACTAATGTTCGAAAAAATGTGAAAATCATAAAGTATTAAAAAAATGTTGACAAAGTGAAAAATATTGGGAAAAGTGAAAAGTTGGTAAAGTGTCACAGTACGTGTATTCACGAAAATTTTAACCAAAAATGTCTAAGTTAACTAATATTGGAAAAAATATGAAAATCATAAAGTATTGAAAAAATGGTCGACTTATAGAAAAATATTGGGATATTTCCTTTCAATATTTTCTTTGGGCTTTTCCTTTCAGGAGTCGCCACAGGGAATCTACCTTCTCTATCAAAGACAAGGATTCTCTGCATCCTCCTTTCTCACACCAACTACCTTCATATCTTTGCACTATGTTCGTAAATATTCTCTTTGGTCTTCCTCTAGACCAAACTTTTTCCTGCAAGGACCAAATACCTTTTTTTTTGAAGAAGTGATTGGGAGATTTGGTATCCAGGATAGGAATGCAGAGGGACAGATGGTGGTAGAATTTGCAAAAATTATAGAAATGGCTGTAGTGAACACCTTTTTCCAGAAAAAACAGGAACATAGGGTAACTTATAAGAGCGGAGGTAGGAGCACGCAGGTAGACTACATCTCGTATAGACGAGGTAACCTGAAAGAGAGATGAAGAGGACAAAGGCAGAGCAGAGGACAAAGTGGTGGAAGCTGAAAAGGGAGGAGTGTTGCATGGTTTTCAGGGAGGAGTTGAGAAAGGGTCTGGGTGGTCAGGCTGAGCTTCCAGGTGATTGGACAACTACAGCTAGTGTTATCAGGGAGACAGGTAGAAGAGAAAAGAGGTGAAGAGACGGGTCCAAGCAGGTTGGAATGGGTGGAGAAAAGTGTCAGGGGTACTATGTGATAGAAGACTTTCAGCCAGAATAAAAGGAAAGGTGTACAAGACAGTGGCGAGACCAGCGATGATGTATGGACTAGAAACTGCTACAATGACCAAAAGACAGCAGGCAGAACTAGAGCTTGCAGAGATGAAGATGTTGAGGTTCCCTTTGGGAGTGACCAGGATGGAGAGGATCAGGAATGAGTCTATCAGAGGAACAGCACATGTCTGATGTTTTGGAGAGAAGGTCAGAGAAGCCAGACTGAGATGGTTGGGTCATGGACAGAGGAGGGATAGAGAATATATTGGTAGACACCACGGCAGATGGTGCAGTAACACCGCAGTGCTTAACAGCTTCTGCAGTCCTAATCTGGAATACAATGCTGTGAAATGCAGACCACACTATCTTCCCAGAGAGTTTGCTTCTGTTGCTCTGATTGGTGTTTAAAGCCCACCATCGGCAAATGCTAACGTAGCCACAACAGAGCTAGCAACCTACATCTCCTCAGTTGAGAACTCCAATCCCGACACGGCTGTCATTGTGGTAGGTGACTTCAACCATGCCAGTCTGTCGAAAGAGCTTCCAAACTATATCCAGCAAGTTACCTGTCCAAGCAGAGGCGCCAACATCCTCGAGCACTGCTACATTCCCATAAGCCAGGGGTCAAAATGATCTACCGCCCACTAAAAATGCAAAACACATTATTTATGAATATATTGAGAATCATTTTTATATGTACAGTATATGCTGGTGTTCCTCGCAGTACTGCATCAACCTATATTGCACAATACAACTTTGTACATTTTTTTTGTCATTACCTTACTCCGATGACTTGCACTGAATGGAATTAGCCAGGGATGCAGACTCCGGACAGTAACTGCTGAGAGCCGGCCTCAAGCAGACTTCCAGATGCTCATCAGTCATGGTGGAACGGTACTTTGACTTCATGATCTTCATGTGGGAAAAAGCTGACTCACATAAATAAGTGGAGCCAAATAATGCAGTCATGAAGGAAGCACATTTTCTGATGTTGGGGTGCTTGTCCTCTGTGAGTGAGTTCCAGAATTGTCCATGAGCTCTGGCCTTCAGCTGAACGTCGACTTGAAGTGTCAGAATCTCATCCTCCACTCCAGAGGAGTTCAGGTGAAACAGGGTTGCAACTTTTGATGCCAGTGAAACAACCTCAGCATCTTCCTGGCAAGGGTAGCACATGAATGTAGCGACCGGCTCGAGTACAGCAAAGTCTTGAAAGTGTCTGTCGAACTCTGACAGACAACTGTCAATTTGCTTTATGTAGCGTGCACGGTCCTGCTGCGCACATGACTGCTCTTGTGTCTCCAGCTCTGCCGCGAGGTTCCGGAAGTTTGCCAAATCATGGAGCTTTGAGGAGAGATGTTGCATTTTGCGTTTGAAAGCATTAACTGAGCTGGTCATATTGATCACAGTTTTGTCCTTTCCTTGCAGCTCGAGATTAAGGTCATTCAGCATGTTGGTCAGATCGGTTCAAAATGCCAAGTCCAGCAGCCACTGATGCTCATTTAGTTGGCTATTATCTGCACGGCATTACCTTCACGGAAAAAAACTCCTCGATCTCCGGCAACAGCTCTCGAAATCTTTGCAGGAATTTCCCCCGACTTAGCCATCTCACGTCGGTGTGCAACAGCGACTCTGAGTGGTCGCACTCAGCCTTCTCCAGTTGTGCACGGAACTGCCGTCTTTGAACAGATCTGGCCCGAATAGAACAGGCGATCTTTGTTGCCACATCCATTATCTCTTTCATGTTGAGCATTTATGCACATAATGCTTGTTGGTGTAATGAGGGTGTAATGAGCGGTAATGAGGAAGTCCGGAAAATCATCATCCTTATTTTTTCAATGCCATGCGATCGACCGGTCGATCGCGTTCGACGCACTGGGCACCCCTGCCATAAGCGATGCGTACCGGTGTTTTCCGAGGGCACCGCTGGGCAGGTCGGACCACGCCACGCTGCTGCTCGTCCCAAAATACAGGCAAAAACTTAAATTCCACTGCGTACAATCCAAAGTTGTCCAGTGCTGGTCGAGAGCGGCTATCGACACGCTCAGAGGCTGCCTCGAATGGACTGATTGGGACGTATTTCGCACAGCTGCGGACAGTTTGGACGAGCTGACAGACACAGTGATGTCATACATCAACCTCTACGTCGGGACGTGCATTCCCATCAAACCTGCGAAAATCCATGGCAATAACAAGCCGTGGTTTACAAAGGACGTTCAGGCATTACGCAGGAAAACATGCGGTGCCTTCACTGAGGGAGACATGGGGCAACACAGGGCAGCCAAATACCAACTTAGGGCTGCAATAAGGAAAGACAAAACAAAACATGCAGTTCGGTAGTCCTGAAACATTGTGCACACCAGCGAGGCCCAATATTCACTAACATCTTCAACTGCTCCCTTAGTCAGTGCACAGTTCCCATACATACATGTATGAGCACATACATACATACATCTGTGAACACATACATATATATACAGACATACATGTATATACTTCTCTAAACTCACATTCATCGATATATGTATGCAAACACACTTACATTCATACGTACATACATAGACACACACAAATGTATACAAACACATTTGCATACACACCTATATAAATACATACATATTAAAACATCACATAAATACACCCCCCCACACACACACGCATAATTATAAACACATATTTCATTCAAACATGCCTGCATGAGTGAATGTGTGTCTGCACGCATGCACTCACACAAAAACGCACGCACAAGCGCACACACGCATGCGCACACATATGCATGCACTTTTGCACTCATGCATTGATGCATGCAGACTTGCATACGAACATGCACACATTCATACACGCCTCCATGCACGCATGCGTTCATGCACGCCTCCATGCACGCATGCATTCATGCACACATACGTGCATGCATACACACATACATATTGACATACTCACATATACAAATGTATATACACATACATAAATTCACATGTATACATATTTACATACATATATAAACACATACATATGTGTGTTTGTGTTTATTTATATATATATATATATACATACACACAAACATATGCATATACACATACATATGGATAGATATCTACATTCTTCTTCTTCTCCCCCCTTTGGGCTTTTCCCTTCAGGAGTCGCCACAGGGAATCGACTGCATCCTCCTCTCACACACCAACTACCTTTATATCTTCGCGCTATGTTCATCAATGTTCTCTTTGGTCTTCTACTAGACCAAACTTTTTCCTGCGAGGGCCAAATAACTTTTCCCTTCTCTGACGGGGGGCCGGGCCTGTTTGTAACAAAAAGTGAGACGATCGCAGAGGTGTCTAAACGTAAACGTTTATTGTTTTCCAGAAAGCCACACATAGCCAAAATTAACCCTTTCTGGGATCTTGACAGGGAAAAAAAAAAAATCAGAAAACAAATAACATTATTAATGAATTAAATAACACTATTTATGAAGTAAGTAATAACCAAATAACCCTTTTCAAGTTTTTCACAGAATAAAAGACCAAGGAACATTAACTTTCTTGTGGACACAACTGTTTGCAGCTCTTGTATCAAATTCACAGTGAAAACCTCAAAGTAAGCAGTCGATGTATCCAAACTGATACAAACACAACACATTTCACTACCATTATTGTTGTAGAAGGGATTTTATCCCAGTAGATTTCAATATGATTTTATTTGTTTGTACTCTGGTTGTTTTCTTTGTACGCAAACACGCTCACATCCTCACACAGTTCAGTATCCATCTTCAAATATGCAGACGACACCACAATAATTGGACTCGTCACTGACAATAATGAGAAACACT
This sequence comes from Fistularia commersonii, assembly GCF_037954325.1. NCBI lineage: Eukaryota > Metazoa > Chordata > Actinopteri > Syngnathiformes > Fistulariidae > Fistularia > Fistularia commersonii. The sequence continues at coordinate 40,013 of NC_141301.1, forward strand.
ATGGAGAGCAGGTCACCCAGGCAGTCACCTGGTGCCAGAACAACAACCTGCAGCTAAACGCATCAAAAACAAAAGAACCGATCATTGATTTCTCCCGCTCGCCCACCCAAAACACCCATCTCCATCAACTCTGATCCTACAGCCATCACACACTCATTCAAATTTCTTGGGACACACATCAATAATACACTAAGATTCAAACAGCACTCAGAGGAAGTTTACAAAAAAGCCAACAAAAGACAGTTTTTTCCTCAGACAACTAAAAAAAATCCAATGTGAGACACAATAAAATGATTCTGATTCTGATTCTGACGGATGCTGGAATTGGAGCTGCCAGGCAAGAGGTCTGGAGGAAGACCAAAGAGAAGATTTATGGACGTAGTGAGAGAGGATATGAAGGTAGTTGGTGTGAGAGAGGAGGATCCAGAGAATAGGGTTAGATGGAGAGAGTCGACTCGCTGTGGCGACACCTGAAGGGAAAAGCCGAAAGAAGAAGGTCTGCATTTTACTGCATGAAATAAGTATTTGATCACCTACCAGCCAGTGAGAATTGTGGCTCTCATAGATCCATGAGTTCTTCTTTGAGAGGCCCTCCTGTTCTCCACTCATGACCTGGCTTCACGGCACCAGCTTGAACTCGTTACCTGTATAGAGCACACCTGGACACACTCAATCAAACAAATTCTAACCTCTCCACAATGGCCAAGACCAGAAAGCTGTGAAAGGACATCAGGAGCTGAAAGTCCATATTGCCCAGCGACTGCCCCGAAACCTGAAGGATCTGGAGAAGGTCTGGATGGAGGAATGGGCCAGAATCCCTGCTGCAGTGTGTGCAAACCTGCTCAAGAACTACAGGAAACTTATGATCTCTGTCATTGCCAATAAAGCTCTCTGGAACAAATATTAACTTTTGTTTTTCTGGTGTCTTGCAATAAAATGCAAATGAATTACTTCGAATCATACAATGTGTTTTTCTGGATTTTTCTTTTGGATTCCGTCACTCACAGTTAAAGGAGTACCCGTGATAAAAATTAGACCTCTACATGCTTTGCAAGTGGGAAAAGCTGAAAAATCAGCAGTGTATTAACTACTTGTTCTCTCTCCGTCTGCGTGGTGTCGTCACGACTCGTCCTCGGTGCAGCAGAATTATACATTCGATTTCCAACAAAATCTGGAAGGTGTGTTACTCACCCACTTCTGAAGAAACAACCATACTTGATCATTTTCACATTTCTTCCAATTAACTGACTTTTGGCATATTTTGTCAAAATGTTCATGAATATCTCTATGGTAATATTTTACCAATGTTTCACTTTTCCCGATATTTTTCACTTTGTCAACAATATTTTCAATACTTTATGGTTTTCACTTTTTTTTCCAATTTTACTGACCTTTGACATTTTTTGTCAACATTTTCATGAATATAAGTATTATTGAATTTTTTCCAATTTTCAATTTTCCAAACATTTTTCACTTTATCAACAATTTACATCATACTTTGCAATTTTCACTTATTTCCCAATGTTAATGATTTTTGACATTTTTTGTCAAAATTTTCATGAATATCTATATTGTCACATTTTGCCAATATTTAACTTTTCGGAATGTTTTTCACTTTGTCAACAATTATTTCAATACATTATGGTTTTCACACTTTTTCCAAATTTACTTACTTTGATATTTTTTGTAGAAATTTTTATGAACATACATATTTTGACATTTTTCCAATTTTTCACTATTCCCAATATTTTTCACTTTGTTAACAAAAATTTTTTCAATACTTTAGGATTTTCACCTTTTTTCCAATGTTAGTGAACTTTGACATTTTTCTCACAATTTTCATTAAAGGTTAAAGGCATATCCTCGCAGAATGTCCGTTCTTCACTGGACACATCCGAGCAGAAGTGGCATGATGATAGAGCAGTAGCGTCATCTATTGGTAAAAGTACTGCCCATTTACAACAAGATGCAGGGAACCGTTGGTCGAACGAGGGAGGAGGAGGAGTTCGCGGCCCAAGCCGACACCACGGGTTTCTTCCCCGCCAGCAGAAGATGAGTCTGAAAAAGAGGAGCACGTACGTATATGTTTGTGTATATATACGTACATATACTGCTCAAAAAAATAAAGGGAACACTTGAACAACACAATGTAACTCCAAGTCAATCACACTTCTGTGAAATCATAGTGTCCGCTCAGGAAGCAACACAGATTCATTTTGACTTGTTTTAAGGACATTACATCAAAGTTTGATCAGCCTGGAGTTTGTTTTTACACTTTAATTTTGAGTGTGATTCCTAATCCAGACCTCCATGGTTGATACAATTGATTTCCATTGATCATTTTTGTGTGATTTTGTTGTCAGCACATTCAACTGTGGAAAGAGCAAAGTATTTCAGAAGACTATTTCATTCATTTAGATCTAGGATGTGTTTTTTTAAGTGTTCCCTTTATTTTTTTGAGCAGTGTATTTAAACAAACATTCTTACATATATAGACACATATATACCTACATATATATTATCATACATGTATACACACACAGACATATATACACACATGAATACCTACATACATGTATTGAAATCCGGTCAGTCTTTCCATATATTGTGTTTTCATTTTAAAACCATCAAACAGGGTTTAAGTGTTAATCTGAACAACGCATTGTTATTGATCAGACAGGAGAAAATGCTTTTTGTGGTTCATTCATTCCGACAGGCAGGCAGTCTGACTCTTACCGTTCATGTAGGACCGTCATAACTACTGGTTCAGTCATAGCTACATACATATTTCCTCACTGTCTATGAAGTAAAAGAAAGTTCTTTATCCTCAACTATGACTGTGGCTGCTAAGTTATCCCATTTTGTTGGTTCCTATAATACTATTTGCAAAACGTGTCAATGAGTTAAACCTTCGTTTAATTGTTCAAAATAATTGACTGAGCAGAACATTTGCCTCGTCACAATGAATGAGCTCAATTCAATGTCTACTTTTTCCATTTCACTTTTGAATTTAAACATACAAACAAACATTTGTCCAAATAATTCGGCACGGGAAATGACGTATTTATTCCGACCGAGCCTATAAGTAAGGGGCGCGGCCAGCGAGTGGACCGGAAGTGGGGCCGAGCGAGCTAGCAGTAGCAGTGGAACGGAACGCCCGCGTGAGACAAACACATTTCAACGTGTTTCCTGATGAAATTGCGACAGTTCGATGAACGGATACACAAACCAAACTCTCAGAGAGAGGTAGTGAAATTTGTAACCGTAATTTTGTTTCTTTCAAAGGTTAGACGTCGGCGGACAGCAGATGAGAGGCTAGTAGCATTAGCATCGAGCTTCTTCGCTATCTGTGGTCAGTTCAGGACAGACTTGTGGACGTTCAATTCTAAAAGGATCGATGACAATTGAATGTAAATGCTGCAAGTGCTGAAGTGACGTTGTGGAGCAGTCTGTAGCCAAAACGTTTCCCAAGTATTTGCATGTGAGTGTGCATTTTGACAACACAATCCCAGATTACGTTGTGATGTGTAGTGGGACCAGGGAACAAGCAGAAGTGGGAAGGTTTGCTGCCAAAAGACAGAATACATGTGTGTGTGAATGACAGTGAGAAGGATTCTAAGTACGCTTGTCAACAGTGCAGAGCAATGGAGGGTTTGGAAGAGGATATTTATGGATGGATTGAACGAGGACAGAAAGTGCCGTAAAGTTAGAAATGGTAAAGTGGGCAACTTTATCTCCCCAGCACTTGGCATTCAGTGCTGGGAAATCATTGTTTCTCATCAATCCGAGCTGTGAAAGAGACAGTTTATCTAAATGTTGGTGTGACGGTGTGAAGTTAGTCATTTTGTTGGTGTGTCTGCAGGGTTGTGGGTTATTGTTTTTTTTCCCAGCAATATGGATGGCAAAATTGAGAGTGATAAAATAGCAACCATTACTCAGGGTAGGATTGAAAGTAAAATATGTTGTTTTTCGTGTTGAGTGGCTGAAGTTTAAAGATAATTTCAATGATGAAATGATTGATGTAATGTAATGTAATGCCGATCAACTTAAATGCATGCTTTTGGCCAGTGGGAGGAAGGAGAGAACCCACGCGGACACGGGGAGAACATGCCAACTCCACACAGAGGCAACCACACACAGTGGTTGCTGTGGGGCTTGAACCCAGGTTGCTTTGCTGTGAGGCGGCAGCTCTAACCGCTGCGCCACCGAGCCGCCCAACTAACTCGCCGCCCAAAGTATTTGAGATGAGAACAACTTTATTTATCCCGAAGGAAACTGTTGTGCCAGAGTGTCAAGCAAAAACATAACAGTAATAGATAATAGTAGGGAGGAGGGAGAATACGAAAAACAATAAAATATAAATTGTCAAGGTTAAGGCTATCAAGTGTTTTAAGGTCTTAAAAAGTACAAAGATTTTAAGATTCCCTTTGGCAGAAGGAAGGGTAATTAAAAAGTCTGATAGCCTCAGGTAGGAAAGACCTCCTGTGGCGTTCAGTGGAGCTCCTTGGTGGTATCAATCTATGACTGAAAGAGCTCTGACAGGATGTCAGTGTCCATGCAGGGGGTGATGGACGTTGTCCATGATGCTGAGGAGCTTCTCTGACACCTGCACCACAGACTCCAGCTCCACTCCCAGGACAGATCCAGTCTGTTGGTGTCAGCTGTCTCCAGCCTGCTGCCAAGCACACAACAGGGTAGAAGATGACGCTGGACACCATCGAGTGGTAAAACATCTGCAGCATGGTCCTGCAGACGTTGAAAGATCTGAGCCTCCTGAGGAAGAACAGGCGGCTCTGACCCTTCTTGAAGATGGCGTTGGTGTTTACAGTCCAGTTTATTGTCCAAGTGGACACCCAGGTATTTGTAGGTGTCCACAATGTCCACTTCTGTACCCCTGATGGTGACCGGATTCAGGTGGATTCTCAGTGGCGGGCCGTGCATTTTACACAGAGGCCTTCAGTAGTGCTCCAAATCAATCCACCCCCCAATAATTAGTATATGGCTATAAAAAAAAAACATCTAATGCAGTATAAAGAGGGGTGCATTGCAGATAGATAACTCATGTAGTGTTAAAATTCGCCTACGAGAGCATCACGTGACGACAAAGGGATGCCCAACTGTGTTCTCTTCCATTGACACCCCCAAAGCGTAATCGATGGCGAACCCCGCGGCTTTATCCGGGACGCGGCCCGGCACCCCAAGTGCCCAAATTCCATGAGTGTGTAAAACAAGTCCTTATTTGGAAATAAACTTGAGCGTTGAGGCGATGGTATAAAATGACGGCGCCTCCTCGGCTCGGGGCCAGAAGCTCCTCACCTGCACATCCGCTGGACGCGTCTCAGAGGGCGTGCAGAGGGTGAACCATCCTCTCAGGGTGACATTCATTCTAGCCCAGGATATCTCCTGAGTGTATTTCCTGACTTTGAATAAACCATTCTTGCTTGATCAGTTCCTGAACACACCGGGACAACAAAAGTCCGGTCCCGTGGCCACACAAACGGACAGTAGCCACAATAAATGCCTTTCTAGCAAACAGCTGCGAGACATGAAAAACGCCAATAATAACCCGATAAACCTGCAGAATTATTTAGGATCATTTGTAGACAAAATCCATCCTCTTTTCTTTCTCAAACAGAGTTCAATTGCAGAACCGATTGTGCAAGCCCCCCCCCAGGCAGACTCCTTTGACTTTGACCCTGCCTGGCAACAGATTATGGCTGAAATGTGATTGGTTAGATGCTTTAGTATGAAAATGCCTGTCTGGAAGCGGCACAACCAGGGGAAACGCTATGAAAGGAAGTGAACAGACCATTTGGAATTACTACTTAATAAGTAGTCATGAACAAATTTCAATTCACGTTTGTAATTTAGATATTTTGTAGGCCAGCAGAGAAGGCTTTGCAGGCCCTGATAAAGTGTTGTTTTCACTTTGCAATTTTCACCAAACTTAATAGTTTTCAATTTCTTTTCCAATGTGATGACTTTTGACTCAATGTTGTTAGTGGCTATGCCCCGCAGGTGGGATGTGAATCTGAAGAGAAGGAGAAGTTCTGGAATGAGTTGGATGAAGTGATGCAAAATATTCCCAGAAATGAGAGAGTGGTAATTGGTGCAGACTTCAATGGACATGTTGGTGAAGGCAATAGAGGGGATGAAGAAGTGATGGGCAGATTTGGTATCCAGGATAGGAATGCAGAGGGACAGATGGTGGTACATTTTGCAAAAAGGATGGAAATGGCTGTAGTGAACACCTTTTTCCAGAAAAAACAGGAACATAGGGTAACTTATAAGAGCGGAGGTAGGAGCACGCAGGTAGATAATGTCTTGTATAGACGAGGTAACCTGAAAGAGATCAGTGACTGCAAAGTAGTTGTAGGTGAGAGTGTAGCCAGACAGCATAGGATGGTAGTTTATAGGATGACTCTGGTGACAAGGAAGATGAAGAGGACAAAGGCAGAGCAGAGGACAAAGTAGTGGAAGCTGGAAAGGGAGGAGTGTTGCATGGTTTTCAGGGAGGAGTTGAGAAAGGGTCTGGGTGGTCAAGGTGAGCTTCCAGATGATTGGACAACTACAGCTAGTGTTATCAGGGAGACAGATAGAAGAGCACTTGGTGTGTCATCTGGAAGGAAAGTAGATAAGGAGACTTGGTGGTGGAATGAGGAAGTGCAGGAGTATATACAGAGAAAGAGGTTAGCAAATAAGAAGTGGGATACTGAGAGGACTGAAGAGAACAGACAGGAGTTCAGGGAGATGCAGCCAAAGGTAAAGATAGAGGTAGTAAAGGCAAAACAAAGGGCGTACGATGACTTGCATGCTCGGTTTGATAGTAAGGAGGGTGAGATACAGGTTGGCGAAACAGAGAGAAAAAGATGGAAAGGATGTACAACAGGTCCAGGTGATTAAGGACAGAGAGGGCAATGTATTGACACATGCTAGAAGAGTGATGGGAAGATGGAAAGAATACTTTGAAGAGCTGATGAATGTGGAAAATGAAAGAGAGACAAGGCTAGAAGAGGTGACTATTGTAGACCACAAAGTAGCACAAATTAGTAAAAGTGAAGTGAGGAAGGCATTGAAGAGGATGAAGAGCGGAAAAGCAGTTAGTCCTGATCATATACTTGTGGAGGTGTGGAAGTGTCGCGTTTTTGTAGACCTAGAAAAAGCATACGACAGGGTGCCAAGAGAGGAGCTCTGGTATTGTATGAGGAAGTCTGGAGTGGCAGAGAAGTATGTTAGACTGGTGCAGGACATATATGCTAGCTGTGAGACACTGGTACGGTGTGCTGTAGGGGTAACTGAGAAGTTCAAGGTGGAGGTGGGACTCCATCATGGGTTCAGCTCTGAGCCCCTTCTTGTTCGCAATGGTGATGAACAGGCTGACAGATGAGGTTAGACAGGAATCCCCATGGACCTGATGTTTGCGGATGACATTGTGATCTGTAGTGAGAGCAGACAACAGGTAGAGGAAAATCTAGAGAGGTGGAAGTATGCTCTGGAAAGGAGAGGAATGAAAGTTAGTCGCAGCAAGACAGAATATATGTGTGTGAATGAGAGGAACTCGGACAGTGATGCTACAGGAAGTGGAGTTCAAGAAGCTGGAGGATTTCAGGTACTTAGGGTCAACAGTCCAGAGCAACGGAGAGTGTGGAAAAGAGGTGAAGAGACGGGTCCAAGCAGGTTGGAATGGGTGGAGAAAAGTGTCAGGGGTACTATGTGATAGAAGACTTTCAGCCAGAATAAAAGGAAAGGTGTACAAGACAGTGGTGAGACCAGCGATGATGTTTGCACTAGAAACTGTTACAATGACCAAAAGACAGCAGGCAGAACTAGAGCTTGCAGAGATGAAGATGTTGAGGTTCTCTTTGGGAGTGACCAGGATGGAGAGGATCAGAAATGAGTCTATCAAAGGAACAGCACATGTTCGAGTTTTGGAGAGAAGATCGGAGAAGCCAGACTGAGATGGTTTGGTCATGGACAGAGGAGGGATGGAGAATATATTGGTAGACGGATGCTGGAATTGGAGTTGCTAGGCAAAAGGTCTCGAGGAAGACCAGAGAGAAAATTTATGGACGTAGTGAGAGAGGATATGAAGGTAGTTGGTGTGAGAGAGGAGGATCCAGAGAATAGGGTTAGATGGAGAAAGTTGACTCACTGTGGCGACCCCTGCCGGGACAAGCCGAAAGAAGAAGAAGAAGAAGCTGGCCTTTGACATTTTTTGTCAAAATGTTTATGAATATGCCAATTTTGACAATTTTTTTACTTTTTCAAATATTTTTCACTTTGTCAACAATTTTTTCAGTACTTTATGATTTTCACTTTTTTTTACAATGTTAGTGACCTTTAACATTTTTGTCAAAATTTTCATAACTACATTTATTTTTCACATTCTGCCAATTTTTAAACTTTTCCCATTATTTTTCACTCTGTCTGCAATTTTTGTCATTTTCAATTTTTTTTTCCAATTTGATGACTTTTGACATTTTTTTTTAAATTTATGAATATCCATATTGTCACAGTTTACCAATTTTTTAGTTTTCCAATAGTTTTTACATTTTCAATATTTTTTTCCAAACTTTATGGTTTTCACATTTGTTTCCAATTTTACTGACATTCGACTTTTAAAAAAAAAAAATTATGGATATCTATATTGTAATATTTTGCCAATTTTTCACTTTTCCAAATATAATAATATTTCCAAATATTGTAATATTTTGCCAATTTTTCACTTTTCCAAATATTTTTGACTTTATCAACAATTTTTTCAATATTACATTACATTACATTACATTGCATTTGGCAGACGCTTTTATCCAAAGCGACTTACAATAGAGGACATAGGGACTGCAAATACACTTGCAAATACACGATGTACAGAAAATATACAGAACAGTAAGCTTGGGTTAGTGAGGTTTTTTTTTTTTTTTTGACAAAGACATACACAAACGCACACACACACATATACTCACACACACATATACTCACACACACACACACACACACACACACACACACACACACACACACACACACACACTGTATAGCCTAACTTGCTGCCTGACCTGATCTGGGGCATCAGCGCAGTAAAAAGTCCTGAAAGAGAAGAGTTTTTACCTGTATCTTGAAGGTTGAGATAGATGATGCTAGTCTTGTTGCTTCCGGAAGTTTGTTCCACCACAGAGGTAGTAGAACTGAGAACAGTTTTGCCTGAGATCGCTTAGAGCGAGCTAAAGGTACTGCTAGTAGGTTTGTATTGGAGGAACGCAGCTCTCTGCCGGGAGCAATACTTTATGATTTTCACATTTTTTCCAATGTTAGTGACCTTTGACATTTTTTGAACTTTTGACATACTTTATAGTTTATTCATGTATATTCATGAAAATATTCATGAAAATTTTGAAAAAAATTGTCAAAGGGCATCAAATTGGAAAAAAATCTGAAAAGTATGAAGAAAATTGTAGACAAAGTTAAAATATTGGGAAAAGTTTAAAGATTGGCAGAATGTGAAAAATATGTATAGTCATGAAAATTTTGACCAAAAATGTCTGAGGTCACTAATATTGGAAAAAATGTGAAAATCTTTAAGTATTGAAAAAATTGTTGACAAACTGAGAAATATTGGGAAAAATGAAAAGTTAGTAAAATGTCACAGTACATGTATTCATAAAAATTTCAAACAAAAATGTCTAAGTTCACATATATTGGAATAAAATGTAAAAAACATGAATTTTGGAAAAAATATTGAAAATGTAAAAACTACTGGAAAAGCTAAAACAATGGCAAAATGTGATAATACATGTATATTCATGAAAACTTTGAAAAAAAATTTGTAAGGTGACTAATATTGGAAAAAACTGTGAAAATCATAAAGTATTGAAAAAGTGGTTAACGAAGTGAAAAATATTGGGAAAAGTGAAAAATTAGTAAAGTGTCACAGTACATGTATTAATGAAAATTTTGACCAAAAATGTCTAAGTTCACTAATGTTCAAAACAATGTGAAAATCTTGAAGTATTGAAAAAATTGCTGACAAAGTGAAAAATATTGGGAAAAGTGAGAAGTTAGTAAAGTGTCACAGTACATGTATTCATGAAAATTTTGACCAAAAATGTCAATGGGAACTAAAGTTCGAAAAAATGTGAAAATAATGAAGTATTGAAAAAAATTTTGACAAAGTGAAAAATATTGGGAAAAGTGAAAAGTTAGTAAAGTGTCACATTAAATGTATTCATGAAAATCTTAACCAAAAATGTCTAAGTTAACTAATATCGGAAAAAATATGAAAATCATAAAGTATTGAAAAAATGATTGACAAAATGGAAAATATTGGGAAAAGGGAAAAGTTTGTAAAATGTCACAGTACATGTATTCAGGAAAATTTTGACCAAAAATGTCAAAGGTCACTAACGTTCGAAAAAATCTGAAAATCATATAGCATTGAAAAAATGGTTGACAAAGTGAAAAATATTGGGAAAAGTGAAGTTAGTAAAGTGTCACATTAAATGTATTCATGAAATTTTTGACCAAAAATGTCTATAGTCATTAATATTGGAAAAAAATGTGAAAACTATGAAGTTTGGAAAAAAATATTGAAAATGTAAAAACTATTGGAAAGGTAAAAAAATGGCAAAATGTGATAATACATGTATATTCATGAAAATTTTGAAAAAAATGTTTGAGGTCACTAATATCCGAAAAAATCTGAAAATCATAAAGTATTGAAAAACTTGCTTACAAAGTGAAAAATATTGGGAAAAGTTAAAAGTGAGTAAAATGTCACAGTACATGTATTCATGAAAATTTTGAACAAAAATGTCAAAGGTCACTAATGTTCGAAAAAATGTGAAAATCATATAGTATTGAAAAAATGGTTGACAAAGTGAAAAATTATGGGAAAAGTGAAAAGTTAGTACAGTGTTACAGTACATGAATTCAAGAAAATTTTAACCAAAAATGTCTAAGTTAACTAATATCGGAAAAAATATGAAAATAATAAAGTATTGAAAAAATGATTGACAAAGTGGAAAATATTAGGAAAAGTGAAAAGTTTGTAAAATGTCACAGTACTGGTGTTCATGAAATTTTGACCAAGAATGTCTAAGGTCACTTCCATTCAAAGGAAAGTGAAAATCATAAAGTATTGAAAAAATGACTGACAAAGTGAAAAATATCAGGAATAGTGAAAAGTTTGTAAAATGTCACAGTACATGTATTCATGAAAATTTTGAACAAAAATGTCAAAGGTCACTAAAGTTCGAAAAACTCTGAAAATCATAAAGTATTGAAAAAAATGTTGACAAAGTGAAAAATATTGGGAAAAGTGAAAAGTTAGTAAAGTGTCACAGTACATGTATACATGAAAATTGTGACCAAAAATGTCAAAGGTCACTAACGTTCGAAAAAATGTGAAAATAATAAAGTATTGAAAAAATGGTTGACAAAGTGAAAAATGATGGGAAAAGTGAAACGTTAGTAAAGTGTCACAGTACATGTATTCAAGAAAATTTTAACCAAAAATGTCTAAGTTAACTAATATCGGAAAAAATATGAAAATCATAAAGTATTGCAAAAATGATTGACAAAGTGTAAAATATTGGGAAAAGTGAAAAGTTAGTAAAGTGTCACAGTACATGTATTCATGAAAATTTTGACCAAAAATGTCAAAGGTAACTAAAGTTTGAAAAAATGTGAAAATAATAAAGTATTGAAAAAATGATTGACAAAGTGAAAAATATTGGGAAAAGTGAAAAGTTAGTTAAGTGTCACATTAAATGTATTCATGAAAATTTTGACCAAAAATGTCAAAGGTAACTAAAGTTCGATAAACTCTGAAAATCATAAAGTATTGAAAAAATTGCTGACAAAGTGAAAAATATTGGGAAAAGTGAAAAGTTAGTAAAGCGTCACAGTACATGTATTCATGAAAATTTTGACCAAAAAAGGAAAAGGTAACCAAAGTTAGAAAAACTCTGAAAATCATAAAGTATTGAAAAAATTGCTGACAAAGGGAAAAATATTGGGAAAAGTGAAAAGTGAGTAAAATGTCACAGTACATGTATTCATGAAAATTTTGAACAAAAATGTCAAAGGTCACTAACGTTCGAAAAAATGTGAAAATCATATAGTATTGAAAAAATGGTTGACAAAGTGAAAAATTATGGGAAAAGTGAAAAGTTAGTACAGTGCTACAGTACATGAATTCAAGAAAATTTTAACCAAAAATGTCTAAGTTAACTAATATCGGAAAAAATCTGAAAATCATATAGCATTGAAAAAATGGTTGACAAAGTGAAAAATATTGGGAAAAGTGAAGTTAGTAAAGTGTCACATTAAATGTATTCATGAAAATTTTGACCAAAAATGTCTAAGGTCACTAATATTGGAAATAATATGAAAATTTTTAATTACTGAAAAAATACCTGACAAAGTAAAATATATTGGGAAAAGTGAAAAGTGAGTAAAATGTCACAGTACATGTATTCATGAAAATTTTGAACAAAAATGTCAAAGGTCACTAAAGTTCGAAAAACTCTGAAAATCATAAAGTATTGAAAAAAATGTTGACAAAGTGTAAAATATTGGGAAAAGTGAAAAGTTAGTAAAGTGTCACAGTACATGTATTCATGAAAATTTTGAACAAAAATGTCAAAGGTAACTAAAGTTCGAAAAAATGTGAAAATCATATAGTATTGAAAAAATGGTTGACAAAGTGAAAAATTATGGGAAAAGTGAAAAGTTAGTACAGTGCTACAGTACATGAATTCAAGAAAATTTTAACCAAAAATGTCTAAGTTAACTAATATCGGAAAAAATCTGAAAATCATATAGCATTGAAAAAATGGTTGACAAAGTGAAAAATATTGGGAAAAGTGAAGTTAGTAAAGTGTCACATTAAATGTATTCATGAAAATTTTGACCAAAAATGTCTAAGGTCACTAATATTGGAAATAATATGAAAATTTTTAATTACTGAAAAAATACCTGACAAAGTAAAATATATTGGGAAAAGTGAAAAGTGAGTAAAATGTCACAGTACATGTATTCATGAAAATTTTGAACAAAAATGTCAAAGGTCACTAAAGTTCGAAAAACTCTGAAAATCATAAAGTATTGAAAAAAATGTTGACAAAGTGAAAAATATTGGGAAAAGTGAAAAGTTAGTAAAGTGTCACAGTACATGTATACATGAAAATTGTGACCAAAAATGTCAAAGGTCACTAACGTTCGAAAAAATGTGAAAATAATAAAGTATTGAAAAAATGGTTGACAAAGTGAAAAATGATGGGAAAAGTGAAACGTTAGTAAAGTGTCACAGTACATGTATTCAAGAAAATTTTAACCAAAAATGTCTAAGTTAACTAATATCGGAAAAAATATGAAAATCATAAAGTATTGTAAAAATGATTGACAAAGTGTAAAATATTGGGAAAAGTGAAAAGTTAGTAAAGTGTCACAGTACATGTATTCATGAAAATTTTGACCAAAAATGTCAAAGGTAACTAAAGTTCGAAAAAATGTGAAAATAATAAAGTATTGAAAAAATGATTGACAAAGTGAAAAATATTGGGAAAAGTGAAAAGTTAGTTAAGTGTCACATTAAATGTATTCATGAAAATTTTGACCAAAAATGTCTAAGGGAACTAAAGTTCGAAAAACTCTGAAAATCATAAAGTATTGAAAAAATTGCTGACAAAGTGAAAAATATTGGGAAAAGTGAAAAGTTAGTAAAGCGTCACAGTACATGTATTCATGAAAATTTTGACCAAAAATGTAAAAGGTAACTAAAGTTCGAAAAACTCTGAAAATCATAAAGTATTGAAAAAATTGCTGACAAAGGGAAAAATATTGGGAAAAGTGAAAAGTGAGTATAATATCACAGTACATGTATTCATGAAAATTTTGACCAAAAATGTCAAAGGTCACTAACGTTCGAAAAAATGTGAAAAATAATAAAGTATTGAAAAAAATGTTGACAAAATGAAAAATATTGGGAAAAGTGAAAAGTTAGTAAAATGTCACAGTATATGTACTCATGAAAGTTTTGACAAAAAATGTCAAAGGTCACTAACGTTCGAAAAAATGTGAAAATCATAAAGTATTGAAAAAATGGTTGACAAAGTGAAAAATATTGGGAAAAGTGAAAAGTTAGTAAAATGTCACAGTACATGTGTTCATGTAATTTTGACCAAAAATGTCTGAGGTCACTTACGTTCAAAAGAAAGTGAAAATCAGAAAGTACTGAAAAAGTGGTTGATGAAGAGAAAAATATTGGGAAAAGTGAGAAGTTAGTAAAGTGTCATATTAAATGTATTCATGAAAATTTTGACCAAAAATGTCTAAGGTCACTAATATTGGAAAAAATATGAAAATATTTAAGTACTGAAAAAATTGCTGACAAAGGGAAAAATATTGGGAAAAGTGAAAAGTGAGTAAAATGTCACAGTACATGTATTCATGAAAATTTTGAACAAAAATGTCAAAGGTCACTAACGTTCGAAAAAATGTGAAAATCATATAGTATTGAAAAAATGGTTGACAAAGTGAAATTATGGGAAAAGTGAAAAGTTAGTACAGTGCTACAGTACATGAATTCAAGAAAATTTTAACCAAAAATGTCTAAGTTAACTAATATCGGAAAAAATATGAAAATCATAAAGTATTGAAAAAATGATTGACAAAGTGGAAAATATTGGGAAAAGTGAAAAGTTAGTAAAATGTCACAGTACATGTGTTCATGAAATTTTGACCAAGAATGTCTAGGGTCACTTCCGTTCAAAGGAAAGTGAAAATCATAAAGTATTGAAAAAATGACTGACAAAGTGAAAAATATCAGGAATAGTGAAAAGTTTGTAAAATGTCACAGTACATGTATTCATGAAAATTTTGACCAAAAATGTCTAAGGTCACTAATATTGGAAAAAATATGAAAATCTTTAAGTACTGAAAAAATACCTGACAAAGTGAAAAATATCAGGAATAGTGAAAAGTTTGTAAAATGTCACAGTACATGAATTCATGAAAATTTTGACCAAAAATGTCAAAGGTCACTAACGTTCGAAAAAATGTGAAAATATTAAAGTATTGAAAAAAATGTTGACAAAGTGAAAAATATTGGGAAAAGTGAAAAGTGAGTAAAATGTCACAGTACATGTATTCATGAAAATTTTGAACAAAAATGGCAAAGGTCACTAAAGTTCGAAAAAATGTGAAAATCATAAAGTATTGAAAAAATGGTTGACAAAGTGAAAAATTATGGGAAAAGTGAAACGTTAGTAAAGTGTCACAGTACATGTATTCATGAAAATTTTGAACCAAAAATGTCTAAGTTAACTAATATCGGAAAAAATATGAAAATCATAAAGTATTGAAAAAATGATTGACAAAGTGAAAAATATTAGGAAAAGTAAAAAATTTGAAAAATGTCACAGTACATGAATTCATGAAAATTTTGACCAAAAATGTCAAAGGTCACTAACGTTCAAAAAAATGTGAAAATAATAAAGTATTGAAAAAAATATTGACAAAGTGAAAAATATTGGGAAAAGTGAAAAGTTAGTAAAGCGTCACAGTACATGTACTCATGAAAATTTTGACCAAAAATGTAAAAGGTAACTAAAGTTCGAAAAACTCTGAAAATCATAAAGTATTGAAAAAATTGCTGACAAAGGGAAAAATATTGGGAAAAGTGAAAAGTGAGTAAAATGTCACAGTACATGTATTCATGAAAATTTTGAACAAAAATGTCAAAGGTCACTAACGTTCGAAAAAATGTGAAAATCATATAGTATTGAAAAAATGGTTGACAAAGTGAAAAATTATGGGAAAAGTGAAAAGTTAGTACAGTGCTACAGTACATGAATTCAAGAAAATTTTGACCAAAAATGTCTAAGTTAACTAATATCGGAAAAAATATGAAAATCATAAAGTATTGAAAAAATGATTGACAAAGTGAAAACTATTGGGAAAAGTGAAAAGTGAGTAAAATGTCACAGTACATGTATTCATGAAAATTTTGAACAAAAATGTCAAAGGTCACTAATGTTCGAAAAAATGTGAAAATCATAAAGTATTGAAAAAATGACTGACAAAGTGAAAAATATCAGGAATAGTGAAAAGTTTGTAAAATGTCACAGTACATGTATTCATGAAAATTTTGACCAAAAATGTCTAAGGTCACTAATATTGGAAAAAATATGAAAATCTTTAAGTACTGAAAAAATACCTGACAAAGTGAAAAATATCAGGAATAGTGAAAAGTTTGTAAAATGTCACAGTACATGAATTCATGAAAATTTTGACCAAAAATGTCAAAGGTCACTAACGTTCGAAAAAATGTGAAAATATTAAAGTATTGAAAAAAATGTTGACAAAGTGAAAAATATTGGGAAAAGTGAAAAGTGAGTAAAATGTCACAGTACATGTATTCATGAAAATTTTGAACAAAAATGGCAAAGGTCACTAATGTTCGAAAAAATGTGAAAATCATAAAGTATTGAAAAAATGGTTGACAAAGTGAAAAATGATGGGAAAAGTGAAATGTTAGTAAAGTGTCACAGTACATGTATTCATGAAAATTTTGAACCAAAAATGTCTAAGTTAACTAATATCGGAAAAAATATGAAAATCATAAAGTATTGAAAAAATGATTGACAAAGTGAAAAATATTAGGAAAAGTAAAAAATTTGAAAAATGTCACAGTACATGAATTCATGAAAATTTTGACCAAAAATGTCAAAGGTCACTAACGTTCAAAAAAATGTGAAAATAATAAAGTATTGAAAAAAATATTGACAAAGTGAAAAATATTGGGAAAAGTGAAAAGTTAGTAAAGCGTCACAGTACATGTATTCATGAAAATTTTGACCAAAAATGTAAAAGGTAACTAAAGTTCGAAAAACTCTGAAAATCATAAAGTATTGAAAAAATTGCTGACAAAGGGAAAAATATTGGGAAAAGTGAAAAGTGAGTAAAATGTCACAGTACATGTATTCATGAAAATTTTGAACAAAAATGTCAAAGGTCACTAACGTTCGAAAAAATGTGAAAATCATATAGTATTGAAAAAATGGTTGACAAAGTGAAAAATTATGGGAAAAGTGAAAAGTTAGTACAGTGCTACAGTACATGAATTCAAGAAAATTTTAACCAAAAATGTCTAAGTTAACTAATATCGGAAAAAATCTGAAAATCATATAGCATTGAAAAAATGGTTGACAAAGTGAAAAATATTGGGAAAAGTAAGTTAGTAAAGTGTCACATTAAATGTATTCATGAAAATTTTGACCAAAAATGTCTAAGGTCACTAATATTGGAAATAATATGAAAATTTTTAATTACTGAAAAAATACCTGACAAAGTAAAATATATTGGGAAAAGTGAAAAGTGAGTAAAATGTCACAGTACATGTATTCATGAAAATTTTGAACAAAAATGTCAAAGGTCACTAAAGTTCGAAAAACTCTGAAAATCATAAAGTATTGAAAAAAATGTTGACAAAGTGAAAAATATTGGGAAAAGTGAAAAGTTAGTAAAGTGTCACAGTACATGTATACATGAAAATTGTGACCAAAAATGTCAAAGGTCACTTACGTTCGAAAAAATGTGAAAATAATAAAGTATTGAAAAAATGGTTGACAAAGTGAAAAATGATGGGAAAAGTGAAACGTTAGTAAAGTGTCACAGTACATGTATTCAAGAAAATTTTAACCAAAAATGTCTAAGTTAACTAATATCGGAAAAAATATGAAAATCATAAAGTATTGCAAAAATGATTGACAAAGTGTAAAATATTGGGAAAAGTGAAAAGTTAGTAAAGTGTCACAGTACATGTATTCATGAAAATTTTGAACAAAAATGTCAAAGGTAACTAAAGTTCGAAAAACTCTGAAAATCATAAAGTATTGAAAAAATTGCTGACAAAGGGAAAAATATTGGGAAAAGTGAAAAGTGAGTAAAATGTCACAGTACATGTATTCATGAAAATTTCGAACAAAAATGTCAAAGGTCACTAACGTTCGAAAAAATGTGAAAATCATATAGTATTGAAAAAATGGTTGACAAAGTGAAAAATTATGGGAAAAGTGAAAAGTTAGTACAGTGCTACAGTACATGAATTCAAGAAAATTTTAACCAAAAATGTCTAAGTTAACTAATATCGGAAAAAATCTGAAAATCATATAGCATTGAAAAAATGGTTGACAAAGTGAAAAATATTGGGAAAAGTAAGTTAGTAAAGTGTCACATTAAATGTATTCATGAAAATTTTGACCAAAAATGTCTAAGGTCACTAATATTGGAAATAATATGAAAATTTTTAATTACTGAAAAAATACCTGACAAAGTAAAATATATTGGGAAAAGTGAAAAGTGAGTAAAATGTCACAGTACATGTATTCATGAAAATTTTGAACAAAAATGTCAAAGGTCACTAAAGTTCGAAAAACTCTGAAAATCATAAAGTATTGAAAAAAATGTTGACAAAGTGAAAAATATTGGGAAAAGTGAAAAGTTAGTAAAGTGTCACAGTACATGTATACATGAAAATTGTGACCAAAAATGTCAAAGGTCACTTACGTTCGAAAAAATGTGAAAATAATAAAGTATTGAAAAAATGGTTGACAAAGTGAAAAATGATGGGAAAAGTGAAACGTTAGTAAAGTGTCACAGTACATGTATTCAAGAAAATTTTAACCAAAAATGTCTAAGTTAACTAATATCGGAAAAAATATGAAAATCATAAAGTATTGCAAAAATGATTGACAAAGTGTAAAATATTGGGAAAAGTGAAAAGTTAGTAAAGTGTCACAGTACATGTATTCATGAAAATTTTGAACAAAAATGTCAAAGGTAACTAAAGTTCGAAAAAATGTGAAAATCATATAGTATTGAAAAAATGGTTGACAAAGTGAAAAATTATGGGAAAAGTGAAAAGTTAGTACAGTGCTACAGTACATGAATTCAAGAAAATTTTAACCAAAAATGTCTAAGTTAACTAATATCGGAAAAAATCTGAAAATCATATAGCATTGAAAAAATGGTTGACAAAGTGAAAAATATTGGGAAAAGTGAAGTTAGTAAAGTGTCACATTAAATGTATTCATGAAAATTTTGACCAAAAATGTCTAAGGTCACTAATATTGGAAATAATATGAAAATTTTTAATTACTGAAAAAATACCTGACAAAGTAAAATATATTGGGAAAAGTGAAAAGTGAGTAAAATGTCACAGTACATGTATTCATGAAAATTTTGAACAAAAATGTCAAAGGTCACTAAAGTTCGAAAAACTCTGAAAATCATAAAGTATTGAAAAAAATGTTGACAAAGTGAAAAATATTGGGAAGAGTGAAAAGTTAGTAAAGTGTCACAGTACATGTATACATGAAAATTGTGACCAAAAATGTCAAAGGTCACTAACGTTCGAAAAAATGTGAAAATAATAAAGTATTGAAAAAATGGTTGACAAAGTGTAAAATATTGGGAAAAGTGAAAAGTTAGTACAGTGTCACAGTACATGTATTCATGAAAATTTTGACCAAAAATGTCAAAGGTAACTAAAGTTCGAAAAAATGTGAAAATAATAAAGTATTGAAAAAATGATTGACAAAGTGAAAAATATTGGGAAAAGTGAAAAGTTAGTACAGTGTCACAGTACATGTATTCATGAAAATTTTGACCAAAAATGTCAAAGGTAACTAAAGTTCGAAAAAATGTGAAAATAATAAAGTATTGAAAAAATGATTGACAAAGTGAAAAATATTGGGAAAAGTGAAAAGTTAGTTAAGTGTCACATTAAATGTATTCATGAAAATTTTGACCAAAAATGTCTAAGGGAACTAAAGTTCGAAAAACTCTGAAAATCATAAAGTATTGAAAAAATTGCTGACAAAGTGAAAAATATTGGGAAAAGTGAAAAGTTAGTAAAGCGTCACAGTACATGTATTCATGAAAATTTTGACCAAAAATGTAAAAGGTAACTAAAGTTCGAAAAACTCTGAAAATCATAAAGTATTGAAAAAATTGCCGACAAAGGGAAAAATATTGGGAAAAGTGAAAAGTGAGTATAATATCACAGTACATGTATTCATGAAAATTTTGACCAAAAATGTCAAAGGTCACTAACGTTCGAAAAAATGTGAAAAATAATAAAGTATTGAAAAAAATGTTGACAAAATGAAAAATATTGGGAAAAGTGAAAAGTTAGTAAAGTGTCATATTAAATGTATTCATGAAAATTTTGACCAAAAATGTCTAAGGTCACTAATATTGGAAAAAATATGAAAATATTTAAGTACTGAAAAAATTGCTGACAAAGGGAAAAATATTGGGAAAAGTGAAAAGTGAGTAAAATGTCACAGTACATGTATTCATGAAAATTTTGAACAAAAATGTCAAAGGTCACTAACGTTCGAAAAAATGTGAAAATCATATAGTATTGAAAAAATGGTTGACAAAGTGAAATTATGGGAAAAGTGAAAAGTTAGTACAGTGCTACAGTACATGAATTCAAGAAAATTTTAACCAAAAATGTCTAAGTTAACTAATATCGGAAAAAATATGAAAATCATAAAGTATTGAAAAAATGATTGACAAAGTGGAAAATATTGGGAAAAGTGAAAAGTTTGTAAAATGTCACAGTACATGTGTTCATGAAATTTTGACCAAGAATGTCTAGGGTCACTTCCGTTCAAAGGAAAGTGAAAATCATAAAGTATTGAAAAAATGACTGACAAAGTGAAAAATATCAGGAATAGTGAAAAGTTTGTAAAATGTCACAGTACAGGTATTCATGAAAATTTTGACCAAAAATGTCTAAGGTCACTAATATTGGAAAAAATATGAAAATCTTTAAGTACTGAAAAAATACCTGACAAAGTGAAAAATATTTGTAAAAGTGAAAAATTAGTAAAATATCACAGTACATGTATTCATGAAAATTTTGACCAAAAATGTCAAAGGTCACTAACGTTCGAAAAATTGTGAAAATAACAAAGTATTGAAAAAAATGTTGACAAAGGGAAAAATATTGGGAAAAGTGAAAAGTGAGTATAATATCACAGTACATGTATTCATGAAAATTTTGACCAAAAATGTCAAAGGTCACTTACGTTCGAAAAAATGTGAAAATCATATAGTATTGAAAAAATGGTTGACAAAGTGAAAAATATTGGGAAAAATGAAAAGTGCATAAAATGTCACAGTACATGTATTCATGAAAATTTTGACCAAAAATGTCTAAGGTCACTAATATTGGAAAAAATATGAAAATATTTAAGTACTGAAAAAAATTGCTGACAAAGGGAAAAATATTGGGAAAAGTGAAAAGTGAGTAAAATGTCACAGTACATGTATTCATGAAAATTTTGAACAAAAATGTCAAAGGTCACTAACGTTCGAAAAAATGTGAAAATCATATAGTATTGAAAAAATGGTTGACAAAGTGAAAAATTATGGGAAAAGTGAAAAGTTAGTACAGTGCTACAGTACATGAATTCAAGAAAATTTTGACCAAAAATGTCTAAGTTAACTAATATCGGAAAAAATATGAAAATCATAAAGTATTGAAAAAATGATTGACAAAGTGAAAAATATTGGGAAAAGTGAAAAGTGAGTAAAATGTCACAGTACATGTATTCATGAAAATTTTGACCAAAAATGTCTAAGGTCACTAATATTGGAAAAAATATGAAAATCTTTAAGTACTGAAAAAATACCTGACAAAGTGAAAAATATCAGGAATAGTGAAAAGTTTGTAAAATGTCACAGTACATGAATTCATGAAAATTTTGACCAAAAATGTCAAAGGTCACTAACGTTCGAAAAAATGTGAAAATATTAAAGTATTGAAAAAAATGTTGACAAAGTGAAAAATATTGGGAAAAGTGAAAAGTGAGTAAAATGTCACAGTACATGTATTCATGAAAATTTTGAACAAAAATGGCAAAGGTCACTAATGTTCGAAAAAATGTGAAAATCATAAAGTATTGAAAAAATGGTTGACAAAGTGAAAAATTATGGGAGAAGTGAAACGTTAGTAAAGTGTCACAGTACATGTATTCATGAAAATTTTGAACCAAAAATGTCTAAGTTAACTAATATCGGAAAAAATATGAAAATCATAAAGTATTGAAAAAATGATTGACAAAGTGAAAAATATTAGGAAAAGTAAAAAATTTGAAAAATGTCACAGTACATGAATTCATGAAAATTTTGACCAAAAATGTCAAAGGTCACTAACGTTCAAAAAAATGTGAAAATAATAAAGTATTGAAAAAAATATTGACAAAGTGAAAAATATTGGGAAAAGTGAAAAGTTAGTAAAGTGTCACATTAAATGTATTCATGAAAATTTTGACCAAAAATGTCTAAGGTAACTAAAGTTCGAAAAACTCTGAAAATCATAAAGTATTGAAAAAATTGCTGATAAAGTGAAAAATATTGGGAAAAGTGAAAAATTAGTGAAATATCACAGTACATGTATTCATGAAAATTTTGTCCAAAAATGTCTAAGGTCACTTATATGGAAAAAATATGAAAATTTTTAAGGACTAAAAAAATTGCTGACAAAGTGAAAAATATTGGGAAAAGTGAAAAGTGAGTAAAATGTCACAGTTCATGTATTCATGAAAATTTTGAACAAAAATGTCTAAGTTAACTAATATTGGAAAAAATATGAAAATAATAAAGTATTGAAAAAATTGCTGACAAAGTGAAAAATATTAGGAAAAGTGAAAAGTTCCTAAAATGTCACAGTACATGTATTCATGAAAATTTTGAACAAAAATGTCAAAGGTCGCTAACGTTCGAAAAAATGTGAAAATCATATAGTATTGAAAAAATGGTTGACAAAGTGAAAAATATTGGGAAAAGTGAAAAGTTAGTAAAGTGTCACATTAAATGTATTCATGAAATTTTTGACCAAAAATGTCAAAGGTCAAAAACGTTCGAAAAACGTGAATATAATAAAAATCCTAACCCTAACCCTCACCCCCACCTAACCTCCCCCACTCATTCTCATGTGCATGTCTCCAGCTCCCAGAGCTCCATGCCGACGCTTCGGGGATCTATATCCGAAGAAAATGCATCGATGCTGGGCGAGGGCTGGAACAACACGCAACACACACGGTACCCCCATCTTAACTCCCCCACTCATTCTCATGTGCATTTCTGGAGCTACCGGGGCTCCAAATTGACATCCCGGGGATCCGTGTCCAAAGAAAGTACATCATCGCTGGGCGACGGCTGGTCCCCCCCGCACATGCGCACACAGGCGCCACGACTCCAAACTTATCACTTGCTGCTACTCATGGAAACCTGGATTGTTTTTCCTTCGCTTCGTTATTGTCACGACTCCTCAAATCCCCGGGCCAGATTCACTACAATTGCAGCAATTATCAATCCGGTCCAGTTCCCCAGAGTTCTAATTGTCTCTCAGGATTCAATCAACTCCAGCAAGGCGATTATCCTCCGCACCTGGGAAACATTAAACCAACCTGCAAATCTACTAACGTGCACCTGTGCCTCTGGGGGAAAAGCGTAACAGAAGACCAGACCAGGTGTGGAGCCTACAACCTCTCCAGCACCTCAGCCTCCTCAGTTCATCCATGCTGCTCCAGAGACCAGCCCGGCCACTTACTCCGGCTCCCCAGAAAGCTGTGAGGGCTTTCTTCTCCAATGTACACTGGTATTTGAGATGCAGCCCTTAAGTTCCCCACAGAGAGGTCCAAAATTGCCTACATCATCTCCCTCCTGTCGGGCAGAGCACTTCAGTGGGCAGAGGCAATTTGGAATTCCCCGGGCATGGTGACAGACCTGGCTCGGCACTTCATGGAACACTTCAGCATTCCAGAGGGTGATTCGTCCCCTCAGGCCTGGCTTTACGCCCTCCGCCGGGGAAAACAGCCCATCGCTGAGTATGCCTTGCAGTTCAGGACACTGGCAGCCGCCAGTAGATGGAACAGGCCTGCCCTCATGACGGTATTTCGACAAGGCCTGAACCCCTCCTTGCGCCTCCACTTGGCGGCGTATGATGATATCATGGGGCTCGAGAGGTTTGTCCAACTGACCGTTCGAGTCTCGCATCAGAGAGAGACCTGCTTAACAGGCCCTGGAAGGCCCACCACCACAGTGCCATCCCTGAACCAGCCGGATCAAGCAGATGAGGCCATGGAGGTGGATACCCTTCAACTGTCACCCACAGAGAGACACAGATGCCTGGACAACCACCTCTGCCTCTACTGTGGAGAGAAGGGTCACCTGATCTCACGCTGTGCCAGGAGACCACCATGCCTAGATTCCCTCTCAATATGCTGGCTTTCAGGATGTCTTCAGTCCACAACGGGCCACTGCGCTGCCTCCACATTGTCCCTGGGACTGTGCCATAGATCTACTTCCCAGCCATCCTCACCCAAACGAAAAGATCTACCCTCTCTCTCCCAGAACACGCAGCCATGGAGAACCATATCGAGGAATTCCTGCACCAAGGCTATATCCAACCATCAAAATCCCCTGCTGCCTCACTGTTCTCTCTCACAAAAAGGAGGGAGGTTTAAGACTCTCTGGACTACCGAATCGTGCACAAGGCCGCCGTCAAGTTCCAATATCCTCTGCCTTTAGTGCCGGCTGCCTTGGAATCCCTCCATGGTTCCGCAATATTCTCCATACTAGACCTCCGGAGCGCATATAACCTGGTGCGCATCAGAAGAGATGAATAGAAAACCACCTTCATGACCCCACTGGTCACTGTGAGTACAAGGTAATGCCATATGGCTTAGCCAATGCCCCATCCGTGTTCCAAGGCTTCATGAATGAAATACTCCGATACTTCCTCCAGAAATTTGTGCTCATTTACATAGATGACATCCTGATCTACTCCCCGGATCTGTACAGCCACATTCACCATATCGCCCGGGTCCTCACCAGGCTTCAAGAATACCGGCTGTTTCTCAAGGCGGAGAAATGCCTGTTTCATCAGTCCACAGTCCAGTTCCTCAGCTACAACTTCCACCAAACACCCTGCCAACCATACCTACGTACCCCAAATCATCCAGGCCTCTCTCCTCACCTCTGCACACTCAACACCGGGTACAAGGCATCCAGGAATAAGTGTGACGCGGAACCCTCCAACACAAATACTGGTGGCCAGGTATGTCGAGACATCCAAAAATTTGTCAGCCAATGCTCCGATTATGCCATGGCGAAAACCCCTCATTACCTACCAGCAGGGAAGCCGGAACCCTTGCCAATTCCAAATAGACCCTGGTCCCATCTCGGCATTGATTATGCAACAGACCTTCCCCCCCCTTCCAATGGATATACGAGCATCCTAGTGGTCATGGATCGCTTCTCGAAGGCATGCAAATTGATCACCATGAAAGGAGTTCCAACAGCACCGGAGACAGCAGGAGCCCTCTTCACCCAGGTCTTCCGGAACTTTGGACTGCCGGAGGACATCGTTTCTGACAGAGGACCACAGTTCATATCCAGGTTTTGGCGTGCCTTCCTTCGCCTAGTGGGGGTGACCGTGAGCTTGTCATCTAGTTACCATCCCCAGACCAATAGGCAAACGGAACACAAGATCCAAGAGGTATGCCGCTTCCTCCGAACTTACTGCCAGCGCCACCCAGCAAACTGGAGTCAATTCTTTCCCTTGGCAGAATATGCTCAGAATTCCCTCCAGCAGCCAACCACCGGGTTGACACCATTCCAGTGCGTGCTCGGCCACCGACCACCCATGTTTCCCTGGACAGGAGAATCTTCAGAAGTCCCTGCAGTCGATCAGTGGTTCAAGGAGAGTGAGAGTGTGGGCCAGAGCCTGCCGACATTTGCAAAGGGCTCTCCCCCGCCCCTGTGCTGATGCCAACAAAGTACAGGCCCCTACCGATGCCGTGTGGCTCGACACGGGATCTTTGGATGAAACACCCGTGCAAGAAACTCAGGCTGAGATATATCGGTCCCTTCATGAACTCCCACCAGATCAATCCAGTAACCTTTCGCCTTCAGCTCCCATCGGAGTATAAAATTCACCCAGTGTTTCATGCCTCTGTTTAAACCTTGTTACTCACCTGAATCTTCATCCTCTGCAGACCCTGGGGTGGCAGTGCCTCCTCCATCGCCTCTCCTGGACGAGGGTCCCATCTACGCAGTCCGCCAGATCCTCCAATGGACACCGCAGGGGTCACCTAGAGTACCTGGTCGACTCGGATGGTATTGGAGTAATCTACCTAATGTGGCAAAACTGTTATATTATCATGTATGAGAACCAGGGAGTTTATGTTGTCTTTGACAGAGTGAGAAAACATTAAACCAACCTGCAAATCTACTAACCTGCGCCTGTGCTCCTGGGAAAAAGCGTAACATCACCTTTCCCATAAATGTGTAAACTCTATACATGTACCATACAGACTAAAAATGTATGCAGTGGCATGTACAATTCCACCATGCTCTTTTGTAGTGAAGCTACAGACTAACATTAAATTGCACATTTTTGCTAGCAATTAGGTAGCTGGCTTTTGCCGCTGCTTTACGGACTTCTCAGCTATCAGTGAAAGTGGACTGCTGTTCCCTAAGCCGCCAGCAATTTGTTTATCTTATCCCTTAGTTGTCCTTCCAAAATGTCATATTTTTCAGTGAGTCTGCAGGGGCGCCAAATATTCCTTAAATACCGAAACTTGTTGCAAACACACCGAGCACAAAGGCTTCCCGTGCGTCTCTGTAAATAGGACGTAGTCCATTCTTTGAAAATTCTACCCTTGATCTACTTTTCTGTTTTGATAAACTTTTGGCTAATGAGGGAGTAGCAGGGAGGTAGAGAACAAGGTAGAAACAGAACAAGCAGCAGATGGCGCATTGATACTGTCTTTCCAAAAAAGGTCTGAACAACGGGGTCGCTCCCCATCTTTATGAGCTGAAAACATACCTCTTCACCAGCACTATCACACTAATCGCACTTAGCCAAAAAAAAAAAAAAAAAGAGTATGTATGTTTATGGTTCTGAGATGGCTATTCGGTCAAGTGGTCACTTCCGACTGCTACTACTTTGGATCCTCGGTGACAGAATAGCACTTTTAAGTTGCTTTGGTTAAAAGCATCTGCCAAATGACTGTAATGTGTGCTGTTTGGTCAATCTCAGTGATGCAGCTTGTCTTCTACTCTGACCAAAAAAATGCGTCCTCTAGTGGAGGGTTCTTGAATTGCATTTAATTAAAAAATGTAATCCATGTCTTTTATGCATTTCTTCACTTTGCAAGTGCTTTCATTTGTGTAAGCTCCTTGTGCCACAAGAACATTTTCAAAATGTTGATGTGGCCCACTGTTTCAGAGCCAAGGATTTCACACAAAAAAAGATAGAAGACAAACAGGGTTAAAGACAAGCTTGTTTGTGTGTTTTTATATTTTGAACTTTTGAGAGCGTAAACCCTGTATGTCATCATAGAATACATATAAGCTAATGAATGTTAAAAGTTGAAATTCAAAAAGAATGCTGCTCGTGACTTTTCGGGCTCGTTTACGTGATTTAAAGGTGATCACGAGACACACGGCGCGTTCTTCCCACCACCTTTAAAATGTCCTCTGTTTAAGTGACAGCACAAGATGAGTCAAGTGCACATGTCAAAAGTCCTATGCCGACAAGACAATAAGGTTTATAGAAACCATTTAGATCCAAAATAACAGAAAATAATTCTATATTCTCAGTGGATTTGCTGCTGACAAGCCTCAGTTGGTTTCTTGTATCCATCAAACACACACACTCAGACGCACTTGATTATTTTACTTATATTGTAACGGTGGGAGGACGGGTACAGCTGATAATTTTGTGGAACTGATGACCCCCGAGCTCCTGGCAGAAACAGCAGGCACGAACGGACTGAAGGAACTGAAAGATGGCGCCTTCAATTGCGGACTGCTATCTTGCTGCAGTGCTCAGGCATCTGGTGAAGGTTTTTTCTCTGAACGTCAAAGATGACATTGTCCGCTTGATGTCCTGCAGGAGGGCCTTTGCTTCACGTCAAAGATAGGAAAGTTTCCCTTCGGTTCTTGTCAACATCGACCTCGATCGAGGTAACGCCGTGCCTTGGACCTGGTGCTCCCGAAGACCAGCGTGCGTGTCTGATGTAAGTCCGAGTTTGAGAAATGCTCCTAGTCGTGACAAGATACATGAGTTTCCCCTTGTGGAGTGCAGCGGTGTACGTTTGGCTTGGGATTCAAGCGTCGCAGCTAAAATCATTTTGTGGTGAATGTCTTGTAATCATTTCGGCATCACATACATTTTCCGCCACAACGTGAGAAATTTCTCGCCCAACTCTGTGTGGAGAGTGTGGTTCAATGTGCATCAAGTTGAGAAGCAATTCTCTTACCGGTTCGTACAGCGTATCGTCTGTCTGGTCGTGGATGCAGAGACGCCACTCGCCGGGGCTGGAGACCTCGGAGGTGGAGCTGGAGAGCAGATGGGCACAGAAGCTGCGTTGATTTCAAGCTACTCATTCAACATTTTTGACTGCGGCGCTAAAGTCTTGGAAACCAAGCTTTAGGGAAAATGAACCAATTTTGTTCCAGTCTGAGCTTTTGGAGTTTGTTTTCATATTCCTGAAGGTTTTGTTGAAGAGCCGCTGCATTTTGCTGTGAAGCCTCTTGACTGTCACACAGGTTTTTGAGGAGGGCCTGGACTTCTTGCTGCAGGGCGTGATTTTGCTGACTCAAAAACTCGTTCTCTCGCTTCACCGTGTTGTAGCTGCACTCGGTGTTCCTCAGTTTTTTTAAATTATTTTGATGCTCGCGGACTTCTTGCTGAAGGATCGTGACATTTTCTCTTGATGCCTCTTTGCTGTCTAACAGTTTTTTGGTGAGATTCTGGATTTCTAGTTGAAGGGCCTGAATTTGCTGATTCAACGATTGGTTCTCTTTCCTCATCGTGTTGCAGTAATGTTCAGAGTTTCTGAGATTTTGCCGATTGTTTTCATGCTCCGAGGATTGCAGATCCATCGGCGCTTCCCGTTGCAAGCCCTCTTGACTGAGCATGTTTTTGGAGAGGTCTTGGATGTGTTGTTGCAGGATCACTATATTTTGCTGCCAGGACTCTTGGTTGTCCCACAGTTTTTGGGTGATATCCTGGGCTTCTTGATGCAGGGTGGCCAAATTTTTCTGCGAGGCCTGTTTGCTGAAAAGATCTTTCGTGGCATTCTGAAGGTCCTGTTGCAGGACTTGTATATTTAGTCCTAAGGCTTCTTGGCTGTCCAAAATTTTCTCTGTGAGATCCTGCACTGCCTGTTGCAGGTTGTTATTTTGCTCAGTCAAATGCTGGTTCTCTTTCTTGACCGCATTGTAGCAGCATTCAGCTTCTCTGACTTTTTTCAAAGTATCTTGATGCTTGTTGGCCTCTTGTTGCACGGCCAGGACATTTTGCAACGTCGCCTCTTGGCTGTCATACAGTTTTGCACTAAGCTCCTGGAGATCTTGCCTAGAGGCCTCCTGGCTGTCCAACAATGTTTTGGTGAGGTCCCTGTATTCTTGTTGTAGGACCACGAGGTCCCGATGCGAGGACTTTTTGTCGTCCAACAATTTTTGGGCGAGCTCCTCCACTTGCTGTTGCAGGGTCTTGTTTTCCCGCCTCAAGGACTCGTTCTCTTTTGTCAAAACATTGTGCTCCCATTCCAAGTCTTTGAGTTTTTGGACGTCGTTTTGATGATCCCGGATGGCTCGAAGCAGCGCTTCCTCCTTTTGTCTCAAAGCCTTTTCGCTGTCCCACAGGTGTTCAGTGAGGTCATGAATTTCCTGTTGCAGGTCATCTTCAAATTGTCGCATCGCTTCTTGGGTCTCAAATACGTGTTTGGTGATTTTTTGTATTTCTCGTTCCATGGCCGCAGATTCCTGGTTCAAAGACTCGTTCGCTTCCTTCATTGCGTTGCAGTCGCGGTCACGGGCTTCCATTTTCTGCAGTGTGTTTTCATAAAGGTCTCTCAGCTCCTGCAGATGGTTGTTTAGCTGGAGAACTTCTTTCTGCATGGCTTCATTTTCGACATGCAAGCTTTCTATGCGTTTGTTGAAAGTCATGTTCTCCGCCAAATACATTTCATTCTCTTCTTGGAGGGCTTTTTTGTCTTTATTTCTGGAGCGCCAAACCTGTGCTTGAAGTTCTCTAATTTGGCTCTGGAAGATGTTGTTATCCTTCTGGAGCAACTTGTTTTGTCTCCTTAGTTCGTCATTATCTTGCTGCATGGCTGCACTCGCCTCGATCAAACCCTCCGGCATGACTGACTTCTTCGGACTCATTTTCAGCTGGAATGCATGTGTCTGCTAAAAGCTGCTGCACATCACCATCTATATATTGGGAATTCTCTGGATTCTCCTCAAAATAACGGGCTCAGACCTTGCCGGAGTCGCAGTCTGTGGTTGCAGAAAACGCGGCGGTTCACGTGTTCGACCAATGTGTTTCTTTCACTCCCTGTCAGAATACCGAGTCTATTACAGTCTTCCTTGTGGAAATCATTCAGACTCTACAGTTCCTGCGGTTGGAGCTGTGATGCGGGCCGGTCGCCGTGCGCTCACGACCACGTGTGCGAAACCTTCTGCCACAAACGGTCAGATCTAGTGACTTCCGCTTCCCGACCACAGTGTGGCACCCTGTGACATCCATCAGAGTGTCTCCTGTCATGGTGCTTCCCCTTTAACAACCCTGTGGATGCTCCCCCCGTGTGACATCACAGGCCCAAACACACACACACACACACACACACACACACAAACACACAATCCACAGCATCACAACCCCGTCTGTGACGGCTGTGATTCAGCCGTGCACTACTTTTACCAGGACACGCTCTTTTCTTTAGTTTTTATGGAAAGGTCATCGCAGTGTTTCCAGATGTGTGTGTGAAACACCTTTGGAGCAGTGGTTTCGACAGAAACTGCATCACCTATGCATGACATGGCCTGCTTGTTGCCAGAAGGAAGCAAAGTTCACTCCTACGTAGGTTGAGGTGGATCAGAAGAAACTCTTTGGACCACAGCTGAAAAATGTAGGGGCGCCGTGGGACAGGAGTTCGAGCGATCATCTTCGGAAACGAACATCCCTGGTTGGATTCCCGGCTCCTTCTAGCGTGTCGGAGTGTCGTTGAGCAACACGCCGACCCCCCCACTGCTTCCCCGGCAGCCTACTGCTCATGGTTTATCCAGGATGGGTTCATTGCAGAGAACCCATTTCCCCACGAGGGATTAAAAAAGGATAAATTATAAATCAGCTTCAGACCGAAAACTCCAACCATATATTACCTAAAAACTTCAGCAGTTAAAAATCCTCCGTGATCTCTTAAAAAAGTGGACGGCGACCTGCGATCCATCCCTGCCTTTGGACCCTCTGGTGACAGGCGACAATCCTGCAGCTGGTCTGGAAGAGCCAGAGCCGCATTCATCCCCTCAACACAGCCACATCCGGAATGTAAGAGACACCTAATAAAGCTGAAGATCAACGAGGCCGAGGAGGGGTTGCAGGTGGAAGCTGAAGCGGAAACTCCAGCAGAACGACGCCAGAGAGGTCTGGAGAAGTACGAGGACCGTTGTCGTACGTCCATCGGTCTCTACTTTAGTTCAGAGATGCAGAGATTCCTTTAGGAGGAACCCGGAGCTGTGAGGCAGCTGCAGAACCACCGGCAAAAACAAAACGTCTGCCACCGGACGGCCTTCAGATGAACCTGAGAGAGAAGGCTCGGACATAAAAGGTCCTCCAGCTGCTGGAATTCACATAAGAGACGCAAGCGTCCTCATTGTCCTGTCCGCTGGATATTTAGTTTGCGTGGCCTCGTCCTCAGCTAGTGAAGACTCAACAGCCCAGGTCCAGAGCAGCTGTGGGAATATCAGAAGCTGCTAACGTTTGATTTGGCTGGAGAAGATGGGAGTCACGTGACACACCAGACATCAGGTTTCATCACCAGCTGGAGCTTCACGTCCCTCCTGTGGAGTCGGGCGCTCTGACGCCAACAGAAAGAAGCCAACAAGCTCTTCACTCCTCACAGTATCACTAACCTCTGTGAGACGGACACACACACACACACACACACACACACACACACATACACACCATTCAGAACTCACAAGTAAAAATGTTTCTTTTGCAAACAGCAGGTTTTGGTCAGAGAATTGAACCTCCAACAAAGATTCCTTTCACGCCAAGATCAGACATCCAAACACAGCAAACAGGAGGATAAAACAGCAGGTGTGTGTGTGTGTGTGCTGTCTAACAGTTTTTTTGCTGTCTTAAAGAACCAGTGAACCCTAACTGCCCAGTCAGATCTCCGCGCTGCCAAAACACCGGGCTACATCTGCTCCCTGAAGACGACAAGCGGAACCTGGGCTGGAGCAGTCCCAATTTTACCTTGAGGAAACGCTCAATGCTGTTGTTGCTTCTAAGACTCAGGTGACGCGTGGCTCCAAGGAGGAGGAGCGGGGCATCGTTCTTCTTCTTCTTCTTCTACATCCGCGTTAAAGAATGGGCGAATATTGCAGAGGGCCTTCCGGGATGTGTTTACCCGCTCTCGCCAGGCAACCACTTCCTTTGTTTAACAATCTATTTTTAGGGGGGCCACAGAGTCCACATGCGGTCACACCGTCTAAGGGGTCAGTGCAGGACGAACCCTTTGTCAGCAAGTCGTCCGTTCTATCGAGGTGTGACTTTGAATTCAGGACTGACGGAATCATATCCAAAAATTGGGAAAAATTGCCCAGATGTGCAAATGCTGTTGTCCGTCTGTACATGTGGCCCTCCCACAGCCCGGCGCCCCCCCCGGGGCGAACCCGCCGACGGCGGCCGGGACAGGCTCCAGCATCCGACGACCCCCAGGAGGAGGAGACACAGTAGACAATGGATGGACAGATGGAATCACATCCTCCAAATCCACCACAGCGTCATCTGATGGATGTCTCACATCGGTGCAGTGGGGAGGCAGTGATTCGAAGGCGGCAGAACGGCCGGCGCCATCGGTGTCCACATGAATCACAAAACCGCCAACTTTCATGATCTTATCTGTTTTGAGAGCTGAACTGGACATGTACGCCGAGTCTTCGGACAGGAATTCAGAGAAGTGGCGGGCTCGGCGGCGACCGTGTTCCCTTTGCAAGCCGGATGGGAGAGACCGAGCCGGAGGTGACTTTTGTTTGGCACCGATCCGTGGAGCCGGATGGAAGGTGGCGGCTGCTCCGCCTCCCGGACCGGAATTCAGGGAATGTCTGGAGGGAGCAGACTCCTGGGTTCACCTCCACACCGCCGCCATGGCTTCGGCAGAACGCTTGGACACCGCGATCTAATATGAAGAGCCTCACTCGTCTAGCTGGAGACGGTTTGGGTCTTGAAGCCGCGTTCTGTAATTCGGTTGTTTCCACTTGCAGCAGCTGCGGAGGAGGAGTTCATCTCCATTAGGTTTTTGTATATAAGTCCTTCTAGCGTTTGATTAAAGGACAACGAGGTGTGTGTGGGGGGGGGGCAGTCTTGGTGGAACACTGGTCGAGCACCACAGCGCCATCTACTGGTTCAGACTCTGGATCACCAGGGTTCCAAAGTGGTCAAATATCTGGAGAAGAAAACAGCTGCACCTAAAGCTGGAGGACGGGTCCGCCTGGGACTCCTTCTGGTTGTTACTGTTTGTGAAAGGAAGAAAACAACTTCACCGGCATCTTCAGCACAAGATCAGCTGATGGAGACCAAACCATGACACCGCAGACTGGACAAGATGTATGTGTGCGTGTGTGTGTGTGTGTGTGTGTGTGTAGGGAGATTAGAAGCAGGACCTGAAATGTCAAAATACTCACTGGACAAGAGGGCAGACAGACAGAAAGTGATGTCATAGATCAGAGGCTCCTGATTGGACAGCTGATTCCTGGCAGCTGCTATAAAACCCGATGAGACGCCTGCAGATGGAAAGACGAGAGGAGACGCTGCAGCAGGAAGACACCCTTGTCTTTGCTCAAGGTGAGTGTGGGTGTGTGTGTGTGTGTGTGTGTGTGTGTGTGTGTGTGTGCTGCAGGTGACACACAGCAGGGGGTCGGTCTCCAGCCGCTGCATAAAAACACTGCTTGAATGTGGGCCCTTCATTTTCATGGTTTTCTGCCAAACCAAACTAAACCTGAAAGGTGAGCTGGTCCATCGGGTGGAGCAGCTGCAGGGGTTGTTTTCACTTCACAAGCTGGACCTTCTGAGTGACCTGATGAAGAAAAGGAAGGTGGTGAAAATAACATCACTTTGATTCATGGAAGTTTCACAGGCAAAGAGTAAAACTTTTGAAATTTTTTTCAGAATCTACAGCTTATCAATCCTGGTGGATGACCAGTGTGTGCGTGTGTGTGTGTGTGTGTTTCTTCAAGTGTGCATCGTCACAGGCGCCAGTTTTGCAGGTTTTACAGCTGAGAAATTGGATGTCAAAATATTTCCTTTCTGTTCTTCCAACATCAGAATTTAGAAAAGTGACTTTCTCAGGTTTTGGAATTTTGTTAAACATGCCCATCAGAGGCACAGCAACATGTGTGTGTGTTTCAGAGGACATAGACTGTTGAACTTGCGACAGTCTAAATGCTAAAAGTTTATTTGCAGGGATGGAAAAATGCTAAATTTAGCCGATGTTGCTGGACAATACAGCTCCTGAATCAGCTGAGCTAAAACTGTCTGTGTGTGTGTGTGTGTGTGTGTGTGCCCGCGCAAGTGCGTGTGTGTGTGCACGTTTGTGTGCATGTGCACATGTGTGTGCATACATACGCATTTGTGTGTGTTCCATTCAAAGCTGGTTTAGTTCAAATGACGACTGACTTCCGAAAGTAGGAAAAAGGAAGGTGTCATTGAAGGAACCCTCTTGTTGGCAAACATCAGTTGTGAGGATCAGTGATGGAACATCTGAAGAAGGTTCAGCCGCTGAGAGTTTTCAAAAACTGTGTTGTGTCGCCATGAATACCAGTCATTCGTGGTCTTCTCCGTTCATCCTGCTCTCAGGGTGGTCCTCAGGCTGGAGAACATCTGAGCTGACATCGGGCTGTTCCGAACAATCAAGACAGGCGAGAAAATCTTTTCGGGCGGATCCAAAATATTTCGTGTCTCCCGGGTCACGTCCAGAGGGGGCTTCTCGGGCCTCCAGGTCCCGGGCTTCTGTCATCACGGTGCGTCGGGCCAAATCGACCCGTTCGATACCTCACGAGGCTCTATTCGTAACATCGTCCTCATCGTCGTCATCCACGGCCGCCTGGAGATCCGGGCCTTGTTTCAAAGTCGGCCGGATTGTCCATTTCTCCGCATGTCCTCGACATACAGAGGAACAGAGAAGACGTTTCTCACGTTCCCACGATGACACGACAGTAACACAATGGTAATAATAAAGCGCACGATAAACGTGAAACCATAAGGTCTGAAGTTCACGCGGATACAGTCTTCTGGTGGAAGGATGCCATCTTAGATCTGCGCTTGGATTTCATGAAACATCGAGAATGCAGCTGACCTCTTCAGCGAGAACCACTTAGCATGTAGCCTGTGTGAGTGGCCTCTGACCTCTTCCTCAAAGTCTCCACTGATCAGCAGATCAGGGTTTCTGTTTCAGATGCAGCTGTGCGGCGCTTTGATGTGTGTCTGCGTCCTGTCAATCATCCTGATCGACAGCAGCGTGGATGGACTCCGGGCTCTCCAGGTCAGCACACACACACACACACACACACACACACACACACACACACACACACACACACACACACACACACACACACACACACCGATAAAACAAATCAAATTCAGACAGGAGCTTCTGACTCTGGTTTCCTCCTGGAGCTTCTGGTGATCTTCTGGGGTCCGAACATCTTTTTTTTAAAACTGTCGATCAAGATGAATCATGTGACCCTTGACCGCCAATAAAACGAGGTTTGTGTCACGGTAGAGAAGAGTTCAGCCTCATCAGCCTCATCTAAGCATGACGTCCAACGCTCTCCACCGTCCGCCCTTCTCCTCCATCTCCCGGTCTCTTCCACGTTCCCTCCTCCTCCTCCGTTGTCCCGGCCCGTCTTTCACCGACGTTCTCGTTCAGTCACTTTGTTCTTCAAGATGCTGCCGTTCGATTGACAACCGGAAGGTCGTCTCCGAATCCGGAATGCCGGCGGAGGGAACGTTCGGCCTCGGCCGGCCCTGGAGGTCAAAGGTCACGGATGAGAAACACAATCCCCTCACGGAGGAGGATCTTCTCCAGCTTCGGCGCCAAAACAAGCTCCGCGCCCGTCGATCTGCTGCGAGACCAGCATGAGGCGGCGGGTCTGTTTGGTCTAGAGGACATCCGAGGACCCGAGGCACCGCGGGCCGCCGGCCGGTGATGCCACCGTCGACGTATGAAAACACCAGAGGCTCGAGAGGCCTCAGAGACGACTGAGGGATCGGGCTCTCCTGCCTCTTGCCCCCGAGCCGGAGGTCAGGCAAACACCGGAGCCGGTGAGAATGCTCTCGGCGCTGACGACTGCGGACGTCTTCTTCTACAGAACAAACCACTTCTGAAGAGTCCCGCCTCTCTTTGGGGAGTCTCGAGAACATAAGAAGAACACGGTGTCCGCAGTCCATGAGCTCTCCTGTCAGATTGCTGAGGAAGGGTTCCGGTGACATTCTCAGCATTTCCAGAAGTTCCTTTGCTCCGGTTAGATCACAAATGTGATCCCGGACCAAATCTGGTCTCAGGACGTCATGAGAGGAATAAGGTGAGTCTCACATGAGAACGGATCTCATTCCTTCTCATGCTCCTGTTGTAGGTCCAGAAGCTCATTCTTTTCACGTCGCTTAGTTCCAGACTTCTCTCTGGAGAAACATGGCATGAACCGGAGAATCTCCAAAGAACGGGAAAAAAAAGTTTCAGGTCAGAAGATTCAGGCGAAATGAACACGAGCGGATATGAAGGATGAGATTTAAGAACGAAGGTTCCCAGAGAAGACGTCAGTGATTCCTGCCTCTCGGCAGAGTTCGCCTCCGATTCTTATTTCGATGAAAGACACAAATATTCTTTTTCCATTCTCCATCTTCTCAGAACCTGAGCTGATGACAAGGGTGAGTAACGTGTGGAAGCCAACGCAAACACCCGACCGCATCTCCACGAGCATCCCTCTCCGGCGCTTAGCCTGTCCGCCATGTGTGTTCCAGCACGTAGACGGGCCCCTTTCCCTAACCCGGCCCGGGCATCGGACGGCGGAGGACCTTCTGGAGAGGTTGCTCCGACTGGATGTTCCGGTGAAGGCGGAGAATGACGTTCTGGAGCCAAAGAAGAAGAGAAGTTTCTCCGGAAAAAACGTGCCGCTGGACCGCCTATCCGTCGCCATGGAAACCAAGCAGACCTCGAGGGGGTGGGTAGACCTCGCACGACGCTTAGGTCGGAAGCTGACCTTCGCCCTTCAAAGCCACTCGTTATCTTTGGGTTGCAGGAAGGCAGTCTCGTCACCACGGCGACGGGCGGGTCCTCCTCCGGTGGACAGGACGGGGATGAGCCGACTGCCTGGCGGCAGAGGATAGACCTCGGCTGAGCATTAAACCTTCTTTCACACACACTTTGACTCTCTCATGCTTTCTGCCGGTCTGAAGAACATCTGCTGTGGATCCTCAGCTGGACCGGAGCTGCCAGGAGATGCGTCCCGCAACATCCGCGAGAGCATGGAGAGGATCCTCATCCTTCTCTGACGGCAAGTGGAGGAGATTCTGCAACTAGATCAGAGCTCTGGATCACAAAGATCCCGGGGGTTCTGAGGGAACTGTCTCAAATCACGCTTTCCAGGCCTGAGAGCTTTCTCCCCAGGAAATTCAAGGATTTTCCTTTGACTTCTCCAAGTCCCCGTGGTCTCCCGGATGGAGATGAAGGTCTTCACAGAGCAGCGGTTTCTTCACGACTCCTTTGAAACCTGATGGGACGTTTCAGCGGTGACCGCTGCGATAGCAAGCGTCCTCGGCGTGCAGTCTCCACTCACATCATCCACCGCTGCTCCTCTTGTTTTTCAAGGATCCAAAAATTGATATTAGCCCAACACAATAACGTACATGGATTCTCCATCAAGAAGACGTTTAAGACTGGAAGAACGTTAGGTTCTATGACCTCTGAAGACTTTGAGGAAACCACAGCTCTGATCCCGGTCCAGAAGTTCCTCTCTGGTCGAACCAGGGTTCCGGACCCCCCGGTCGGCTGCAGAGATCCAACCGGGTCCTGACCTTCACCCTTCCATTTAAAGTTTAAAACCACAACGAAGACAAGAGAGTCCGTGGTGAAAAATGCAGGTTGACCTTTAATGACCCCGAAATGTTCTGAACGTCATCTGGTTCCAAGGACACACGACCGGGTCCACCCGGGTCGTATGGCAGCGACAAAACACTAAAACAGAAGAGAATAAATCCTACGGGGGTTAAAATCAGAGCGGCATCCGGTTCCCCTCCACGCTGATCTTCACAGCGTGGCCCGTCTTCGTCAGCCGCCGGATGTCTGCGAATCTGCGCATCTGCTTGTCCACGCGGGACAAGCCCTTCTTCACGGGGCCCTGGGGACGGAGCACAGCGGTTTCACACAGCGACCGACACACAAGGCATGTACCAACACCTGACTCTCCGGGGTTCTCTGGGTTCGCGCCCACGTACTCCAGCCGGACCGGGGTCGGAGTGCGTGTTGGTCGGGGACACTCGGTACCATATCGACCTTCCGGGAGCTTCCCCCCAGATGACATCACACAGCTTCTCGGCTTCTCCTGTGCGACGGCTTCCACTTCACAGGGCCGCTGCCCCTTCTGCGAGAGCGCATCAAGCTTTTCTCATGCAGACACCGCATCTGTCCCAACGAGGCCGTCGCACAATAATGGCACCTCAGCGTAGATGCTAATGCTAACAGTTAGCAACTTCTCACAGTCGCTCCATTTTCCGGCTGCGAGGCGGGTCGTGCTGATGTTGTCTTCAAGTTTATTTCAGGGTGGGAGGCAAGCTAAATGCCAAGTCTTCTGGAGTGCATTTGAACAAGGCAGGGTACCTGTTTGCTAGCTGAGATGCTGGTTTAAACAAAGGAGGCCATTGGTCAACTGGGCCTTCACAAGAGACTTGCTGAAGTTGCTAACACGCCCCCCTTGGGAACGTTGTCCATTTATCCGGCGGCATTCTGGGGGTCCAGAGGCTTTTGGTGTCAAACTGTTCAGCGACGGCGGGCTGTCCGGGCACCACCTCCTCCGAGCCTTTGAAACCATGGCGACGGTAAACAGGCGAGGCCCGTCTGCTGTGAAGGGTTGGACGTCCTCCCAACCTAGCTTGTTTAAGGGCGCTGCGCCGATGCACACGCAAACTTCTAACACACTATGAATGCGTCGGGCGACACCCTGAGACCCCGCAGGCTGCTGGTCCGAGGACAACCCCACGAGGCCGGAGACAACCTGCACGTCATCCATTACTACGTACACATCGTGCAGCACAGACACAGGATCACACAGCAGCAGAACCAGTTCGGGGCCAATCAGGGGCTAAATCACATCCACAGGGGACACCACAACTTCCACTGAGGATCCAGGAGCGTGCGTGCGTGCGTGCGTGCGTGCACACACACACACAGCTCTAGAGGCCACCAGTGCCAAGAGCGTGCATGGATCTTCTCTCCTGGTCCCAGGCTCTAAGACGGTTTTGTCTCATGGATCTCTTCAGGGTTCTCGGTAATTCCATTGGCTGAATTAACGTCCGATATTCAACCCGAGAGGGTGAAAGCATCCATCCTGGTGGCTTGGCACGAAGAACCCTTACCTTCTGGGACAGGATATAAAATCGCAGGCCTTCCGTGACACGCAGTACCAGCTGGGGTGTCTGCATTACCAGGGTGATGGAGACATCATAGCATCCACGGTTTCTAAGCGCGCATACACACACACAGGAGGGTGGAAACACTGTGGTCCACTGTGACATCATGGCATCCAAAGTTGTATGAGAGTGCAGACGCCGCAGAGGCTCACGATGAACTCTTCGGGCGATAACTTCCGTCCCTGGAGGCTTGTGATCCGAGGCCAGCCCAACCAGGAAGGAGACAGTCCTCGGGTCATCTGCTACTACGTCTACTTCTTCCGAATCATTCACATAATCGCACGGCATCAGAACAATCAAGGAGGTAACCCCGGCAACGGCAACAATGGCAACAACCAAAATGTCAACTGAAGGAGGCTGAAGGGGCTTGCGGACCCCACGCCCACTCCTCTGTGACGGCCCGCGTCAGGGGTCAAAGGTCACCGCTTTCGAACCTTCCTCACACTGAAGAGGCCATGCTGCCGAGCAGGAAGACCTGGACAGCGCAACGGCGCAAGGACCAGGACCGGAGGAGGTCCACTAAGGAGCGTTTACTGCTCAGGTCTCCTGGTGTTCCGGAAGGGATTCCACCCCCAGTTCTGAGGCTAGCAGCTTCATCCAGCAAACACGGGTGCTTTGTTCATCTCCCTCTGTCTCCGGGATACTTCGAGATATCTAAAGATCAAGTATCTGCGGAGGGGACAACCCCGGCCACGGAACAACAGGTTTACTTCTAGAATAATAATTGACCGCCATGTCAGGTGCCGCTTCCTGCCACTTCATGGTTTCATATTGACGTCTATCTGACCTTTGACCCCTGCCCACTCACCCTGCTGGACTCCATCTCGACGTTCCACTTGGGTCGGACTACGTAGTCTTTGTTGGACGGCATGGGCACCCGAGCTCGAGCGCAGAAGCCTGGGTCTCCGGGTCGCAGGGCTCTGACACACACACACACACACACACACACACACACACACACACACACACACACAGGTGTAGATCCTGCTGGTAGGATGTTGTGATCCTAGACGTTGAGACGTGGGGATGACTTACTTCTCCTCCCCGGTCAGCTGCTTCTCCAGGTCTCTGCGAGGCGTCTGTCCCCCTGAGCTGAGGACACAGCAAACTAGCGTCAGGGTTTCACCTTCAGAGCGGCCTGGACCTCCATGCTGTTACGGTCATTCTCCCAGCAGTTAGTCCACAGCTCAGAAGCACAAACTTCTACCTGTGGTATCTGACAGTGCGGCACGTCAAAGGTCATGACCCCGCAGTGAAGCTGAAGCAGTATCAAGCCCATCAGACCGACCTCCTGAACTCCAGAGCGCGGCAGGTTCCTGGCCTATCACCGATTAATGAATTTATTTATCTTATATCTGGCCTCCACTGTAGTTCAGACCTGGACCAACGCTCGCCGCGGCGTCCTAAGGTGACGCTCCGCTACGACGGACCGACATCGTGGGCTCCTGAAACCTCTTTGAAGAATGCTCGGGGCTCTCCGGACTGTCAGACTATCCGTGGGTTATCTCCTCTAACGTCCTCATCTGCCGGCACTCAGGCTGAGCAGGCCGCTGTTCCCCTCAGTTTCCACGATGGTGGAACAACTGCTCGACACCTTTGACCTTCTGGGCGCCGACCGGGAGGCATCTGCTCAGGCGCACCCCGGGGGATCTGCAGGCCAGGACCGGGGTTCTACATTCTGTGTAGATCATGCCTGACTTTTTCCAGGACCGAGGGCCAGTATGACGGGAGCGCAGGAGGTACGAGTCTGCGAAGACCTTCGGTGCATCCACTTCAAACTAAACCATGCATGTGATGACTAGACCTGATTGGTGGAGAGAAGACGTCGGGTTCCTGCGCTCTCTCCACCGTCTGAGGCTGACTGGGGAGGAGAGATGGATGGAGGCAAGACAGCAAAGAACAAGGAGAGCACAGACCAAGACAAAACATGTGATGGGGAAGAGGGCGAGTGAGGAGTTATGAAGGTCTTATGAAAGGGAAGAAGCCCCAGTCACTGCAGAAGCGTTTGGAATTTGAACGTACGCGGCAGAGCTTCACCGAGCCCCCGGGAGCACGGGCCGTTTTCTGTGACCTAATGCCACGTCCTTTTTACATGAAGGGACCTTCCAAAGGAAAGCTCTTCACCAAAACTGGAGCAGAAATGAGTCGAATCATCAAGTCACATCTCAGTCCTGCTGTGGGGTCACCTGCTCCGGCAGGACAACGTAGGAAACATCTCTACCGGCCTCACCGTTCCTCAGCAAAGTCACATGACTGATTCCGTAACAACGGACTTAGCGGAACCCATACCTGAGTCTTCTTCTCTGAGGCATCTGCTGATCCAGGTCCCTCTGCTGGCGTTCCTCTCGCGTCATCCCTTTGTAGTTGGACGTCAAGCCGAAGATGGGCCGCGACCACTCGTCTGCAACGACACGGCGTTCCACGTCAGACCTCCGGGACCGAGGGAAAC
This sequence comes from Fistularia commersonii, assembly GCF_037954325.1. Lineage (NCBI taxonomy): Eukaryota > Metazoa > Chordata > Actinopteri > Syngnathiformes > Fistulariidae > Fistularia > Fistularia commersonii. The sequence goes on from NC_141301.1 coordinate 82,255, forward strand.
GCCTAATGCATCCGTCGCAAAGGTGGCACGGGTAGACGGCATTAGACGGTATTTTAAACACGTCGGCCTATCGTCCGTCCTCGCTCAGTTGACGCACAGGGCGGCCGGTCTGACAACTGGCCTTTGCTGACACGTGGGTCATCGAGCACGCCAATACAACGGCGCTCGGCGCCGCAAAATCCTAGCAAGCTCGAGACTTACCCGGTAATCCTCTAAGATGTTTCTTTTAAATGTAAGACGGGGTATTAAACCGAGTGGGGGAGCTGGACCATTGGGAGTGGAAGGACTTTTTTTTTGTACCATGTCGTTTGCCTCATCTGCCAGTCCACCGTCGTTATATCCAAAAATGGGAATGTTCATAAAACCTATATGGTAGTTAGGAAGTGTGCTCGGGGCCGGCTATCGGGAGCTGCTGTGCGGACCAAAAATCCCTGGCTGATTCCATTCAGAGCGAGGACATGACAAAAGCAGAGTTGCACGATGCAAGTTGGGTTTATGCGGTTCACCCATAGCAGATCTTGTACATAGAATTCTCAATATATTTATGAATAAATATACGTTTGGCATTTTTATAGTAGCAGACCATTTTGACAAGTAGCTCGCAGGCCGAAAAAGCACGCGCACCCCGCTCTACTTCTCCAACCGTAACTTCTCCGACCGAACACGGTTTGGACAGAGGAGGTCTCCAAACCATCTGATTTGGGTCAGAGGCTCTTTGCTTGCAAGAATCTGGCGGGTCTTACTGATGAGCTTGAGGGCAAGGTCTTTGTTGGGTCGAGACTCTTTGGGATGTTTGTAGAGGAACATCACGGCCCGGCCAATGCCGCTGTGCTTGAGCGTCTCCTGGCTAACGCTGGGCAGCTGCGGCAGAAGACACGGGTGAGGAGGACACGTCACTTCCACATAAACCGGTGCTTTGCCCGTGGACTTACCTCCTGGAGAATCCTGAGAAGCTCCTCTCTGATGCGGAGAGCGGGCAGAGATTTGTCGGGCAGGGGACTGATCCACTCCTTGATGGCCGACATCACGCCGCTGTCGATGAAGGTCTCCTTCAGGTCTTGCCTGAGGGGGGAAACACAGACACGGAGCTCAGAGCTGATGGAAGACGGCCCCCGGACGCCGTGACATGTTCCTCTTACTTCTTCAGGTGCATTACCACCTGCGGCAGCAGCGTCAGTTTCTTCAGCGCCGGTTTCTTCTGGCTGTTCAGAGTTCGATCCTCCTGTCGAACAGAGGCCCTGTCAGTCTGGACTCGCCCCGAGAAGGTGAGAGAAGAAACTCTGGCTTAGCTTGTGGCCGACCTCGGCGGCTTCATTCATCTTGGTGATCATGGCGCTGACCACGTCATCTGCATCGCTGATGAAGGTCCCTCCATCACGGTGACGCCTCTTCTTGCTGTTCATGGCCTTCTTCCGAGCCAGCATGATGTCAAAGTCTGACATGAAGCTAGTGCTGTTCCCACACACACGCACGTACGCAGGCAAACACACACGCGCACGCACACACGGTAAAATCACTAGGAGAAAGTTCCTCTCAAACAGACCGGCCACGTGCTGAGAGAAGAAGGTTCATGTCAGCTTACTCTTGACCGCCGCGGTCCACGCCTTCGTCAGAATCCGACTCCTCCTCTTGCAGCTGCTTCTTCTGTCTGGCAGCCTCCTTGTCCTCCAGGTCCTCCTGGTTGAAACCCTGCAGGACACACGGTCGCCCGTTGAGCCCGGTCCGACCCGCCGTTTGTATACCGGGCCGATGACGGCCGACCTCTGCCGGCTCAGAGGGAGGAGGTCAGAGAACTCCGGCGCAAACTAAACATCCGCAGCTCAGGTCACATTAAACCCACTTTTCATATCCGAGATCCTTTAATTCACGCCGTCGGCCCAGGGGTTCGGCGGCGGTCTCCACCGGCGACCGGCACACCGACTGAGGTCACTCACCGTAAACTCCTCCTCCTCTTCATCTCCAGACTCTCCGAAAATGTCGGCGATCATCTTCCTGGGGAGACACAGGGGTCAAAGGTCACAACAGCCTGTCCATCTGCATCGGATTGACAAGGTTCATTTTCATTTTTTAATTCCTCTCTGGACACAAGAAGATCCAAAGGCCCTCCGGGACGGTTGGTCTGCGAACCAGTTTTTCCCGGAGAAGCTCCGATTAAAAGCGGTTTGGTTTGACAACGTGACAGAACGGGCATCATTTCGGAGCAAAGGCCCCGGATCTGTAGCCAGCTTCTCTGGTGCTCAGCGGGTTCTTTGTCTCCAGAGTGAAGTCTGAGCTTGGAATCACAACTCTTGGTTTACATGTGCCCATCCCGTGCATGCGGCTTCCATCTCTCTGCAGTAGTGTGCCCGCTCGTTAGCGCTGTGCTTTTGTCTGCCAAGCTGTCCTCACTGAGGACGGCAAAGCAGACCTTCCGTCATACATCTGGACTCACTCCTCCTCGTCTCCCGAGTCGCTGTCGCTGCCAAAAAGCGCCTTCTCGTCCTTCTTGTCCGTCGTCGCTTTCGAGCGTTCGTCGTCGCTCCCGCTGTCAGAGCCCAGCTCCCTCAGTTTGGCCGCCAGGCTCTTGTCTGGTCCGGGCGAACCGTCGTCGCTGTCTGAGTTGTCGTCGGAAACAGCCCGGCTTCTCTTCACTGAGGAACACAAACGGGACGGGGTCTAACCTCTGGTCTGAACAACAAGCGACAAGCGGGCCGAACCGGAGCCTTCAAGACAAATACTAAACCAAAGAAGTGAATCTTGGACCTGCGAAGGCCTTCTACAAAGCTCTGGGTATCTTTGTCCTTGGAAGCACTCTGGCCTCCGGAAAAAGTAGCCACAGCTCAGGGGGAAGTTCTTCCGGCAAAAGCTCGTTTTCCCCGGTTATAAACAGACACAGACCAAGCACGGCGGTCGGCCCTCGGGTCACCTGGCTGTTTGCTGACGCCCTCGTCGTCATCCTCGCTGTCCGACAGGATGGCCTTCTTCCTCTTCACTGCACATACACAACCAAAGCGGCACAGGTTAGATTACTGACCGATTACTGAGACGTGACCGAAGGTCGGCGGTCCGTACCCGGCTTATCGTCCTCGTCGCTGTTGTCTCTGGCCAGTTCCTGTGACTCTTTGTTACCTCCCGTTGCCACCTCGGTGCCCCCTCCCTTCCCCTCTTCCTCGCTGTCGGACTGCATCACCGCCTTCCACTTGCCCCCCCCTCCGTCCTCTTCCGCCTCCCGTTTCTCCTCCACCTCCTCCTCTTCCGAGTCTATTTGGGCCGCCTTGTGTCTGCCGGGTGCCTCCTTGTCAGAGTCACCGGAGCGGTGGCCGGGGGACGCCGCAGGCTTAGCGCCCTCTTTGTCCGAGTCACTGTCGGCAGCCGCTTTGGCTCCGCCCTCAGTATCCGGACTGCTGCCCCTGAATTTGGGGGGGGACCCGACCTCCCCCTCATTGTCCGACGCATCTTTGAGCGGGGACGACGGCTCCTCTTCGTCGTCTGACGCGCTTCTCCTGCGTTTGGCCGCCGACTCGTCGTCGCTCTCCGCGGGTCTCGGGGCTTCGCCGTCCGAGTCGCTGCCGATGCCGCCGCGGGCCTCGGCCTCGGCCTCCGAGTCGCTGTCGGCCCCTCGCCGCTCGCCATCCGAGCCGCTGGCCGGTCCGCTCGTGTCCATGGTCCGGGCAGTATCCTCGTCATGGCTGCCTTCGTCCTACAGAGGGAACATTCATAGACAACTTCCTTGGCTCACCCCGTCACAGTCAAAGGGAAAGTCAAGGAACTGAGGCCTAGGACGACAGCAGCTCATCAAAAGGGCCCGTAGAGGACACGTTCAAATCAAACTAAACTCGGACGTGAGAGAAAGGGGTCTTCCGGTGACAGTGGCGGACCTCACACACAGGCAGACCCTCAGATAGGACCTGGGATCTTGGAGGGCTAAATGTCCACGTCTTTGGAGTTCTGCTTGGTGGAGACCAGAATCAGATTGTTGACACGCCAACTGACGGTTAACATAAGACGGGACAACATGAACTCAGAGTTCAGAAACCTAGGTGTTCGAATGGAGGGCAGCAGGTTTCTCTCCTATCAGCCTTTGACATGTTTCTTCGCTCTAACATTGACCAGAACTAAGAGGTGAGAAAGGAACCAGGAGCTCGTGGAAAGCATCTCTGATTGCCCCACGGGGACACATAAACTTTCTCTGATTCTGTCCATGGTCACCTTATGTGTTTCCTGTGGAACAACTTTGTTTCTGTTTTAGAGCTCCTCATCCTCACCTCAGACTGATGTCTGTCGCTCCTCATTCCCTCGCCATCGGACGCAGGGTGTTCATCCTGAACTGGAGTGCAGCCACCGTCATCTGCGGAACATGGTGAGAAATATCTTTGTCTGAAGTCTGGATTTAGAGCACCTTTCGCTAAAAAGAACAGATGGAATCACAAGACGGTGCTGGGGTACTGGAATTAAAATTAGAAATCATTTAAAGTTTGACAAAACATGTCAACACAGCTGCCGTGCTCTGGCAGGAAAAGGCACCCGGGGGGCAGAGGAGGCTTTGGGGTCTGGACAGACTACAGAAGGTCCACTGAAGGCATGTTCAGTGACATTCCCTTGGGGAATCTGCATTCCTCTCTAATACTGGGATGAAGATCCCTCTATCAAACACGCCAGAATCCTGGATCTACATGGACCCTCCAGGGTGCAGCTGGTGGCTCCAGCAGCAAGATCTGAAACCCAGAGCCTCTGCTGACCCCTGGCCTTCTGGCAGCGCGGAGGAGCGTCACTTCACTACTGGGGAGGCATTTAAGGCGAATGTGAACACACACACCCGTGCTGTCAGAAATGTGACTATTCCTTGGGAACTCGTGAATCGATCGTTATTTACGTGTCGCTTTCAGCCAGTGGAACGGAACGTAAACAAAGCCCTCCTCGGAGGCCGGATCGGGTGCTAGCACGCCCGCGTAGCTAACGAGCTAACAGCCCTGGTCTACGAGGGACTCCTGGCGGTTGCAGCTCACGGGGCCGCCCGCCTCCTATGCCGGGAGAGGAACCCGTCGGGAGCCGACAAACAGCGGGTCGGACGCCGGCTTCGGCCGCCTGGACCCCGGAGAGGAGCACGGAGCTGACCGCCGAGCAGGAAACAAACCGGCCTACCCGAGCGGCTCCCGGACATGAATTCGTCCTCTTCTCCGTCCATTCTGTCAGACGAGGCCGAATCCCGAGCTGAGGAGACCGGGGAGACGCGCCGCTTCTCCACGAAATACGAAAGGAAAAACAAACGCGAACTGAAACGAGACGTGGGCGGAGGCTAACGCGGCTAGCTGGCCCGGCTCGTCCAAAATGGAGCTACGGCGTCCTTTGCGCAAGCGCAGCCGCCCGGTGATGACGTCAGCAGCGGAGGGTTGTTTACAGGAAGTGGCGCGGGTGAAAATGGCGGCCGTCCTGGGGACGTCGGCGCCGCTTCCATTTCTCCACTGATGTCTTACGGCAGGTTGCATCCCGGGTGGATCTCCCGCAACAAGGAGGCTCGTCCTCAAGTAGGACATGATTTGAATGTGAGGCCCTATAGTATCCTATCTTAACCCTAGTGTGGTGTTCGGGTCTGTGGGACCCGTTTTCCCTTGTTTTTGTGTGTGTGTGTGTGCGTGTGTGCGCGCGCTTCCAGACCCGAACATCACACGAGGGTTAAGCTTCTGTTGTGGCTGAATCACCATCACCATCCAGCGTGTGCGAGGCCCCAGGGCTTCGCTTCAGGAATTGACCTCAGTAAATGCCCTTCCAGCCTGACCTGGCCGGCGTCGGGTGGCATCTCTGAAGCGGTGATGAGCCAGAATTCAGAGATCAATGTGGGCCAGTGAAAGCCAGTTTCAGACAAACAACACCCCCTGCTGACAGTTTATCTTTTTAATGTCGCTTTCTGATACATCTCGTGTCACCGAGATGTATGACTATTTACAATCAATTGGCGGCATAGAAATACAAGGTGCTTGTACTTGAAACAAAGAACAGAAAGATAATGTAGCATTTGAAGGATTTCTGCGAGTTTGCCTTCCCCATCCAACTGCAACAACTTGGCAGCCGTCGAGCTTCCTGCCATCTCCAGAAACTCCCAGCGAGATTCATTGGCTGCAGTCTGAAGCAGGGGGCGCACAAATGTCCGGTCATCAGCTTGCAACTACGACGCCCCTTAGTCTGCTTGTGCCTTCTTCTTTCTGGACTTCTTCAGCGGCTCCTCTTCTTCCTCGGATTGTTTCCTTTTAGCCGGCACATCCTCTGCCTCCTGGATCTCCTCCATAGTGTCCCACACCTCATTGTCACCGTCCTCCTCCTTCACCTCCCTTGTTGTCTTCTCCTGCTCCTCCGGGTCGCGGCTGGAGAGCAGCAGGCAGTTGAGGCGGGACTTGAGGTAGACCTTGTGCAGTAGCCGGCGGTCTTCCAGGCTGTGGATGCGCAGGAAGCGGTCCAGCCCGCAGGAGGCCACCACTGGCCGGGACGGGTGGCACTGCAGGCCACGCACGCTGCCGGCCGAGCCCTTCAAACAGCCGCGGACCAGCCCCTTCCTCAGGTCCAGCACGGCCATCTGCCCCACGGCGTTCCCCACCACCACGGCCAGGCCGTCGGCGGGCAGGGACAGAGCCGTCAGAGGATGCTCGCCGAACTCTGCCTCCAGGACGGGGCGGCGTTGAGGCGTGGCGGGGTCAAAGACGTGGACCTGCACGACAGGGACGGACGTTAGGCACAACAAAATAGCGTAGTTCACTTTTCCTTCTTTGGTTTCAACCGACCCGGAGCCGCATTCCATACGGTCCTCCGCGTCACGGACAATTCAACCGGAGTTGAATTTCTTCACTTAGAGACATTTTCACCCCTCATCACAGAGGCTACCCCGGTCTCCAAGATTCAAGGTTAACTGTCATTGCCCGGGCACAGATAAATCAGATACTTAAAGCGCAGGCATGATCGACAATGTGCTGGGAGCAGTAAATACAGGACGCGGCCCGTACATTTAGCGGCAAAAATGAAGAAAGTCCAGTCGCCGCGACAGAGGTGATTCTGTTTCTACAGTCAAACTGAGCAGAAGATTAGCTGCAGCTCCACAATCTGCTCAGCTTCCTGCAAAGGTGTGCTGGCTTTCAAGGATCTCTTCCTTATTGTTGTCATTCGGTTACCTAGTTTATCTGTGATGTTGATACTCAGTTATATAGTTTATCCTTGTTGCTGTTGTAGTTATTCAATGATCTAGTTTATCCTTGTTGTTATTCAATTACCTATTTTATCTTTGTTGTTGTTGTTATTCTGTTAACTAGCTTATCTGTGGTGTTGATACTCAGTTATATAGTTTATCCTTGTTGTTGTCGTCGTCATTCAATTAACTAGTTTATCCTTGTTGTTGTCGTCGTCATTCAGTTATCTAGTTTTTATCCTCGTCTTTTAGTTGTTGTCGCTTGTGCGTCTTCGTGTGTGTTGACGTGGTAGTTGTCTGGCTGCAGCGTCCCCGTGTGCGCTGTCGTGTCGTGACTCACCTGGTGATATGCGGTGCAGGTGACCAGCTTGTCGGAGTCGGGCAGGAAGGCCAGGTCGCGGACCCAGTGCGGCCTCCGCAGGAGCAGCCAGTCGTCCCGCAGGTTCTTGGCGGCGAAGAGCGGCGCGTCTGGCCGCTGCAGGTCCCACACCTTCAGGCCGACGTCTTTCCCGCCGGTGGCCACGGCGTGCGGTCGCGCGGGGTTCTGCCGCATCCGGCACACGTGCTTTCCCGCGCTAAGCTCGGCCACGGGCTCGGCGGAGAGTTCCCGCCACAGCCGTAGCGCGCCGCTCTCCGCGCAGGTGACGAGCGCGGAGTCCGGGAGCGCGGCCAGCCCCACGAAGGGGCCGTCGGCCGGGTCCCCGAGGCGCCGCGCCTCGGTGAAGGCGCCCTTCTCCACGCTGAAGGTACGAACGGTGCCGTCGGCGGCGGCGAGCAGCAGCTCGCTCTCCGCCGCGTCTCCCCAGCACAGCGCGTGGACCTCGTGGCCGCGGCTCAGCTGCGCCGCGTCGCAGAAGTTGAAGGCTTGCCGGCGGGCCAGGCTGACCCCCTTCAGGATCCCCGTCTCGGAGCCCAGCCACACCGAGCACGGCCTGCTGCGGTCCCCCATGTCGCGTGGATCCGTCGAGTGCGGGGCGTCGGCTGATGACGCGCCGCCTGCCTCATCACCAGGCGACGCTTTGAATAAACTTTACTGACGAGCGAGCAGGATAGAAGACACTCAGCCAGAATAAGAGGGAAGGTGTACGAGAACAGTTACAATGACCAGAAGACAGAGCTGAAGATGCTGAGCTTGTGTGACCAGGACCGAGGACATGTTAGATGTTTTGGAGAGAAGGTCAGAGAAGCCAGACTGACATGGTTGGGTCATGGACAGAGGAGGGAGAGTGACGATGTTGGCAGACGGATGCTGGGATTGGAGCTGCCAGGCAGCAGGTCTCGGGGAAGACCTTCTTCTTCTCCTTTTGGCTTTTTCCTTCAGGGGGCACCACAGCGAATCGACCCTCTCCGTCTAACCCGATTCTCTGCAACCTCCCCTCTTGAGGTCTCGCGACCTTGACCGGCGACCAGTCCGGGGTGAACCCCGCTGAGGCTCCAGCATCCCCCACGAACCCGAGTGCAGGTTCAGCGGTAGACGACGGACGGATGGACAGACGGATGGACGGACGGATGTCCCTGACTTCTCTCGTTTTCACCTGGGTGTCTCTTTGTCAGATGTTGGTCATCCACAGGAAACCAGTGAAGATGGAGGTTGAAGGTTTATTAAAACAGATGTAACATAATGGAATGTTCAGTAGCGCAGACTCACTAGTTTAACATTTGTCTGAAAATAAAAGTGACTGAATTGAACGCGGACAAAATAAGTCACAGCAATAAAGTGGCTAAAATCCTTAAAAATCTAAAATAACACTTTTCCCTTTCCTGAAATTAAAATTAGCTTAGCATTTAGTCTACAAGGTGACAGTGGTCTCTGAAACAGGAAGTGAGAGCAGCCTTTGAGCGTGACCTTCCATCTGCGCATACAAACACAACAGACTAGGGGCTGTAACTTTACTCCGTCTCTCCAGCAACTTCAAGAGTTTTGAATTTGATAGACTAGACCATGGGCTGGACCGACACCAGGAGCCTTTGCAGCGCCATCTAGTGTGTGGAAGATGTAACTGCGGGGTGACAGACATCCAGGGCCCGTTCGGGCCGAAGAGGAGGCTTCAGAGAAGCTTCTTCTCCAGAAGCCAGACTACTGAGAGGGGTTTCCTCCAGCACCGCCAGAACGGCTGGAACGTCACATCACATGATCGACCGCCCTCTGTCGACTCGACGACTAAAACATCCTCCCGGCAGTCTACGACACACACGCACACATACACATGCGCAGGCGCACACACACGTACACAGGCACAGGCACGCACACACACACACACAAATGGTGAATTCTGAACATTTACAGTGTGACCAGCCTAACCCCCCCTTTTAGTCAGGTAGCTCCATGTGAGGCCACATGTCATGATGAGATGGAGGCCCCTGGAAGCGGCGTTCTGCAGGTGTGAGTCAGGGACGTTCCAAGGTAGAAACAGGAAGTGACATTGAGGGAATCGCAGCCCCTTTTCCGGACTCGTTGCAGAGTCTTCCTACCCCTGTTCTTCACCTCGTCAGTGGCGCCGCAAACCACGGCAGCACCAGAGTTCAGTGCTAACATTTAGGTGTGGCAAGTTTAAAGTGGCATGCTAAGCTAATGTGTGGCAAAACGGGACGGTTAAAAACGAGGTCGCTGACTCCAGCGGTAAAAGCTCAGAGCGCACCGGCTGTTAGTGGTTAGTACTACTTGATCATAAGATGGGGTTTGACCAGGAGCCCACCAGGAGAAGGTCTTCCAGCAGCTTCTACCCTTTTCACTGGTCCATGTTTGCACCAGAGGTAAAATTATTCGATACAATGTCATGAAGCCCTAAGTTTTCCAGCGGATTTGGAAAAAACTATCAGAACGAACACCCTGATGGGAAACAAACGGAGGTGGCTGTGTTCAAACCGGAAAAATCTCAGACTTCTGACAGGTGTTGACTTCCCCTGAAGCTGGAGATCCACTCTTCTCAACATCAGGGCCTGGCTCTTCCCTCCCTCTCCTCCTCCTTCTCCTCTTCCTCCTTCGCCTCCTTCGCCTCCTTCGCCTCCTTCTCCTCCTTCGCCTCCTTCTCCTCCTTCTCCTCCTTCTCCTCCTTCTCCTCTTCCCCTTCGCCGCGGCTCACGCACCGTCTAGCGAGCTTCTCCGGGTCATGAGATGCCATGTTGCTGAAATCGCGAAAGATGTCCTGAAATGTCTCGTCGTCTCCTGGGGGATCAAATGCCTGTCAGCATCTCGAAAGGTCAAAGGTCGGATGTGCTGGGGGAGGGACTGACCTGCGGCCCCGAAGCCTCCGTCCGAGTCCCTCATCTCCTCGTTCATCCTCGCCATCCGGAGCCTGTGACGGACGGGAGGACAAACATGCAGGTCTGAAGGCGCTATTGGAGGCCGTACGCCGGAACGGGTCCTCCAACCGACTGCTCGAGCCTGGAGCTTCTGTCCGCTTCATCTAAACACACGTGTGCAGTGTGCATGGCGCACACAAGAGGCCTGCCGAGGAGCCGCCTGGAGGCGGCGTTTCAGAGGCATTCAGGTGTTCCTGCCGGCTGCTGCAGCACATGAAACCATTCTGAAGCTACCGGATACCGAACAATGATGAGGAGCTCCGTCCACGGGTGGAGCTGACATGTTTCTCAGTTCCTCTGCATGTCCCTCTGTATGTTCCTGTATGTTCCTATATGTTCCTTGGTATGTTCCTCTGCGTGTTCCTCTGTAGTATTTTCCTATGTATTTTCCTCTGTGTTCATTGGTATGCTCCTGAGTGTTCCTTAGCGTGTTCCTTTACGTGTTCCTCTGCGTGTTCCTCTTAATGTTCCTCTGTGTCTTCCTCTGCGTGTTCCCATATGTTCCTCTTTATGTTCCTCAGTGTTCCTCTGCGTGTTCCTTTGCGTGTTCCTCTGTATGTTTCTCTGTGTGTCCCTCTTAATGTTCTTCTGTAAGTATCTCAGTGTGTTCCTCAGTGTGTTCCTCAGGCTGCAGAGGAACTGAGTAATGCATTCAACAAACAAAAACACCTGCCTGCAGACACTATCTCACACTACAACACACGACCTACTTTTCATCAAAGCCATTTTCAGAACACACACACACACACACACACATTGGGAGACTCACAGTGTGACGATGTCAGCGTGCTCCGTTTCCACGGCGATGGCCAGCGGGTCCTGTCCCCTTTCATCCGCTGCATACTGATTGGCTCCTCTTTTGAGCAGCAGACAAACCTGTCTGCAGCAGCCAATGAGAGGCAGGGTCAGGTGTCGGTGCCTATGCATGTGTATACATGCATGCACGTGTCAGAGACTACCGGGGGGGTGTTCTAGTCCTTGAGGCGACAGAGGGCGGTCGATCATGTAACATGATGCAAGTGTTTGTGTGTGTGTGTGTGTGTACCCGGTGTGTCCAGCAGTGGCGGCGGCGTGCAGGGCTCCCCTTCCTCTCAGGTCCCGGTGGTTGACGTTGGCTCCGTTCTGCAGCAGAAACTCACAGGCCAGCAGCGACCCCTGGTGGTAGGAAGGAGACGCAGCAGAGGCCAGATGTTTGGGAGTCATGTGACCTCCTCCTCTTTCTCTGGCGGTTCTATTCCCTCACCCCTATGGCGGCCCCTATCAGGGCACTGCGTCCGTCCTGCGCGCCGATGCAGCTGTTGATCTCCGCTCCCTGAGCCAAGGCCGCCGTCAAGGCGACCAGGTCTCCCGCCACCGCCGCCTGATACAAACGAAGACCCGCCTCCTCTGGTGCTGTGACATCATCACACACGTGTGATGTCATTGATACCCGTTGGACCAGACAACCTGTCAGCTCGCTGATCTGATTCAAGGGTTCCATGACTTTCAAGCATTCTCCAGACTCACGTGTGGCGGCGGCGGAGGCGCTCTGCACGAATCTCTTCTCCACATATTTCTCCCTGATCCAGGTCTCCTTCTCCGCTCTGGAACGACAACAGTCCCGTTAGGTTATCGGCGGGATATCGGTGGGCCGGGCCCGCGACGGGATGACGGATCCTCCGTTACCGCGGGCTGGCGGCCGTGGGTTTGATCCTCTGTGAACACCGAGCCTCGTAGATCCCGTTGATGACGTCGTTCCCCAGGACGCGCAGCAGCTGGAGACAGGATTGCAGAGTCACGCTTCGCCTCGCCCCCTTTCCATGGAAACACATTCACGGCGTGTGTTCACCTTTAGCTGTTCTGCCTCCCAGGAGTCCAGAGTGAGGGACCGAACCTTGGAGCGGTGGACGCCCAGACTCCTGCAAGCACCAAGGGCGGACATTTTACCCCCGTCTTCCCGCGGACCCGTCCCCGCCGAAGCTCCAGAGAAGAAGACCGGGTACCTGTGGATCCCGGAGCACTGGATGCACACGGTGATTCCCAGGTTGACGGACGCCCAGCGAGGCTCCGCCTCCCCACAGTCGCAGCAGCGCCGGTTCCCGGGACCCCCCAAGGCCGCCGCCAGGGCCGGGGAGAAGGGGGGTGGCAGCTCCTGGGGCTGAGGGCACACAACAAGAAGACAGGTTGGACCTTCACGTACGGAGGGGCAGGCTGACGTGGAGGTGGAGGTGGAGGTGTGGTGTTCTCTGGGTCCCGCATTTAGGACAGGGTTTGTGAGCTTGAAAGAGCCTCCTGTTAAAAGGACCTGAATCTG